>NC_141679.1:37273855-37813855 GCF_028749965.1 Puma concolor
TGACTTTAATTATACTTAATTTTTTTTCCAGTACTATATTGATGGATATACTGTTGTTGAAAAGTTGAAACAATAATTTTGACAGGCGATTCAATATGTGACAATACAGAGTAAATGAACATGGAATCTAATTTTTTCTCAGGAAAATAATTTACTCCAACAAACATAGATTTTATATTTGAATATATGGGGAAATTAGTAAGGTGCAAGACAACAAAACCACAACAAATAAGTTGTTACAATTTTAATAATGATTTTCTTTAAAATTATAATATTGAAAGTATATAAAATAAATGTAAATTTAGATAACATATTTAATATTGAACCATATAAAATATGCTCTCAGAATTAAAATCAATAGCATTGCTCATAACATTCTTTTATAAGGAAAACATAAGCATCATAGAATAATAAAACAGTAATGGCCATTTTAATGTAATAATGTCTAAATTTGTAAAGGATAGTAAATCTACCTATCAAACTAATGGCATAGTTACAAACTATTTGAGAACTTCATGCTGGTCCTTCACAACAGTCTTCTAGGTCTTTGCTACGTCAGCTCTTTTTCATCATTCAGTTTCAGTTTAAGTGTATTGTTCTCAAGAAGTCTTTTTCCTAGTCATCTCTGACCCCCATACAATGTTCATCTGTATAAAGGGCTCTAATTTACATTATTTAAGCATTTGTTTATCCTCAGTACCCCCATTTGATAAGGAAGATTGCCCCCTTTTTAGAGCATTATATTGGAAGTGCTTTTTATCATCCTGGCACATAGGAAATACTCCACAATATTCATTGGAAGAATGAATGATTAGGCAATGCTCAGCTCACTTAGATAACTCAAAACCAGCTTTCATGTATTTCTGGTCCCCAGAGAGATTTACAGTAGTGTTATGGGAAGCTTAGAAGAGCAGCGTAAGAAGTGTGGCTACAAACAATTGGGAACAGTATTTGTTCTTGTGGGAGCAAGATGATGTTAGAAACTCTAAAACTTTTTCTACAAAGAGAATAAAATCTGTATATGAAAATGTCAGATATTTACTTGAGCGATATCAAAGTGATATCTTTCTATGCCTACCAGAGAAATTTGCATAATGTCCTCTTGGGCCTGCAGGGCTACACAATGACCAGAATGCACTTTGGCCAGCCATATTGGAGGAAATTAAAGGAACAAACCTGACCTCTTAAACTCAAAAGTAATGTATTGGCAGGAGAGGAAATGGGAAGTTTAACTTGTTAATTTCTACCATGTTCCCAGCGTCTCACCAGGAAAGTATTTTTCACACCATCTGGTGAAATAAAATTAAATCACTATTTTACAGATGAGGATGCTGTAAGTCATTCAGTAATTTCTCCAAGACTATCGTTAGGTAATTAAAAATTAGGGTATGAACCTAGAACTCTTAAGCTACCCAGTCCGTGATGTTTCTACTACAGTGTCTTGAAATTTGGGAAATTTAGAGTTATATTCATTGATTCAATGTTGAAAAACAATTTCAGTATTATCATCTTCCCTACCACCAAAGAATTTTGTGCCATGTTATGAAAAAAAAACAAAACAAAACAGTAAAATAGAAATTTTAACACAGTACAAGTCTACCTTAATTGACAGCTTAAAAGGTGTTTAACCTGGTGAGAAAACATTTTTGAGCATCAAGATAATTATTGGCAGATTTGTAAATGACTGGTGACAACAGGGATGTGAGGAGGGTTGATAGGCCTCAGAATCACCCCCAGAGTTAGCTTTAGAAGCAACAGAATAATAGAAGGTTGCAAAGACTGCTTGAGGATGCCAACAGGTAGAGACCTAAACCAGGAAATAAGAGTAAGGAGACCTACAGTTAATTTGTCAGTTAATTTGTCTCCAGAATTTTCTATTGGTGTGAAGAATACACTTTGCCATCATCAGCAAATGTTTCAGTGGCATTTCAGTAAAACATCCACTGGAAGGGATAAGCTAAGCCAGTGGTTCTCAATTTTTTTTAATCTAACAATTTTCAGAAATAATTGTGTTTTGATCCTCAAACAGATGCATATTTTGATACACATGACAGGTGACAATAGACTCTTTTACTGGTGTTATAAGTGTTAGGGAACTTGAGGCCTGCACTTGTGTCCTCCTAAAGCCCCATAAACTACTGAAAACATCTGGTCTAATTCAGTCTTCCAGTTTACATATGATAGAGCTGAGGCCTAGAGAGATGTAATTCCTTGTCCAGGGTTCAGAGATGGTTAAAATAGAGCTGGAGTCCTGGTCTCATACTTTCATTAGCAAAAGGATACCAATTTTCAACTCAGATTTCCTTGTCATGCCTTCCTCCTGTAGACTTGATTTCCAATCCCATTCCCAGTAACTCTGAAGTCCTGAGTTAGTTCTGTGCTTTGAGGAAATGTGGAGGTCTTTATGCTGATCCTAACATCCATAAATATGACATATTTATTACCCAACATGCTGAATTCAGAAGTGATTTTGTACAAGCCTTTCACACAGACTTATATCCATAAATTGCTTTCTGTTATTATTTAAATGTTTCAAGTATGTATGTGCTGTTTCCCACAATTAATGAGAATTTTCCTTCAGGGGAGAGCCACATATTAAAATCATATAAAGAAAAAAAGTGATACAATTATATGTGGGCCCTTGTTTACATAACATCTTTTGAGGGCAAGACAAATTGCAGAGTAAGGGGCTTTTAGTGGCTGTCAGCTAACCTGCAGTACTATGCCATAGAAAAGATTACCTATTTGTATCTTGTACAGGGTGTTTTTCGGAGTACAGATGTTTCCATTACTTTTGTATATCATCGCCCTATTTGTGATCTTTATCGCTTCCTTAATTTTTGGTTGTGAAAGCTAGGGTTATAGATAATCATAATCTCTCAAAGAAATATTAAAACATATATTCTAATATTATATGGCTTACTCTTTAAAATGTATTTGCTGACTTCCATATGAATATAGGATTATATATACATATGTATATGTGTGTATGTGTATATATATATATATATATATATATATATATATATATATATATGACTGACCTAGAAGACCACTTCAAATCAGAATCAACATGCTTAAACTCTTTCGGGGAAAAATGTGAGTTCTGATGTTCACATTTAAAACAATTTTGAGAATTTGTCATGTTTTTCATCCATTAACATATGGTTTCAATTATGTATAGTACAATATTTAGATATGCTTGTAATCAGTTATTTGTAAATGTCTACAAATATCAGTTACTGCTGGTCAGTATAAATGGTGTCTACTTTGTTAACTTATGTGTGTGGTTTGGAACCAGTGTTGCTAAAGGAACAACAACAAAAAAACTGCTATTACGTACTGGGAAAAGTACAGATGTGTGAATTCTTTGATTTTAGTGATTGACAGAACAGAGACAAATCAGTTGTGTAATAGACACAAGGATATTGTTTATAGTTGGCAAAGAGTGCAAAGGATATTCTGGTTGGATATAATTTGGCCTGTTGTTTTTGATTCCAGTTTCTCTTCCTTTCCCTTAACTTGCTTATTAAGAGTGGTGCTACAAATCACAGAAGAATAGAGTTGAAGAAGTTAAAGTGTTAGAGAGATTTCCTGAAACTTGTGCTTTGGGTGTAAAATTTAAGTAGCTGTCATTGCCTCAGCCTTGAAAAATGTTGAAAAATCTATGAGAGAGAAAGAATACAAGAAAGATATAAATTTGGAATATAGTATTAGGATACTGATTTAATATGAGCATGAAGCAGCTCTAAATTTTGGTGAATTTCATCATGACATTAAGGACTGGAATACCATGTGGGAATTTCTGCCTGTCCCTCCTACCTCTGATTATGGATGGAAAAAGAAATCAGAAAATGCATTTATGCAACACCGGTTGAGATAGTTTTAAGAGAGACTATGTGTATATGTGGTGTATATGTGGGTGTGTTTGTATGAGTGTATACACACGCAATGTATATATGTGTGTACTGTATACTTAAAATATGTAAACTAATCATTGACACAGGTAAAAGCCAAATAAGAAAAACAAAATAATTTGAAGTATGATAACTGGATTGATAATGTGCTACAAAGAAGCAAACATTTTAAGCTACTTTGCGAGGAAGAACTGTATTGCATTTGAAACAGAACCAAATGTCACTGACGGTAATATAAGAAAGAACCATCACTGGCAGATCTAAATTACCTCTGAGATCTTGGGTATTTGTAGTTCTAATTTTTATGATTATGCTGGTCTACAGAAATTATTTTTGTAGCATATACATTCTCCATAGTTACAAATATTGAATGGGTAAGTTTTATCATATTTAAGATTATTTAAAAAAACATTCTAATAATCTAAAGGGATCTCATCTTTCAATATAAAGATAGCAGTTGGAATTATGGTGTTGAAATATTGTTTAGTTTATTTCAGAAATATGTATAGTGATTAAACAGATAATATACTAACAGTGCTAATATTTATTTCACAATTATAGTATGTTACTTTTGTATTCTTCTGATTTTACATTTGTATGTGACAGTTGACTCTGTAACATCCAAAAGTAGCCTCTTTTCTTGTAAATGAAAAGTTTTTTAAAAGTTGTTTGTAAATTATTTTCAATATACAACAATAAAAATTAAGTCTAATTTGCAAATTTTATGCTTTTTTTTGTTTGAGTAGAGTTGACACACAATGTTATATTAGTTTCAGTATACACACAGTGATTCAGTACCCCTATATTTTATGCAGTGCCCATCACTAGTGTACCCATGATGCTGATGCTGTTACAGTTATCATTGACTATACTCCCTATGCTTTACCTTTTGTTTCCATGACTTATTCATTCCATAACTGGAAGCTTATATCTCCTGCTCCCTTTCATTCATTTTGTCCATCTCCCCCACCTCCTTCCATCTGGCAGCCATGAGTTTGTATTTATAGGTCTGATTCTGCTTTTTCTTTGTTTGTTTATTCATTTGTTTTGGTTTTTTTTAGATTTTACATATGAATGAAATCCTGTGGTATTTGTCTTTCTCATTCTGACTTATTTAACCAGAAGCATTTGCCTCAGAAATGGGAAACTCAGGCATACCTAGTTTTATTGTGCTTCACAAATACTGCATGCTTTTGCAAATTGAAGGTTTGTGACAACCCTGCATAGAGCAAGTCTATCAGCACCATTTTTCCAACAGCATTTGCTCACTTTCTGTCTTTCCGTCATTCTTACAATATTTCAAGCTTTTAAATTACTATATGTATGTTGATCTGTAATCTTTATTATGACTCACTGAAACCCCAGGTGATGGTTAACTTTTTAGCAATAAAGTAATTTTTAATTTAAGTACACTACACTTTTTTGAGACAATGCTTTTGCACACTTAATAGACAAGAGTATAGAGTAAACGTAACTTAAAATTTTTTTAATGTTTATTTTTGAGTGAGCGAGAGAGTGTGAGTGGGGGAGGGGCAGAGAGAGGGAGACACAGAATCTGAGGCAGGCTCCAGGTTCTGAGCTGTCAGCACAGAGCCTGATGTGGGGCTCGAACCCAGAAACCACAAGATCACGACCTGAGCTGAAGTCAGACGCTTAACTGACTGAGCCATCCAGGCATCACACATAAACATAACTTTTATATGCACTGGGAAGCCACAAATTCATTTGACTCAAAATACTGTGATTTACTTTGTTGTGGTAATCTAGAACCAAACCCACAATATCTCCGAGGTGTGCCTGTACTTAGCCCTAAATTCAATACTACTCTGGTAGTCACTAATAAATTTTAAACACAAGACCTGAAAGGTCAATTTTTTTTTCTTATAACTTTATCCCAGAAAAAATCTCAGAAACAATTGAATCCAAAAATCATCACTCACTTAGGTAAAATTCACAATGTGTGGATCCAGTAAAAAATTATCAGATGAGCTCTATAGAAGCTGGGAAATATTACCTAAAATGATGATGAAAAATCACTATCAACCCAGACTGAAGCACATGTTTGAATTACCCACACAAAGACATGAAAAAAGTTATAATAACTGTATATGATGTTAAAAAATTAGTTGTAATTTTAATTCCAGTTAGCTAACATACAGTGAAGTATTAGCTTCGGGTGTACAGCATAGTGATTCAACACTTCCATGCATCACGCAGTGCACGTCATGGCAAGTACACTCCTGAATCCCTGTCATGTATTTAACCCATCCCTCCTGCCTGCCTTATGGTGATCAACAGTTTGTTCTCTATATTAAGAGTCTGTTTCTTGGTTTGCCTTTCCATCTCTTTTTTATTTATCCCTTTGCTTGTTTATTTCTTAAATTCTACATATGAGTGAAGCCATATGGTATCTGTCTTTCTCTGACTTATTTCACTTATCATAATACCCTAACTTCATTCATGTCATTGCAAATGGTAAGATTTCAGTTTTTTAAATGGCTGAGTAATATTCCAGTGTATGTATATACTACATCTTCATTATTCATTTATCAGTCAATGGACACTTGGGCTATTTCCATAACTTGGCTATTGTAGATAATGCTGTTGTAAACATAGGGATGCATGTATCCCATTGAATTAGTATTTTTGTATTCTGTGGGTAAATACCTACTAGTGAAATTGCTGAATTGTAGGGTAGGTCTATTCTTCACTTTCTGAGGAACCTGCATACTTTTTTCCAGAGTGACTGCACCAGTTTGCATTCCCACCAACAGGGCAAGAGAGTTGCTTTTTCTTCACCTCCTCGCCAACACCTGTTGTTTCTATTGTTGTTGATTTTAACCACTCTAAAGGGTGTAGGTGATATCTCATTTTGGTTTGCATTGCTCTAATGATGAGTCACGTTGAACATCTCTTTGTGTGTCTGTTGGCAATCTGTATGTTTTCTTTGGAAAACTGTCTATTCATGTCTTCTGCCCATTTTTTAATTGGATTATTTTATTAGTGTTAAGCTTTATAAGTTCTTTAAATATTTTGGATATAACCCTCCATCAGATATGTTATTTGCAAATATATTTTCCCATTCAGTAGGTTGCCTTTTAGTTTTATTGATTGTACCCTTCACTGTGCAGAAGATTTTTATCTCGATGAAGTCCTCCTAGGTTATTTTTGCTTTTATTTCCCTTGCCACAAGAGACATATGTAGAAAGAAGTAGGGCCAATGTCAAAGAGGATGCTGTCTGTGTTCTCCTCTATGATTTTTATGGTTTGAGATCTCACTTTTAGGTCGTTAGTCCATTTTGGGTTTATTTTTTTACATGGTGTAAGAAAATGGTTCAGTTTCATTCTTTTGCATGTTGCTGTCCAGTTTTCCCAACATCATTTTTTGAAGATACTCTTTTTGCAATTGGATATTTTTTTCTGCTTTATCAAAGAATAGTTTACCATATAGTTGTGGGTTCATATCTGGTTTTTTAGTTTTCCATTGATCCATGTGTCTATGTGTGTGCAACTACCATACTGTTTTGGCCATTACACTTTGCAATATAACTTGAATTCTGGTGATGCCTCCAGCTTTGCTTTCCTCAAAATTGCATTGGCTATTTGGAGTCTTTTGGGATTCCATACAAATTTTGGGATTGTTTGTTCTAGCTCTGTGTAATGCTATTGGTATTTTGATAAGGATTGCATTAAATGTGTAGATTGCTTTGGATAGTATAAGACATTTTTAAAATATTTGCTGTTCCATCCATGAGCAGGGAATGTCTTTCCATTTCTTTGTGTCATCTTCCATTTTTTTCATCGGTGTTTTATAGTGTTTTAAAGTATAAGTCTTTCACCTCCTTGTTTAGGTTTATTTCTAGGTATTTTATTGTTTGTGGTGCAAATGCAAATGGGATTGATTCCTCAGTTTGCCTTTCTGCTGCGTCGTTATTGGTGTACAGAAATGCAACAGATTTCTGCACATTGATTTTGTATCCTGTGACTTTATTGAATTAGTGTATCAGTTGTAGCAGTTTTATGGTGGAGTCTTTAGGTTTTTCTCTATATATAATTATTAGGTCATCTGCAAATAGTGAAATGTTGACTTTGTGTCCATTTGGATACTTTTTTATTTCTTTTTGTTGTCTGCTGTTGCTGGGACTTGCCATAGTATGTTAAATAACAGTGGTGTGAGTGGACATCCCTATCTTGTTCCTTACCATAGAGGATAAGCTTTCAGTGTTTCCCCATTGAAAATGGTATTAGCTGTAGGTTTTTCATATGTAGTCTTTAGTAAGTTGAGGTATGTTTCCGCTAAACCTACTTTATTGAAGGTTTTCATCATAAATGATGGTCTACTTTGTCAAGTGCTTTTTCAGCATCTATTGAAAGGATCATATGGTTCTTATCCTTTCTTTCATTAATGTGATGTTTCATGTTGATCGATTTGCAAATGTTGAACCAGACTTGCAACCCAGGAATAAATCCCACTGGATCATGGTGAATGATTTGTTTTTAATGTATTGTTGGATTTGGTCTGCTAGTGTTTTGTTGAGGATATTTGCATCTGTGTTTATCAGGGATACTGGCCGGTGGTTATCTTTTTTAGTGGTGTCTATCTGGTTTTGGTGTCAAGGTAATGGTGGCCTCATAGGACAAACTTGGAAGTTCTGTGTTCTTTACTGTATTTTGGAATAGTTTGAGAAGAATAAGCATTCACTCCCCTTTAAATGTTTGGTAGAATTCGCCTGTGAAGTCATCTGGTCCTGGACTTTTGTTTGTTGGGAGTTTTTTCATTAGTGATTCAATTTTTAGGCTGGTTATTAGTCCAATTTTTTTTTTTTTATTTTTTCCTGTTTTAGTTTTGGTAATTTATAAGTTTCTAGGAATTTATATAGTTTTTCCAGGTTGTCCCATTTGTTGGCATATAGGTTTTCAAAATATTCTCTCAATACTTATTTGTATTTCTGTGGTGTTGGTTGTTATTTATCCTCTTTCATTTATGATTTTATTCTTCTGGGTCTTTTCTGTTTTCTTTTTGGTAACTCTGGCTAGAGGTTTAATTAATTAATTAATTTTATTAATTTTTTCAAAGAATCTGCTCCTGGTTTCATTGATCTGTTCTATTGTTTTTTAGTTTCTATTTCATTTATTTCTGCTCTAATATTTATTATCTCCTTCCTTCTGGTGGCATTAAGCTTCACTTGTTGTTCTTTTTGTAGCTCCTTTAGGTACAAAGTTAGGTTATTTATTTGAGATTTTTCTTGCTTCTTAAGGTACTACTATATACATCCCTCTTAGGATTGCTTTTGCTGCAGCCCAAATATTTTAGACCATGATGTTTTCATTTTCATTAGTTTGCATGTAATTTTTTAATTTCTTCTTTGATTTCCTGATTGACCCATTCATTCATTGTTTAGCAGATTTTTTCTTGTGGTTGATGTCTACTTTAATAATGTTGTAGTTAGAGTGCATGCTGTGATTTTAATCTTTCTGTATAGGTTGTGACCCAATATGTGATCTATTCTGTAGAATGTCCCATGTGCCCTTGAAAGAATGTGTATTCTGCATTTTAAGATGGAATGTTTTGAATATATCTGTTAAGTCTATCTGGTCCAGTATGTCACTCAAACCCAGTATTTGCTTGTTTATTTTCTGTTTTGATGATCTCTCTATTCATGTAAGTGAAGTGTTAAAGTCCTCTATTATTATTGCATTATTATCTTTTTTTTAATTTTTTTTTAACGTTTATTTATTTATTTATTTTTTATTTTTTTAATTTTTTTTTTCAACGTTTTTTATTTATTTTTGGGACAGAGAGAGACAGAGCATGAACGGGGGAGGGGCAGAGAGAGAGGGAGACACAGAATCGGAAACAGGCTCCAGGCTCCGAGCCATCAGCCCAGAGCCCGACGCGGGGCTCGAACTCACGGACCGCGAGATCGTGACCTGGCTGAAGTCGGACGCTTAACCGACTGCGCCACCCAGGCGCCCCAACGTTTATTTATTTTTGAGACAGAGAGAGACAGAGCATGAATAGGGGAGGGTCAGAGAGAGGGAGGCACAGAATCTGAAACAGGCTCCAGGCTGTGAGCTGTCAGCACAGAGCCTGACATGGGGCTCGATCTCATGGACTGTGAGATTGTGACCTCAGCTGAAGTCAGCCGCTCAACCGACTGAGCCACCCAGGCACCCCTATTGCATTATTATCAGTTAGTTCCTTTATGTTCATTATTAATTGTTTTATATATTTGAGTGTCTCATGTTGGGTTCATAAATATTTACAATTGCTATATCTGTTGTTGTATTATCTACTTTATTATTATATAGGACCCTTCCTTGTCATTTGCTACAGTCTTTGTTGTAAAGTCTATAGTGTCTATGTAAATATTGCTACACCAGCTTCTTTTGACATCCATTTGCATGATAAATATTTCTGCATCCCATCACTTCAATCTGGAGGTGTCTTTATGACCAAAATAAATCTTTTGTAGGCAGCATAAGGATAGGCAATTTTTTTTAAAATCATTCTTTCACTTTATGTCTTTTGATTGGAGAGTTTAGCCATTTTCATTCAGAGTAATTACTGATAGGTATGTATTTATTGCTATTTTATTACTTGTTTGTCATTGTTTTGGGAGATTTTCTATGATCCTTTCTTGTCTTTATCACTTTTGGTCCCTCCTTTCCACTCAAAGAGACCCCTTTAATATTTCTTACAGGGCTAGTTTAGTGTTCCTGAACTCCATTAGCTTTTCGTTGTCTGGGAAACTCTTTATCTCTACTTCTATTCTGAGTGATAGCCTTGCTGGATGGAGTATTCTTGGTTTCAGATTTTTCTTGTTCAGCACTTTGAATATATCATGCCACTCCCTTCTGCCTTGCCAGGTTTCTGTTGAGAAATCTCCTGCTAGGCTATGGGTTTCCCTTTAAAAGATACTGTTTTCTGTGTATTTCTGCTTTTCATTTTTTTCTTTATTTTTATGTTTTGCAAATTTGATTACAATACAACTTGGTGTTGGCCTGATTTTGTTGATTTTGATGAGAGTTTTCTGTAACTCCTGTATCTGGATATCTATTTTCTTCTCCAGATTAAGCAAGTTTTTAGCTATGATTTTGTCAAATAAATTTTCTGCCCCCTTTTCTCTCTCTTCTACTTCTTGATCTCCTATAATATGAATGTTCTTATGTTTGACGGAGTCACTGAGTTCCCTAATCTATTGTTGTGTTACATAACTCTTCTTTCTGTCTTTCATTCAGCTTGATCACTTTCTATTACTTTGTCTTCTAGACCACTAATTCATTCCTTTACTTATCCCACCTTGCAGTTCATTCCATCAAGTGTGTTTCTCATTTTTTCTTTTTATTGAGCCCTTTATCTCTGATTCTTTTTTATCTCTTTTATCTCTGTGGTAAGTGTCTCACTGGTGTCTTTATTCTTTTATTGAGCCCTTGAGTATCCTTAAGATTTTTCATTTAAATTCTCCATTAGGTATGTTATTTGTATCTGTTTCAATTAGACCTGGCCTTATCTTAATCTTTCCCTGGGATAAATGTCTTTGTCTTGTCATTTTGTCTAAGTCTCTGCTTTCTTCTTTATGTTAGAAAAGACAGGTGTGTCTCCTGATCCTGAAAGTAATGGCTTTATGAGGAAGACGTTAGTCATGTGCTGTGCAGGGTGTGACACTTCAGGAAGTATCTCTGGTGGGTGCTGCATGTGCTCGCTGTTGTGTTTTGGCTGTTCTATCCTTCAAGCCAGTCATCTGCAAAACGCTTCATGCTTGCTGGGGGAAGTGTCTGGTCCTTGGTCTGAATGTGGCAAGTTTCAACTAGGTGTGCTCTGGTCTACTTATGAAATGAGACCTGATACTACTTCCACTAGGCCCTGCAGAACTCTCTGGTCAGGAGACGTGGTGTAGGCAGGGGTTTATGCCAATCTTTTGGGGAGTGGCCCGCCACCCTGGGACTGAGGCAAGTGTGACTTAGAAGAGCAGGTGCACCAGAGTGCAGGGGGTGGGGCTTGGTGTATGAAGTTTAGCAGCCAGTGTTGGGGCTGTGCTGCTTCCCACAGATGGCTCTGTGTTAATGCACAGGGGTGGGGGAGGGATATGCTTGCTGGTGGAGGCCAGCTCCTTTGTTCCCCAAGAAGTGAATGCTACCTCTCAGAGATGGGCTCTGAGAAGAGTGAATAATCTCCTCACTGTGTGCCCTTGGCACTCTCCAGATCACTGTTTCCATGCTGTCTTCCCCTGGGTTGCTTGCCTGCCTTCTCTCAAGGATCAGTGCAGTGCCCTCTGGGCTCTATCCCAGGCAACCCCGCTGACCTTTAAAACTCCAGATTTTAAGCCTTTCTGTTTAAAGAACTCATGAAATTCACCCCCTCTTGTTTTCCAAGTCAGTGGCTTTGGTTCTTTCCATGCATTCCCCTGTGTGCTCCTCTGGCTCTCACCTTTCTCTGTGACCACAGCTTCTTCCCCTCTGTAGCACTTGGGATCCCTTTCTGCCCTAAACCAAATCTCCACACTTTCTGCTTTCTTCAATGTGGCCTCTTTTCCTCCATTAGTTGTGGAGTTTGTTCTGTTAGTCTTCAGATATATTTATGACATATTTAGCATGATTTGATACCTATCTAGTGGTGTTCATGGGAGGAGCCAAGCCTAGAGTCCTCCTACTCTGCTGCCATTTTACTCTCCACTGAATATATCAAAATTTTAAGTAGGTGATATTATAGATTTTGGATACTAATCCTTTATCCGATATGTCATTTGCAAATACTTCTCCCATTCCATCCATTGTCTTTTAGTTTTGTTGATTGTTTCCTTCACTGTGCAGAAGCTTTTTATCATGATAAGGCCCCAGTTGTTCACTTTTGCTTTTATTTCCCTTGCCTCTGGAGACATGCGAAGTAAGAAGTTGCTGCAGCCAAGGTCAAAGAGGTTGCTGCCTGTTTTCTCCTCTAGGGTTTTGATGGCTTCCTGTCTCACATTTGTTTGTTCGTTTCATCATTTTGAATTTATTTTCATGTATGGTGTAAGAAAATGGTCCAGTTTCATTCTTCTGCATGTCGTATTCATATGTATGTATTTGTGTATATTTACTTACATATAGATGATTTAGATAGTCCCATATAACTTATTTTCAATTAAAATATAATAATTAGTTCAAATGCCTCAGTGTTGGCAGATTATTGCATCAAATATTGATATTATTGATTAGTAACACCACTAACGTCAATAATGACAATAGCTACATTTAGTTTCCACAATAACCCCAGAAACATGACATTACTGTTTTAAATTTTATTACTATGAGTCTTAGATTAAGTATACTCTCAGAAATTAGGGAGTGGAAAGAATTGAAGACCATCCTATATTCTTATGAAATGTTTCCCCATTATTAAGATTTTTTTGATGCCCTAGAGAAAATAGAATTTCCCCAAAGAATCTCTCTGTTTAAGTCACAGAAAAATTTCCAGGTACATGCCTTCTCTTGCCATTTTTCTCTTTTCATTCACTGTCATGCTGAGTCAGAGGCATCTTTTAGAGAAGCCAGGTGGAATTCTTATTGCTTATTTCTCAGCTGCGGGCTATGCTGTATCCCACTGGAATTAATTGACACCCTTCATCATCTTCAAAGCAGTAGTACCCCAATGCTGATTCTTCAGGTCCTCCAGTCTCCAAAGTTCTAGAGAAGCAGTAAGACATGATAAACATATCACTGTACCATCTTCATATCTACAAGATGAGGAAACCATAGTAAATGCCCAGACCACTGTAGCTATCTGAAAAAAAATTACATTATATGCAACCATTATATATTTATCCCTCCAAATTTAGCATATAATAATGCCTTTAATTTTCTCAGATCCTCAAAATTATTTTTGACACATAGGCCTTTTAATGTTATGTAGCAGAATTTTATTTCATATATTATGTTTTATTTATGAATTCATTAAATGTCTCTTTATAGTTAAATTTCATATATTTAACCTAAAAATAGATGCTACATACTATATAGAAACTAGGTTTTGCTCTTAATGTTTCCCAAATATTTGTTTATGCAATATTAATTTAAAGTAAATTTTCCCATTATCTTTGATGACTTATTATTATATTTGGAATTATTATACATTACAAATTATTATTACATTGATATTTGTATGCTTTTAGTTTATTTTGTGTTGCATGTGTGTTTCAATTCTTATAGCTTAAAAACCTATAGTTTTTGTGCATCTAAAAATATATGAGGATAGATCTCATGTTGCGTTTTTTAATATAGTACAATAAACAAAACACACACAAAAAAAGCATATATCTTTATATTTGTAGCATTGGACTCCTTCATTTACTCCTTCTTCTACTTTCTCCTTTTAAAAGCCATCAGTTTTCATTTTCATCTAAACTTTCAAATTGTTTTCTAAAATTATTTTGAAAAAGAGAAAGTATATTTAAAAAATTAGACTTTTCAACAAATATGCTTTAGGCCATTATACAATTATTAACATATTTGAAACTCAAAGAAGGAAAATGTTAGTTTAGAATGTCATGCAAAACTATTTTTAGTTGTGCAGTTAAACTTACCAGACATGGCAGAAATCCCTGCCTCATTTATTAAAAAATGTGAATTTGCTGGCTTTTAATCTTTCTTTCATAATCAAATGAAGTATATGGGAAAAATTTAGTACAGTTTTTGGTCCATATTAAATGGTAATCATTCTTATTATCACTAATTTTCATATACTACATTTATAAATATAAAAAGCTCCTTGTTATAAAACGTTCTCCAAATATGGCATAAATAAGCATTTCAGATTAATTTAATGTAGCTGTTGATGAAATGTATTCTGTCATTTCTGTATGTGTGCATAAATATAAATATATAAATATATATTAATATCATCCAATAAATTATAAATTACACGAAGACTATGTGCACTACATACAGATTGAACTGTAGCTCCTTTGGTTAACTTTTTAATGTTTTTTTTTTTTTTTATTTTATTTTTTTTTCAACGTTTATTTATTTTTTTGGGGACAGAGAGAGACAGAGCATGAACGGAGGAGGGGCAGAGAGAGAGGGAGACACAGAATCAGAAACAGGCTCCAGGCTCTGAGCCATCAGCCCAGAGCCCGACGCGGGGCTCGAACTCATGGACCGCGAGATCGTGACCTGGCTGAAGTCGGACGCTTAACCGACTGTGCCACCCAGGCGCCCCTATTTTTTATTTTTGAGAGAGAGAGAGAGAGAGAGAGAGAGAGACAGCACGCCAACGGGGGGAGGAGCAGAGAGACGGAGACACAGAATCTGAAGCAGGCTCCAGGCTCTGAGCTGTGAGAACAGAGCCCAAGGTGGGGCCTGAACCCACGAACCGTGAGATCATGACCTGAGCCAAGTGGGACACTGAACCCCTGAGCCACCCTGGTGCCCTGACTTGTAGCTTCTTAAAAGGCTCCGTCATAAAGTGCCTCAGTTTTCACAATACATAACAGATAGTGTAGGTAATTCACACAGATTGTAATGGAAGACTTGGGTGTATCACCCCAGGAAAGTAAAAGAAAAAGAAAACCGACCCTATACCCTTGATTAACACCAACTATTGAAGGATTTTTTTCTTTAAATGTTCCTCAACCTTTTAATAGAAGGATATTCTTACAGGTATTCTTTATATATATTTTTTGTAGTATAACAAGCATATAGAGATGTAAGGCTAAATATGCTTTCTTTAAGCTTATAGTTCATGTTTTGTATGGATAACAAAAAATCTATAAAGGAAACACGATTAAATTAAAAACCATAATTTTCTTAATAACATTCTTGCCATAAAGGTACTGTGTTAAAACTAAATTATAAATGTTGAGCTAACTCTACAAATATGTTTTATAGTACTGTCTTTAACTTATTATTAGTTGATTTTTCTTATTTTGAACATGTGGGTCCTTACTGATGTTATTGCCTTTATAATTGTTTTATTTTGTCCTCTTAATGATTTCAAAGAACAATAATCCATTGTTTTTTTTTTTTTATTTTTTTTTCAACATTTTTTTATTTATTTTTGGGACAGAGAGAGACAGAGCATGAACGGGGGAGGGGCAGAGAGAGAGGGAGACACAGCATCGGAAACAGGCTCCAGACTCCGAGCCATCAGCCCAGAGCCTGACGCGGGGCTCGAACTCACGGACCGTGAGATCGTGACCTGGCTGAAGTCGGACGCTTAACCGACTGCGCCACCCAGGCGCCCCAATAATCCATTGTTTTTAATGGGACAGTAAAACTTGTACCTCAAGACTCAAAAAAGGGAAGAATCTCTGTGTACCAGAGATGTAGGTTTTAAATATGTGGTCAGATATGAGTCTGTGAAAACAGGTAAAGCCACTCAGTTCACATAGTGCTTACACAGGAAGAGTAAATAGTGTTCCTGGTTTGTGTATAAGGATGACTCTTGAGTTGTGCTGATGCGGATGCAACAGTACTGTTCCCATGGCCCTAAATGAGTTTTGATTTTAAAATCTACTTGGATAGAAACAGTTCCTAAAGGATGTGGATAGATACAATACAACATGTTTAATGAAAAATATACTAAACAAAGTGCAAAACATTCGTATCTGTTGTAAGTTTCTAGAATCACATAAAATCAATACTACTCACAACATTTCATATCTCTACACTTAAATTTTATAGCAGATATACATGAACCAAAATTATTCAGTTTTTACACTGGCTTTAAATATTATTTTTTTCCCGGGTACCTGGGTCTGACTCTTGATTTTGATTCAGGTCGTGATATCACGGTTCCTGAGTTTCAGCCCTGCAATGGGTTCCGTGCTGACAGTACAGAATCTGCTTGCAATTCTCTCTCTTCCTTTCTCTTTTTTTCCCCCTCTCTCATTCTAAAGTAAATAAATTTTAAAAAAAGAAGAAAAGAAAGTGGAGGAAGTTAGTTTGAGTTAAAGTTCAGTGGATTTATTTCCTCCCATTACAATATTTTATTTATTTATTTATTTATTTATTTATTTATTTATTTATGTTAGTTTGTAAATGATTTCCATGTGCAATAGTAGTTTAGTGATGATAATTACAATGAATAAAGCCAAATTAATATCATTAGGTAATTAAAATTAGGCTACCAGGGCTATTTTTTGGTAATAGGGACAAAATAGCCAGAGAGAGAGAGAAAAAGAAAGGTTTTATATTCATACATTATAAGTTTTGATAGAATCTATGCTTCTATGCATTTGCCTCTTTTAGATATCTTATATAAGTGGGATGAACAGTATTTGTTCTTCCATGATTGACTTATCTCACCTGGCATAATATCCTCCAAGTTTATGCATGTTGTTGCATGTTGTAGAATTTCCTTTTTAAAGGCTGACTAATATGCCATTTGGTATGTAAATGCACATTTTTCTATCCATTCATCCATCAATGAGCATTTAGGTTGTTTCTCACTTTGGTTATGATGAGCAGTGCTCCAGTGGACATGGGAATGAAAATATATTTTGGAGATCCTGATTTTTGAATTTTAGATAAATACTCACAAGTGGGATTGCTGTATCATATTAATTTTTTGAGGAACTTCCATACTGTTTTCCATACTGGCTGTACCATTTACATTTCCATGAATAGTATTTAAATGTTTCAATTTCTCTATATCTTCACTAAAACTTGCTTTTTGTTTTGTTTTGTTTTGTTTTGACATCCTAACAGGCATGAAGTAATCTCATTGTGGTTTTGATCTGCATCTCTCTGATGATTAGTAATATTAATCATCTTTTCATAGACGTGTTGGCCATTTGTATGTCTTCTATGGAGAAATCTTCATTCAGGTCCTTTGTCCAAATTTTAATTGTTTTTTTTTTTTCCCATTTGCTACTAAGTTCTAGGAGTACCTTATATATGTTCTGGAAATTCCTCTTCATCAGATATATGATAGAACCTAAGGCTAGTTCTCTGAGTGACAACAAGAGAACATTTATGAAAAATCGGGATTTGACTTCCCATTATTTTAATTGGACAAATATCAGAGAAAAAAAATCTTACAAATTATCTAGTGCAGTAAATAAAAAGTCACAGATGTTTCCAGTATAAATTCAATCACAGATCACCCCCAACCTGGGTAACACAGATGTTTTCTTTTTCTCTTTCCACATGAAACAAGCATCAAGTATTCTTTTACCAAAGGTGGGGAAGAAAGCTCTTGAATATTTATCTTCACCTTTGTTTCCAATTTTGCATTACTTCTCTACTTCACCAGCATTCTCTATTACATCACTATCTTACTTTGTCCTTCTAAGTATTTCATCTGTCTTCTTTCCCTCTTGCACAGGGAAGAGGAACTACAAAAGTTATCCTGTTAAAAATGGAATTCTACCAAAAAAGAAAATGGAGTTTTACCATGTCTGGTTACTGTTTGAAGACTGTAACTCAACTGCTGTTTTCAAAGATAAAACATAAGCCTCCTACAATGAGAGAAAAGATCTTTCACAAAATGTTCCATATTTATTTTTCTGTGTGTTGTGACTTTGCTAAGTTAACACTTGTTAAGTAGAGCCCAGAATGTCAGATGGTAAGCCAATGTTCAACAAAAGACAATAAGGGAATTGAAATAGAGAAGTTTATTACTCGTAAGTCTTGCAGGAAACACAAGGCATGCCTCAGGAGGCCCTAAGTGGAGGTCAAGGCAGGGTGCAAACAGAGAGTCACTGGACCTGAAGCACATGCCCTTACTAGGGTCTGTTGGCCAAGGTTTTCTTTTGGGTTCTCAGGCTAAGCCTGGATTGGTCAATTTGAACTAAAAAAGGGTGGGTTTTTGGTAAGCTCTGCTATGGTAAGGTGTAATCTAAGGGGCACACAAGGAAAAAGCTGTTGGGGGGTGAGAGCGACTCTTTATCACAAGGTCCATTGTTCAATTGGTCATAAAAGGAGCTTACATTTCATGTGACTTTGAGGGTTGTTAGTTAGGACATGCACTTGCATGAGCAGCTAATGTCAGTCTTAAGTTCCTGGCAGCCAAACAAAACGGATGCTAATGCAGCAATACCATGGGTAGCTTAGTTAAACTTTTGATACAATGATACTTACCAACATTATTTATAAATGCCCTGTGGCCAACTTGTGTGCTGAGCAGTATCATTTGTTCATAACTTTCTTAGTACCTTTTTTACCCCATATAATGTTCTTGGCAGTTAGGATATTTGGATACAATGAAAGCTAGCTCCTATCCTCTCTTTGTCAGAACTTCTCTCATTCTCTTAGCCAGAAGTAAAAGCTATTTTTTCTCTAACTCTACAGCATATTGTTAGTAGATATTGTAGCACTCAACATATTGGATTATTTGTCATTATTCATTTATCCATCTGTGTTTTCCATTAGACTGTGATTTCCTTGAAGATGAAAAATTTTGGATCATTATTGTATTTCCAGATCTAGCACAATTTCTTTGAACATAGTAGGTGTTTAATCAATATCTTTTATATTTTCAGATTTTGTTAATAGTTTAAGAATATGTATTTAACGTATTTTTATTAGTAATTTTTTAAATATGCATCATATTTTTATGAAATTTAACTTATTTATACCAGAGAACAAAGACCTAACTCTGTATTATGGTAAGACAGATAGTAGAAAACAGAAAATGCCATTTTATTGTAGCATTTTATTGTAGATATTTGCTTTTGATGTAAAAATATGGTTTTAGTTTGTAACAGTGAATGTTACTTCCTAAAAAGGAAGAAAAAACTTGATATAATTATAACTTCTACATATAATAATTTAGAAAATACAGTACTTCAGATACAACAAAAATATATGCATCTTTCACTCTACTTAGTAATCACATTTCTAAATTTATCTATAGCTATACACCAGTTGTTACTAAAAAGAAGGATGATTAACTCCTTGCAATAAGTTGACTTTGAATAATTTGGTATTAAATTTGAAATGAATTTGGGAAGGTGCCAGATGAAATGGGATGGCCATCTGCACCATATGGTCTTGGAAAGGTTGCTAATACCTAAGTAATAAGGAAGAAGTCCAGAAAGTTTCATCTATTATTGGAAGAATTATATCATCCTTTACTGCAAAGCAGTCATCATCGAGGAGTGTATCTTAAGTAACAGGGCCAAAAGCAGGCCCTAAGACATTTTAAAGACTTAACATCTAAGGCTGGGGGAATGATGACTTATTTATGGTAATACAAATTATAGAAAAAGTACAATTATGTCTTTAAGAAGGTGTTGAGGACACCTGTGTGGCTGAGTCGGTTAAGCTTTTGACTATTTATTTTGGTTCAGGTCATGATCTCATGGTTCATGAGTTCTAGCCCCCACCAGCCTCACACACAAACCACAGAGCCTGCTTTGGATTCTCTGTCTCCCTCTTTCTGTACCCTTCCCATGCTCTCTCTGCCTCTCTTTCAAAAATAAACATTTAAAAAAATAAGTTGTCAGACTAAGATACAAAAAATAAATCATACATATATTGTAGACAAGGATCATAAAAATTAATTGGTATCAAAGTTCTAGAATAGTTACTATTTTAAAAAAGCAAGAAAAGATGTAAAAAAAAATGGATTCAAACTTTATCCAAGTGTAATTTTGTAAAGACTAGCAATCTTTCTCAGGGTGCCTGGGTGGCTCAGTGGGTTGGGCATCCAACTTCAGCTCAGGTCATGATATCACGGTCCATGGGTTCAAGCCCCGCGTCGGGCTCTGTGCTGATAGCTCAGAGCCTGGAGCCTGCTTTGGATTCTGTGTCTCCCTCTCTCTCTGACCCTCCCCCATTCATGCTCTGTCCCTGTCTCAAAAATAAATAAGCATTTAAAAAATTTAAAAAAAAGACTAGCAATATTTTATTCTAATTTAGCATAATAGCAAAATTTCACATTTTGCTGGAAACAAAGGGCATGTGGCCTGTGCCTAAGAGATTTGTGTAACTTTTTTGTGTTGGCAATTAGAATCTAAAAATTTTAATAGTTTTCTTTTCCTTTTGCCTTTTGTGATTTCAGGTTTCTTGCTTTGTTCCTTATGTGTAGTTTGGGTCACTATATAGAGATGTCGTTCGTAATGATACTTTAATTTTTTTTCCATGGATTTGTTTACAGAATGTATCTCATTAGTGTTAATTTCCTCTCCCCTGTAAGCCAAAATATACAAATGGCTTAGGTAAAATAGAAATAAAAGAAAATAAACATCTGTTTACTGTAGCTGAATAATTTAAGAGGTGCTGGGTCAGAAACCAGTCTAGTGTAAGCAACCTCCACCAGTCTATGGCCTAAAAATCAACTATCCTTATACATTGAACAATGCAGACATCCACATAGGTTTCTCTTACTAATGTCTCACCCCATCTTTCCCCACACCAACTTAATTATCTAGGGTCTTTCATTGATGAGGGTCCTTATCCATCGTCAGAATTAAAAGGCAAATCAGACCTAAAAACAAAATAATTAATATGAAACTGGTTTAATTAATATTTAAATCTTTAGCTTATTCTCCAGAATTTATCTTTTAGGGAGTAAAATGTAGCTAGGTGTTCTGATAAAGGAAAAATTAAAGTTTTAAATTTCATTTATTCATTGAAAAAATGCTCTACTTTTAGGTTACCACCAGCTTTTAACTACATCTTACATATAGAGGTATAGACAGCCAGGTTCTTTGAAGTAGAACCAGTTGTGGGCCCCTGTGAGTTATGTTAATGTAAGACAAGTAATATACTTTGTTTTGTGAGAGGGGAAAGATGTCACAGAATGTTTTACATGTCCCTTCAAAGACTGTCTCTATCAAAACCTTTATCCATGCAGTTACTTGTATGTAACTTAGTGAAGAAATAGGGAACTTCCTCAGAAAAAAAAAAAAAAGAGATTAACCAGTTCCCTTTTGAGAATCAGTATTATTAGATTTCAAATGTATTAAAATGATGTTAACTGAAGAATTTAAGCAGTAAGAGTCAGAAAGTGGCTGTAAAATTGACAGAACAGTTTCCTAAGCACCCAAACATATTTAAACTTTATACAGGTGAATTATGAGGAAATGAGTTTAAATGAATTGCTGAAGCTGTGCTCTTTATTTATTTTTACTGCTGTGGGAACTGAATCTAAGTGCAATATACATTAAAGATATATGTTATCCTAGCATAACCTATAGAGTTGTTGAATCACTATGTTGTGTAGGGGCCAAGGCATCCTGCCCAAAATGTGCCACTTTGGCACACTGATTATTTTAAATAAAAGCTACTTAAGAGACAGCCTATGTGGGAAAGACACAGACCTTTTTCTGTGCCCCTGAAAGGAGGAAATAGATCTCCCATATGAAAGTTACCCTCCCTGTACCAGGAGGTGAAAGGACATCCTTATCACCAGATGTGGGACATTTAGAGCTAAGGAGGCTGTAGAAACAACCTTCATTACTTGTTTTTAAAGTTTATTTATGAGAGAGACAGAAAGAGCGCTCATGTGTGTGCAGAGGAGGGAGGGAGAGAGAGAGAGAGACAGAGAGAGAGACAGAGAGAGAGAGAGGGAGAGAATCACAAGCTGGCTCTGTGTTGTCAGCATGGAGCCTGATGCTGGGCTTAATCCCATGATTGTGAGCTCATGACTGGAGCCGAAATCAAGAGTCAGAAGTTGAACCAACTAAGCCACTCAGGGGCCCCAACCCTATTACTTTTTACTAATTCACTACCCCAACCCAAATTCTATTTTGAATTCCTTACTAAGTGAAGCTTCCAAAGTTTTCTTTGTTTTGTCAGTCATTCACAGAATTACTGTTTCTTTGCCTAAAAAGTATAAAAACTGCCTTGTCATTTCTTTAGGCCTCAATTTCATAACTTGGTCTCCATGCACACATAATAAAACTTTTTTTTTCTCCTATTAATCTGTCATGTAAATTTAATTCTTAGTCCATCTGGAAGATCTTGAGAATTGAGCAGAATTTTTTCTTCCCTTCAGTTGTATACCTGAAATGAAAGTAACATTGTGTGTCAACTATAGTCAAATTTAAAAAAATGTAGTGAAATAAAATAAAAAATAAAGGCATATGCCATCCAAACTAGGCTTATGGTAGCTGATGTGCCAGTATGCCTAAAAAATAGTGTTAAACATACCACATATACACACGCACACAAACCCCACAGCAATAGAATCTCCATTTCATTAATCGCAGCATAATTCTGTACAATCTACCTT
Organism: Puma concolor; assembly: GCF_028749965.1. NCBI lineage: Eukaryota > Metazoa > Chordata > Mammalia > Carnivora > Felidae > Puma > Puma concolor. Next base: position 37,296,932 of record NC_141679.1, read on the forward strand.
AATATGTAACTACATAAAAGTCAGGAAAAAAAATCCCATATAAACAATGAAAGACTTGTACGTATAATTCAAACTATTGCTACCATTTTCATCATATCTGTTTTTTTTTTAATTATTTACTTATATAGAGAGATGGAGAGCAGTGGAGGGGGAGAGAGAGAATCCCAAGCAGGCTCCATGCAGTCAGCATGGAGCCGAACATAGGGCTCAAACTCATAGACTGTGAGATCATGACCTGAGCTGAAATCAAGACTCAGACCCTTAACCAACTGAGCCACTCAAGTGCTCCCATCTTATCTATTTTTTTAATGAACATTTCTTTATATCTCAAAATATCTATGTCATCTATGAATGAAATCATCCAATAATCATGTCCTTTTTGAGAATACATGGATTCACGTATTTTTATTTATGCTAATCAAGTCTCACTAATTTGTCATTCAGTATAAAAAGATGTGGAAAAAAAAAAGGCAACTGATTCCGATTTTTAAAGTAAGAACTGGAGAATTTTACTTTGATGACCCTTAGCTTATAAACTTGAAAATATCATCAAATAAATTAGTTGATAAATACTACTTACAATAGTAATCGTCTCCTATCTTACTCCTGTATTGAAATAATTGCATTACTTTAGATTTTGAGATATTTATTTGTTATGAACTTAATTATCTTTGAAATTCATTTTTGCTAAATATGTACGAACAGACGGTGGGAAAGACAATCACTGTGGGTTGTATTTATTTTAAAAATAAGCTTTGTTGGATACATAAAAATATGTTCCTAAAATTTTTGCTAGATTTTGTAATTATTTGTAGGTTGTTATCAATAGAAGAAACTAAAAACTAAAATTGACATTTCTGTACAATCACGTCCATCTATTTTTTACATCAGGCATAAAACAATTTTTTCTTTCTGTTCTTTCTTCCTCTACTGCTATTAATAGTAATATTACTATTACTTTTCTTTCTTTAAAAATGATATACAAGTTGTAAATATCGCATAAAATATGTACTCATTGTTTTCCTGAGAAAACTTTGTAAGAGCAAAGCTATATATTTTAAGAATCCTAACATATTATACTATTGAGATTATGGGTCTTCAGACATGTATACATGTAAGATATATTCATTGAAGGCTTGAGACTCTTACACTCCACAGATAAAAATAACTTCAACAAATGACTGTTAAAATTTGTTTTAAAACTCTTCTCAGTGTTTGCACTTACCGTATGACAGAACAGCACTAGTAATTTTCAGATTGACTCTGATCAGCAGACCACGTTTTGAGTAGCGATGCACTGGAATACATGCAAAACCATATCCCCTAGAATAATGAATAACAAAAAAAAATTTGGAAAACTGTTACTAATTTTTAGACTTAAAAAGTCTTGCCACATATGCATAAACTATATGATAAGTTATAGGATAAAATCTTTATTGTTTTCTTTGTATGCATGTAATAAACTAGAAAAGTGGAGTATTTTATATTTAGTGAGTAGATAGAAATGTTTTAATTTTATTTATTAAAGAAACTAATATCACATACAGTGAGATAAGATGTGGTGCGATGTAACCAGGGTACATACTGGTCCATATAAGAAGACAGTAGTCAACTATATAAGCAGGACATTTAGCCAATGTGTGCCAGAAAAATGAACACAATTAGAATCAACCATGGACATCCACTGAACAAAATATGATGTGTTTCAGACTCAATGTAGAAAATAAGGCAAAATCTGTGGATTCTAAAATCATGCTGTCTGGGATGCCTGGGTTGCTCAGTCATTTAAACATCTAATTCTTGATTTCAGCTCAGGTCATGATCTCCCAGTCATCACATCAAGCCCCATGTCAGACTCTGCACTGGGCGTGGAGCCTGCTTAAAATTCTCTCTCTATCTCTTTCTCTCTCTCTCTCTCTCTCTCTCTCTCTCTCTCTCTCAAAAATAAATAAACAAACAAATAAATAAATAAATAAATATGCTGATCTGAATATGGTTCATTTTTAACTATAACCAGTTTCAACTTATTTTCCTCTTCAAAGCCAAGAGATTTCTTGGATTTACACAGCAAAATTGTGTAATGAAGTGGAGCATTCATGATGCTGCCAGATTAACTGGCAGATAGGACAGAGCTTTCTCCCTCATTACCTGTTAAAATATCAGGAGAAGTTCATTAGAGTCTAGGTTTGAGAAAAGTGACAAAGTATGCCTTTCAGAGGTCTATAATTACAGGGATCATTGTGGGAATTAGCAAGTTGGGGAACACTCTGATTCAAAAAATCAGAAAGAAGCTATATATGTAGGTAGAATCTTACCCACCTCTGAAATGATAGGGAGCCTAGAGAACAAGGAACTTTCTGTATTGTGTATTAACAGGAGACCATCAACACAGGTTCCACAGTAAAGCTGCCTTCGCATGCCAAGTCCAAGAAGTAAAAACCTCGTAGCTTTCTCCCCACCTGTGGATTCTTAATTTTTAAAATACTTCCAAAAACCAGATCTAAATCCCAGTTAGCGAATTGCAGGTTGAATGCAACAGTTATTTAGTATAACAACAATAAACCGACACTCTTCAGAGGCATATAAACAGAGTACAGAGTTTCAGTAATATTGGCAATGTGCAGAATGCAATCTAAAGTAAGTCCACATACAGAAAATAAGAAAAATATTATAGGGGGTCACCTGGGTGGCTCAGTGAGTTAAGCGTCCAACTTCAGCTCAGGTCATGATCTCATCGTTTGTGAGTTCGAGCCCCACGTCAGGCTCTGTGCTGACAGCTGGAAGCCTGGAGCCTGATTTGGATTCTGTGTCTCCCTTTCTCTCTGCGCCTCCCTTGCTCGCTCTCTGTCTATCTCTCTCAAAAGTAAATAAACATTAGAAGAAATTTACAAAAAAAAAATATTAGAGGGGCATCTGGGTGGCTCAGTTGGTGAAGCGTCTGACTTCGGTTCAGGTCATGATCTTGCGGTTAGAGCCCCGTGTCAGCCTCTGTGCTGACAGCTGAGAGCCTGGAGCTTGCTTCAGATTATATGTCTACCTCTCTCTCTGTCCCTCTCCTGCTTATGCTCTCTCTCTCTCCCTCTCTCTCGGAAATAAACATTAAAAATTTTTAATTTTAATGTTAATCTTAATTAAAAACATTAAGAAATATGTGATACTTTCTCAAATGAAAATATCTGAGATGACTTAGATATTGGAATTATCAGACAGTAATCTTCAAGCAACAATTATATACATGCTAAAATGTATAATAAAACATTCTCACAATGAAAAAAAAGCTAGAAAATCTTTGCAAGACATAAATTATGGACAAAAAACTAAATGGAAAACAACTGAGTAATAAAATATCTGAACTTAAAAACTCATTAGATATGATAAAAGGAGAATATGAAAGGCAGAGGAAAGTATTAAATTAGCTTATAGAGAAATTAATCAAAATTATCCTTTTCTGAAAAATGGAGAGAAAAAAATTGTGAAAATCAATTGTCTAGGGGACTGTGGAACAATATCAAACACTCTAACATTCATGTAATAGGACTGTCAGGAGAGGAGTGAGAGAATAGGGAAGAGAAGGAATTTGAGGAAATAATGACAAAATTATCTGGATTTTGTCGAAATAAATAAGCTTAGAGTTTCAATAAGTTCAGTGAAGTCAAACAAAATATGCATGAATAAAACCACATCTTTGCACATCATAGTCCAACTGATGAAATTCAAAGATGAAGATAAAATCTTGAAAGCAGGGAAAGGGTAAAGGTAAATCATATATGTGGGAACAGTAACATGGTTGGCCATTGGCTCCTCACCAGAGATTATAGAGCTATAAAACTATGAAACAGCTTCAGAATGCTGAAAGGACCCCCAAACAAATACTAAAACAATTAAAAACCCATCCACCAAAAATTCTACATCCAGTAGAAATATACTTCACGAATGAGAGAAAAATAAAGACATATTGGGTAGAAGGAATCTAGGAAATGTTTCACCAGCAGACTGGCACTACAAAAAATGTTAAGCAATGTTTTTGAGGCTACACAGAAATGATGACATATGGAAACTGGGTTCTTCAGCAAGAAATGAAGAACAAAACAAATGGCACTGGTATTTCTTTATAAAAATATTTGTGGTGGACACGGTGATAGCCCACCTTGGTTCTCCTTCAAAGCAGAAATGCTACCTGCAGCAGCCTTCAATTCAAATCTTCTGTGGCATCTCAAGAACATATTCCTTACATTCAATGATTGTTCAAGGTGGAGATGTAAACGTATAGCCATATAAAATAGCTCTGATGGGTCATTCAGCTTCAACACTCCTGTTAGGGTGAACTGCGTGCTGTTGGGCCTCTAATGTGGGTAGGTGTCTCCCTTGCACAATAATCTCCTCTTACCTTCTTTCTGCGGGTGTCATTCAAAGGAACAATATCTTAAAAATGTCATGCACACTAAAATAATCATAACAATAACAGAATTTGAAGACATTAAAGGACAAATCACTGAGGAGATTAAAAACACGGGTTATAAAAGGCACATAATTTACAAAGAAAACACAATAGTTATCACACATATAAAAAGATACACACTGTTAATATATATGTGTTTGTATGTTCAACTGGGAACATAAATTCATGATTAAATAGAAAATTTAATACTTAAGCTTGCAATCACAGAAGATTCAGAATAATCTAAAGTGATGGAAAGTTGCAGCTGAATTATACTTCCTCTGAAGCTCTCCACATTGAATTTGACTTACAAAAAATGCTAGAAATGAAATTAAGAGCAACCATTCCACCACAAAATATAGCATGTACTTAGATATTTATTTAAATGTAGCTTTATTATTGATTGAATGCAAATGAGCCTAAATTGACAGTCTGCCAGATAGGCCTTCTGCCTTCATCATCCAATCCCAGTATCACATTTCATTTAGTGATAACAAATTAAATGTGCTGCTTCTTCCCTCACTGCAAGAAGTCTCTTGCCTGGTGTGAGCATCATTTGGCATTAATTAAGCCTACCTACCTCATAAGAGCTCTAGCAGTTCTAAAAACCCTAAGTTCACAGCTGTCATGTAGAATAAGCTACAAGTCAAAACTGCTGCTTCCATTTAAAAATATCACTAACTTTAACTTTGTGGGATTAGAATAAGCAGATACGTAAGTCTGATTATCATGAAGGTAAACACGAACATTGTGAAAAACCAATGGTGAATGGTTTCAAATGATGGGTAAAATAGAGAAATGGAAGATTATAATTGATGGACATGGCTCTATTCTCAAAAAGCAAATGAAACTGTTGAAATGACCTAATTATAAAATTGCTTCAAGAGAAAAGTGAATGGATATGGTTTTGTTTACTTTTGAATTTTTAACTGCATTTGAAGGACTGTGTTAACATGCTGAATTTTGGTATACTATGAGCTCTGAATGTCATTGTGATATGTAGCTATGCACTTATTTGTCTAACATCCATCTACTGTATCTGATGTATAAAGTCCTAGGAATGCAAAGAATAGCAAGATATTGTTCATATTTCAAAAAGCCCACCACTTACCTGGTTGTTTTAAATTTGTCTACTATGGTAATCACCTGGTAGGAGTGGGAAGTTATCTATAAATGTCATCTATAAGATGACAAAGTTTCAACTTAGACCAATTAAATATCATTATCTGAAGACGGACTGAAAATGCTATGATCAGAAATACTTCAAGATGGTTCTAATCGGAAACAAGATTTGAGAAACATGCATACAGCCCATAAAAAGGTACATATTTCAGAAGAAATTATATCTTTCAAATACAAAATAAATTTTAACTCATTTTCTAATCAAATTTTAGGCTAAATATTTAGAACTTTCTAAAAATACCTAACTTTTATCTGATGTTAATGCAAAACAGCCAATAAATTATAAGGCTCCAGAATGTGTCACACATATCTGACAGTGAAAAAAACAAAACAAACATTATGTAATTTTGGAGGGCAACGTGTTGCAATACTTTAAAATCTGCTATTGCTTGAAAAGAAGATTGAGCTATCAATTTATTTAAAAATTTTAAAATGTGCAAGGGAAAAACATTAAAGTAAACGCTAAAAGAGGTTTTTTTAAGTTAAATACATTCAAATTGATAGCAAGAAATAAAATGGCATGGATAATCTTAATCAGTTTATTATATGGTAATAAAAGTCAATTAAGGAAGGATAAAAAAGGAAAATGTTTTGGAAGTACACAATCTATAGAAAGAAGTGCATATTATCAGTATCAGTGCCATACACAAAAAAATTAAACATGTTAGATTAGAAACAAAGACAATAATGAATAGTCTGGATGAAAATGTAGAATTAGAGGTGCCTAGGTGGCTTAGTCTGTTAAGTATCTGACTCAGTTTTGGCTCAGGTTTTGGTTTCATGGGTTTGTGAGTTCAAGTCATGTGTCGAGCTCCATGCTGTCAGTGCAGAGCCTGCTTGGGACTATCTCTCTCTGTCTCTCTCCCCTCTCCCCACTCCTCAAAATAAATAAATAAACTTAAAAAAAAAAGAAAATGCATAATCAAGCAAAATTTGTATGAGATAGGCAAAGAGTTCAAACACTGAATGCTTGAAATTCAATGAATGGGGGGAAAACAAAATGTTAAACAAAATTAAGCTATGTTACTCTGATACAAAATAGATTTAATACAAAATCTTCATGTAGAATTCACTATATAATGATGAAGAATTCAATTACTCAGGAAGTAATAACAATTTTATACTGGTCTGCATATTGTAATGATGACTCGATATATACAAAGTAGAAAATATTGACGGAAGTTCAAAGAGAAACTAACAAATCTTTATCTTATGAGAGTTGTCAAGACAAATATCCCAATGGCTAGACAAGCTATAATATACTGTAAAATGCACAATTAATAAACACAACATACAGAATCATGCACCAAACAATTACAGAATACATATTACTCTCAAGAATACTCTCAACATTTCCAAAAAGTCACAATATGTATTAGATCCTGAAACAAATTCCAACAAATTTCAAATAACTGTGACACATGGGCAGCCTTCTTGGTGCACAATGTAACTGTACTAAGAAGTAAGCAGAAGCCTGCTTAAACACCCATATATTTAGAAGTATAATTATCCAAAAAAAAAAAGAAGTTTTAAATCCTATTGGGAATGCAGTGAAACTAAAAATGCCACATAAAGAAATATGAATCATACTCCCAATTCACTATTTTAAAGAATAGTACTTGGAAAAGAGGCTGAAAACTAAACTTTAAGTACACAGGTAAAATGTTAGAAAAGGAATAACTGAATGAAGGCAAAAAGAATGACATCGTAACCATTATTTTCTAATTCTTTCCCTCACTTATTTTTTATATTGTCTTTCTTTAGTGGATATAAGTTCCACAAAACTAGATATTTTTTGTCTTTCTATTAGTTAACAAGACCCTGGTACTTAGAACAGTGCCTGATACGTATTAGGCATTTGATTTGATTCCAACCTTCGTTTTAACAATTTACAGCAATTTGATCTATCTTAGTTTTCTTGTGTGTACTGTTTCTTACATGTTGAGGTTTTATAAGAGATAGAAGAAAAACAAGCACAAAAAACATTTTACATATTGCCCAGCACATATTTGATACTCAGTTAACATTAGCTATACTGTTCTATGTTTTTATCATACATAATTTATTATTTTTATGTCTTATTATGTTAGCCATAATTAACACTAGTTTAAAAGCCCATTCTTGGGGCGCCTGGGTGGCGCAGTCGGTTAAGCCTCCGACTTCAGCCAGGTCATGATCTCGCGGTCCGTGAGTTCGAGCCCGGCGTCAGGCTCTGGGCTGATGGCTCAGAGCCTGGAGCCTGTTTCCGATTCTGTGTTTCCCTCTCTCTCTGCCCCTCCCCCGTTCATGCTCTGTCTCTCTCTGTCCCAAAAATAAATAAACGTTAAAAAAAAAACTTTAAAAAGCCCATTCTTAAGAGAATATTAGTTTTCAGATATTTTGTAAAATAATCTCAAGACACACTATAGGACTCTTTTATGGTAGTGTTTTCACTTGTTGCAGTAAATTTAATAGTCTTAGTTTTGCTAAAGCAATCTTTTTTTTTCTGGTAGTGTTTGTGGGAGTTTGGCACTTCTGGAGTCTCTCAAAGTGTCCTCCAAAGACTACCTCATTTCCAATGGTCAAGATCTTTGATTTGGGAAGGGCATACTTCCTTAATATCCCAGGAGACTTCTGTGGGCTCCTATGTTCATGACAGTCAGGTAGGTCACAAGTTGTATCTAAGCCATATTATTTAGCTAAAAATAGAACTTCTCTATGACCCAGCAATTGCACTACTAGGTATTTACCCAGAGGATACAAAAATACTGATTCGAAGGGGCATATGCACCCTGAAGTTTATAGCAGCATTATTAACAATAGACTTCTTATGGAAAGAACACAAATGTCCATAGACTGATGAATGTATAAAGATGTGAGATACACACACACACACACACACACACACACACACACACACACTGGAATATTACTCAGCCATCAAAAAGAATGAAATCTTGCCGTTTTCAATGACGTGGATGTAGTTATATTGTATCATGCTAAGCACAACAAGTGAGTCAAAGAAAGACGAATACCATATGATTTATCATATACGGAATTTAAGAAACAAAAGACAAGCACCTAGGTGGCTCAGTCGGTTAAGCATCTGACTTCACCTCAGGTCATGATCTCACGCTTCCTGAGTTCCACCCCCACATCAGGCTCTGTGCTGACAGCTCAGAGCCTGGAGACTGCTTCAGATTCTTTGTCTCCCCCTCTCTCTGCCCCTCCCCCATGTGAATCTGTTTATTTCTCTCTCAAAAATAAATAAACATTAAAAAAAAGAAACAAAATATGAACATAGGGCGGGGGGGGGAGAGGGAGGCAAACCACAGAGACTCTTAACTATAAAGAACAAACAGGGTTGATGGAGGGGAGGTGGGTGGGGGATGGGCTAAGCAGGTGATGGGTATTAAAGAAAGGCACTTGTGATGAGTACTGGGTGTTATATGTGATGAATCATTAAATTCTACTCCGGAAACCAATATTACACTATATTTCAACTAACTAGAATTTACATTTATTTATTTTTGAGAGACACAAAGAAACAGCACAAGTTGGGGAGAGGCAGAGGGAGAATGCGACACAGAATCTGAAGCAGGCTCCAGACTCTGAGCTGTCAGCACAGAGCCTGTTGTGGGGCTCAAACTCACAAACTATGAGTTCATGATCTGAGCCAAAGTCGGATGCTTAACTTAAGTCACCCAGGCGCCCCTCAGCTAACTAGAATTTAAATAAAATCTTGAAACTACTACAAAAAATAAACTTCAATATTTTCATTGACTTCACCTCCTGAGTTTGTATCACCTCCTATGAATGAAGATGTTATGAATGAAGATGAATGACACTGTAAATGTAAGAAATCTTTGTTCCTTCCTTCCTTCCTTCCTTCCTTCCTTCTTTCCTTCCTTCCTTCCTTCTTCTCTTTCTTTTTCTTTCTTTCTTTCTTTCTTTCTTTCTTTCTTTCTTTCTTTCTTTCTTTCTCTTTCTTTCTCCTTTCATAAAAACCTATCTTTCCATCTATCCCGAGATGATAAATCCTTTATTTCTGGCAGACTATAAGCTATGAAAATATTTTCCAGGCAGGTTATTAATTTTCAACTTAAATGATTCCTGAGACTCTCCTAGTAGTGCAGACAATGAGTATCCAACTATCCTGAAATTCTCATGCCATATGATGTGGCCAAGTCATCAGCCTCCAAAACTCATCCTTTGCAACCATAAGATAAAAAGGCAATTTTTTAAAATGAATGTTTTGACCATTTCTCACCCTTGTCCTTAACTGTCATAAACCCTTCCTCCTTTTTATGTTAATGATGTTAACAGTTCTTGGTGTTGTGATTCAACTTCATGGAAATGATTAAAGATAGGTAAACTGTTAAGATATTTTTCTTAATCAGTAGCAAAAGCCTATAGGATGTCTTAGGGTGATAAAAGCTGAAGTTAACCAATGAATGTCTCTACTGACATGATTTTAGGATCTTTCTCAAACTTTATGCTCCTTCAGGTTGTATACTAATTATTGCTTGACAAAAATACAAGATCTCAGAAATTAGGAAGACATTTTATGAAATTATGTTGCTTTCTTTCATATATTTCCATCCATCTTTGTAAAGTAAACTATGCTCCATTCCTTCCATTATTGGAAGAAGAGCCTTACACTTGATTGTGTTTGAGAACTATCCAAATTCCAAAGAGATAATCACAAACCCCTAAGAAAATCAAAATATATTCTTATTTGTATATAATTGAAACAGTAAACTATCAGGCTATGTAAATTATAAAAGGCCTCAAATCATCCATCAAAAACTAACAGAAGCAAAATCAGGTGAGAAGACATAATGCATTGCCCTTACTAAAGATTGCCAATTAAGTACAAACACACAGTTTTATATACAATAATAGCAAGTATGCTTTTAAGTTAATACATAATTTTGAAATACTTTGAAAAGTGACTGGTCTTGACCTCAGAAGAAACCCCATTCAGAAAAATCTATTGCTTCTTCAAGAAAGTGATCATTACAAAAGAGTAACATGGAGTCTAAAGCAATGTTCTAGCTTATCAGCTAGTTTTATAATTAAGATTCAGCTCTTTCCCCATGTAACCACAAGAGCTAAATCTGTGAAGAAGCTCCCAGAGGCTGTAATGGGATGTCAACCACTGAATCCATAATCAGAAACTAATTCTGTTGCATATTACCTGATGATCACCTCTAGTGTTTTCAGAGTGGTGTTCTATATGGTGCTGGTGGTCTCACATGGAATCCTGAAAAAACTTTGCACAAAATCACTTGTCACACAAGAAACCAAATAACCAGTGTACTCTATCCACATTGGTCTCATCCTGTCACCAACATAAATCCGACTGTAAAGGCTGGACACAGCTGGACCATCGCTCAGGGTTGCTTTGAAAATTTCGATGTGGATTTTACAGAACTATACTCATGCACTAGATTTTTAATATATTCTGTTTATTACTTGCTTGTTCTCCAAATGGATTAAAGCTGTTCCTTTCAGGAAAGCCCTGGCTTTAATAGTTAACAACCAAAACAAAATTTCCTGATGTTGTGTTCTCGTTCTGAAGAATTTTAACCCATTTATCCAAGAAATGTATGTCCATTTTACTGGAAGTTTCATTTAAAATCTTTTAAAAGCCTTGACATTTTCTCAATAGCTTGACTCTCTATGTTACAACAATCTTCTGAAATAATAGAACAAATGGAATTATGAATTAAGGAAACATTCAGAACTCAAACTTCCATGTCCAAAAAGTAGTGTCAGTGGTTTTATGAACAATGAGATCCACTGCTTCTGTTTAATTTTTTCTCCCTTTATGACTTAGTAACAGGCCACCTGTGCATCTAGGAATACTACCTTTGACACTAGATCCTGCTTGATTGCAGGCTGACACGGCAACACCCTTCAAGTGGTTTATGAAATCCACTTTCTGTTACCAATTAATACAGGTAACTTTTCCTCAACATCCTCCTAAAGAACCTCTATGTTATTTAAAATCTAATGACTGTGTCTTCTGGAAGAGACATGAAAAGAAAGATATTGAATGCCTACACTGGGTATTATTGGGTATTATCAAGAAAGGCACAGCAATAAAATTATAAGACAGTGATTATTGCATGAATAGTTGTCAAGAATTCATAGAATACTGAGAAAATTGTTCTGGCTAGAGTTTTCAAACTTAAAGTATCAAATGATTTTTAGGACAAGGCAGTTTCCTCCACAGAACTTTCGGATCTAGTCATTCCAGATCCAGCAGATCCCAGTATTTGAAGTACTTTCTTCCTAAATAAAACTAAACAAAATGCAGAACCACATATTATCAAGTTTAATCTTCATAGTCTTTATTTTCTTGGCTATGTAATACCACCATATCTAGTACTAAGAGTTTTGGTTTGAAAATTAGATCAAGAATCTTGGGGGGCACCTGGGTGGCGCAGTCGGTTAAGCGTCCGACTTCAGCCAGGTCACGATCTCGCGGTCCGTGAGTTCGAGCCCCGCGTCAGGCTCTGGGCTGATGGCTCAGAGCCTGGAGCCTGTTTCCGATTCTGTGTCTCCCTCTCTCTCTGCCCCTCCCCCGTTCATGCTCTGTCTCTCTCTGTCCCAAAAATAAATAAATGTTGAAAAAAAAATTAAAAAAAAAAAAAAAAGAATCTTGGCTTTATTTGGGCACGCTGCAATCTTGGCTTAAAGGTGAAATACCCACTATGATCATAATCTTCTCTTAATCATTATCTGCATTGCACTGTTCATGTACATAATTTCTGTAGTCTCAGATGTGGCTGTGCATTTTCAGCCATGTCACATTATTGATAAATCACCATTAAACAAAAAGTTAAGGAAATCTAACACTTAACAGAAGTTAAACCTCAACTAAAACTGACTATCCTACATAACATGTCAAACAGGAGCTCTGGGTTGAGCATGTTCTCAAGTTTATGTCCTTAGTTTAGGCTGAAAGATGACTTAACAAGAAGACTAAAACCAGAAATAAAGATTTTACACAACACTGATGGATGTGTAAATTGTTATAAATACTTGATTAAACAGCTTGGCATCATCTATAAAAGAAGAACGTTCCCCTACCCAATGACTCAACATTTCTTCTCCTAGAATATAAAAAAATTACCCTGGCCCATGTGGATCTGAAGATATAAAAAAAAAGAAAATAAGCAGCATCTTTCTTCATAATAGCACAAACCTGGAAACAGTATAAAGGTCTATTGAAAAGAAAATGAAAATATAAGTTGTGGTATATTTATAAAGTGGAGCCATATTTTATTGGAGAAAATGTGTTCCAAGGAATGTAAATAGCTTGTACAAAAGCCTTAAGATCAGTTTTTACAAAATACAATAGGAAGAAATAAATTTTTGGAAAACTCACACTTAGGTAAATAATTTAAGATGCAAATATTTGTTTTTAAATAAAAATGCATAGTTTGGCTCAAAATTGCAACTTGATTTTATATATATATATATATATATATATATATATATATATATATATATAATTTTTTAATGTTCATTTGTTTTTGAAAGAGAGACAGAGCCCAAGTGGGAGAGGGGCAGAGAGAAGAGGGAAACGCAGAGTCCAAAGCAGGCTCCAGCTCCAAGCCTTCAGCACAGAGCTGGACACAGGGTTCACACTCACAAACTGCAAGATCCTGACCTGAGCCAAAATCTGCTGCTTAACCGACTAAGCCACCCAGGCTTCCCTGATTCTTTATATATTTTTAATTTTCTGTATTTTATGGTTAAAAGAATAATTTCTTTAAGGTTAACCAGAGTAAATTAAACATCCTACTCCTACATCTGCTTTAAAACATTAAAATTGTAATTGGGATGAATAAACTACATTTCAACAAGAATTTGTGACAGACACATGAAAAGATGTAGAATAGAAACCCTTTGAGGATGGCTACTACTATTAAGAATTTATTAATAGAACAAGAAGAAATAGTTTTACAGTTAGTATTTCTTTTTAGAAATGTTCATTTTTTTCAGAAAAAATGATCGCAGGCATTGACAATAGTGATAAGATGAAACATGAACTTTACAACATTAACACTTCTCAGCTAAGAAGCATAAATAGCTCCTATTCAACATTCCTAATGGAAATTGTCAGTGATGCCCATTACTTTTGTGGAAATAGAATGAAAGTAAAATTCTGACAGCTAGGTTGATGGAAGAGAAAGCATTGTATCTTCAAATAATAACTGGCATAGTAGAAATTCACAATAATACTTTTGGAAAAGTACCCTCTCATTGATGTCATGTCTGTCAGATACGTCAGTCATGTGAAATGTTTAACTTGCCTAGGCAAGTAAAGATGCTAAAAAAGAAAACAATTTATTTCGAATCCCTTCACATAGAGGATTAAAGATTACATAGAAAAGCTATAAAATCCCCTTCTCGTGCAATTTGGTAAATGTTTGAAGAGAAAGGAGCAAATCATTAAACATTCTTAGTCGCATCTTCTTTTCTGAGTCTATGTCAAATTAATGTTAACTAAGAGGACTCATTTGTTCTAATCTTTAGCTGGATGTTTTTGGGCATTGTCAGAACACACTTTACTTTCTGCCCCTGAACTGCTTCTGAGAATATATATAGATTTCTGTGGCAAGTTTGTTATCACCAGTTGTTTTCACTGCATAGGGGAGATAACAAAGATCCTTTTCTAAGAGGTTAGCTCAGTTTCAAGGTGATTGTTGCCATCACTCCTATTTATAGCTATTATTTTTCTTTTTGAAGGTATGCCTTTTGGTGTGTACTATCAATTTGGCTGAATTTTTATTCCTTATCTGATTCCCTAGATGCTCACTTTTGCTGCCTATCAGAACACTCATTCAAGGGTGCCTATTCTTACTCTGTTCCATCCTTCTAATTATAACCTCTTATTTTATTTAACTTCAAACTTCTGGATTTACATGTTAGCAGCATATACAATGATATATGCTGTATGTATCATACATATGATATAATAGGTATTTAGTGGACAATATAGACTTTAAACCAGGCCTGTTGTTTTCCAAAGTTCATTAATTTCTAGCTATCCATCCCCTAGTGTTACTCATAAGTTTGCGGACAATGCTTTCTTGCATGTTTATAAGGATACAGTACTTTCTGGTGTTATATTGTCAGCCGCCAGCCTCCTGCCAAAGACCACTAGGAAAAATACTAGTCAAGGAAAATTAAGTTGGTTACAACACCTAATACTTTCATAATCTTGAAAAAATTTTAGTAGTATCAATGAAGGGAGGGTAAGAGGAATGTATCTATAGGCTTTAGGGTCTGAACTCAAACAACTTAAGGTGCATCTTTTATGAAGGGTATCAGTTTATCATATTATTGGATATTAATTGGGCAAATTTAATAACCTAATAGTTTAGAGTTCATGTAAGGATAGGTTCTTGAAGTTCTCCTTGATAAGTGTTGTTTGATAAACAAGCTGTTTGCCCATGTGAGCAAATTTTTGTCTGAGTACATTAATTTGCAAGATTCTCCAACACCAAGTAATGAAATTATTTGTTGGCTTATAGTGTTATCTTTTTAAAAAATAATTTTGGAATAGTCAACTGGCATTGAAAGAGATAGTTTCCATTATTGGTTACAATAATTAAGCTGTGTAGATGTAAGTAGTCTCTCAACATACATCATTGCAAACGTCCTATGCTTGCTGAACATAAAATTAAATTATGCATCTTGAATACAAGTTTGAATATATTAGTGCACACAAAAAGGTGCATTGGGTTTCCTTGCTTGTGAAAGTGTAGTGATCAGAGAAGATAAAATCCCCTTAAATTCTGGAATTATCTCCCCATGAAATAATAGATAACTTTTGAGGTCATAATCTTGGGACTATAGCTAAAATATTTAGAGAGCCATTATCAGTTTCATGATGGTTTAAGTGAGGGAGCACGTACCTGTATATACGTTCAAGGTGGGGAGAGACTCTTATAATATGTCCTTGAGAAATATGCCCAGGAAAAGAAAACTCAGCTTATGTCAGGATTTTACTTCCTCTTAATTACATTGAGTTCCATCAACAATCTTCTTAGCACTATTTTCCCCATCTAAGTATCTCACTTTTCCCTTCCTGAGGATCCTCACCATAGATAGCATTTATTTAAATAGCTCTATTTCATTTTCTCAATAAATAGAATTTTGCCTAATTCTTGAGGAGTCCCTATGTCATGAACCCCAATTTTGGAGATTGAATCTCTGTCATTTTCTTAGTGCTTAGGTCTGTTTTGATAATCTATTATCTCTGATGCCATATAAAATTTTCTTTGAAATATATAATTAGTATTCCAGGCTATTTGTTGCTATTATTTTTTAAATGGATTAACTGATTGATATTTTGCACAGTTCAAGGAAAATATAAGTCAAGTTACAGAGAAAAAACCACACTATTGTAAAATAAAGCAGACAAATAGATAAACGGACCGGAGCATAAGAAAAATAATACTATAATACTATAAAAAGAAGAAACTGGAACTAAGACTCCATGTAATAAAGTATAATTGCTAGAGGTAGATTCCAAATGGGTTTTGGACTTGTTAGGAAAACAAAGAGAAAATCATAAGCATTTATAAAAGTTTCTGTTCATAAAATAAAGCAAACTAGTTGTTTGAGAAAACATGGCCTTAAAGGAGGTCTATATAATATAGTAAATATTGTACTCAGTATGTTATCATTAACATGATATTTAGTGACCAATTACTCTTCCTAATAATGACCCTTAAGCAAGCTGATAATATAGTATTTAAGGAGAATCATTTACAAAAAAAATACCAGAAGACAAGATATCTAGTCCAAATCAACAACTTTTATGTGGTCATTATATGATAATATATATTTTGAGTTTACTAAACATTAAGAGAAGGAATTTTAGGGGTGCCTGGGTGGCTCAGTTGGTTACACATCCGTCCAACTTCAGCTCTGTTCATGATCTCGTGGTTCATGAGTTCGAGCCCCATATCAGATTCTTTCCTGGAAGTGTGGAGCCTGCTTCGGATTCTTGCTGTCTCCTCTCTCTCTGCCTCTCCCCTCTTCATGCTTTCTCTCTCTCAAAATAAACACATAAAAACTAAAAGAGAGAGGGAAAGAGAGAAGGAATTTTAGAAATAGTTACAGTGATCCAGAAGCTACACTATCCAAGAAATAATGGTGAATTACCTGAGGAAAAAGAATTATCTGTCTAGAAACCATTGTGAAGACAATGATTCCTATTTTACATATAACTCTAATGGTGTAAGGACTTGAAGACAAAATCATTACCAAGGAAGTATGCAGAGGAAGCTATGTACCTGAGTAAATCCAAATTAATATTGATACAGACATGTGGAAAATGTAGTATAAAGAAAGAGTATGGTAGTTAATTTTATGTGTCATTTTGACTGGGCTAAGGAATGCCCAGATAGCTGCTAAAACATTATTTCTAGGTGTGTCTGTGAGGGTGTCTCTGGAAGAGATTAGCATTTGAATTAATAGACTGAGTAAAGATCTCCATACAATTCAAAAAGGCTGAGAAAGGGCAAATTCACTCTGAGACATTATCTTTTCTTGTTCTTGGACATCAGTGCTCCTGGTTCTTGAGCCTTAGGACTTGGACCAGGACTCATGCGATTTTAACTAGCCCCTGCCACTCCCCATCTTCCACAATTCTTAGGTTTATTAACTTGGACTGAATTATACAATTGGCTTTCCTGGTTCTCCAGCTTGCATATTTATAGGTGATAGGTCATGGGACTCAGCCTCTTTGATAATATAAACCAATTCGTATAATGAATTTCCTTTTATATGTATCTATATCTATACATATATCTGTTGAATCTCTTTCTCTGGAGAACCCTAATACAGGAAATTAAAGATATAAAATAATTTGTTGATGGTGGGCCATGATTTTGAAAGTGATAGGTTGAACAGTTTTAGGACTTGGGGAGAGATAGTGTTACTGGAATAAAGTAAGAACATATAGAGCCTTATGGGAATTTTAATGTAGAAATTGAGAGGAAATGTGGGAATCTGAGGTTTATTTTCATCAAAATAAAGATCTGGTATAAAGACCTTGGTGATCTCAAGGCAAGTAAGAGTGGTAAAGCTCCAAGTTTCAGAAAATTAAAATCAATACTAAACTCATTGGTGGGAGAGAATAGTCCTGAGGAAGACAGATCTTGAAATTATGAATAGTTTTTACTTAAATTTTTAGCATATTATCCTAATTTCTGGATAAATGCTAAACAATATGTATGTACTGTCTGTTGCTAAATCAAAATTAATCACACTGAAAGATATTAAAATTAATTAAACATTTTTCTAGGTCATTTACACTTAAAAATCATGGAATCTTGGGGTGCATGGGTGGCTTAGTCGGTTGAATGTCTGATTTCATCTCAGGTCATGATCTTGAGGTTCATGGGTTCGAGCCCCCTATCAGGCTCTGTGCTGACAGCTCAGAGCCTGGAACCAGCTGTGGATTCTGTTTCCCTCTCTCTCTGCCCCTCCCCTGCTCGCATCTGGTCTCTTTCTCTCAAAAATAAACATTGAAATATAATGAAATCTTAAAATTAAATTAGTAAACATCCCATATTTTAGAAACAAAGGACAGAGTTAAATAATTTGTTCAATATGTCTATAACTGTGGAATAGAAAAGTCAGGATTAAAGCCAATGTATATTGAATCCTAGCCCAATTTCTTTTCTGATTCCCAGCATCTTCATATATTGAATGCAGGCATGTACCTAGCTTTTTTACCACATCTTAAGTACATTGCAGTTAGAAATAATTTGAAGTAATTTAAAAGAAATAGATCAGTGTGTGTGTGTGTGTGTGTGTGTGTGTGTGTGTGTATTTTAACTTTCAAACTTCCAGTTAGAACAGGTTAGGATATAAACAACCCGAGGTTTGGGGTACCTGTGTGGCTCAGTCGGTTAACCATCTGACTCCAGCTCAGGTCATGATCTCTCAGTTTGTGAGTTTGAGCCCTGTGTCGGGCTCTGGTGCTGACAGCTCAGAGCCTGGAGCCTGCTTCAGATTCTGTGTCCCTCTTTCTCTCTGCCCCACCCCTGCTTGTGCTCTGTCTTCTGTGTCATTTCAAAAATAAATAAACATAAAAAAATTTTAAACAACCCCAGGTTCACTTGTTCATGTGACATATGGATATTATAATTTATTTTCAGTTCTTCTCCGTATTTTCCTCTTGAACAACACTAGTTGTTATATAAGAGAAAAAAAGAACATAGTAAATTATACACTTGCTCTTAAAATCTTCAATATGAAAGTGACACCTATAGTTCCTATTCATTTTTTCTTCAAGACAAGTGTCAGCTTCACCTAATTAGAAGTGTGTGTAAACCAACTCTATTCCCAGAAGAGAACTGGAAGTAATGGTAAACATATGAATGGCTGCCACAATCTGCCTTCTAGTAAACATATATCCAGTTCCTTCTTTCAAGATCAAAACACATCCCCTTTTTAAGGGAGAAATCTGTAAGTCCTACGTAGGTCACTATATCCATACCCAAGAACAGCTTCTCTAAGACCTCATGGCAATCTCTGAATTGGGTTTCTGTAAAGTAGTCCTAAACTGGTCCTAGGTTTCTAGATGTGGTTTTACTTGGTATGGAGACCTATGAATTAAACAAACAAACAAAATAAAAAAGAGTGTGTGTTGCGGGGGGGGGGGGGGTGGTGAGAGGGTTTATGTTCCCATCCTTCAATATTTTAATGACAGAGGAAAAGAAGTAAGTACAAGGAATACCCCCTTAGAAAAGGGAAACAAAGAGTAGAGACAAATATTGGTACTTGAATCTTGGTCAGTAGGAATTATAATATCTCTATGAGAAGATATTTTGAGAAATTCCCTTCTTATCCTGGAAGAGAGAGGATGTTTAATTAGGCTACTTCCTTAATTAATTGTGTCTCTCTCCATTACTTCTCATAGCTCTGGCACTGACACTTGGGAACTTTTTCTTTTACATTATTCTTAAGTGGATGGTGATAAATTTCCCCTTATTAAAACTCACCTGATTTCTCAGCCCACCTCTGTCTAAACATTTGGGGACCTTATGGTCATTTTTAGACTTAATGTTAAGTCCAGACTGATGCTTCTTTTAGCCTTATATCTCTTTCAAAAATTGAGTGAACTCATTTGATTCCCAACAGCACCGTATGCCAATATCCACAAGAAGTGTCCTTTGGGTTATAATTCTCATATTTATTATATTTCTTTCTTTATTTTTCTTTTCCCCATTTCTCATCCTGTCTCAAGGGAACTATGAGTGCCTTGAGCTCTTCTTATGATGGTAGAAATCACAGCTTCTTAGTTAATTTTCTATGAGCTGTATTTACCATTTACAATGGTAATGTTTCACTTTCAATACACTCTAGGTTGGATGTTTACTCTCCCATGCTTTAGTTTATTCAGATGTTTTCACAGTGGAATAATGGTCTTTGCTGACAGTCTTGATAAATTGTTGTTGCTTTAAGCTGTTTTGTACTTATAATTTTATTATGCCAAAGTGAAAATCTATCGTGTTTTCCAAACCTAAAAGTAACCAGTGTTAGGTTTTTTCTAATCCCTTGTATTCCTGCTTCCAAATTCTCCACTTATTTCCTGAGTTCATCTCTTTCCTATACCTTACTGATGACAGTCTCCAATAAATATTACACACAACTAATATTCTGTTATCTGACTTCTTCTCCAAGAGTACATGTTTAATAAACAAAGGCAACAGTATTACCAAAAAAATCTGCTACTGTCTAACTTGCAAGGTGTATTTCACACCCCAGATTAGTTTCTTTGCTGTCAGTCATATAAATATTAATCTTATGTAACACATATTATGATTTTGTTATGAAGACACTTAATCTCTGGTCTCAGTTTCTTGACCACTGAGGATAGTCTAATGCTATAATTAAAAAGAGCTTTACCATATGAGTGACTTAAAAAGAAGACATTTTATTTTTCACACATACAACAAGTCAATCATGTATAACTGGGACTATGTTTTATGAGTTCCTCACTCACACATGCAGACTACATACAGTAGAAAGGAGAAGGGACCTCAACGGTTACTTAGGTACCTTAAAACACTTCTGTCTAGAAGCAGTGCATATTATTTCCACTCACATTTCATAACCAAGTAAATCACCTGATCACATTTACCTTCAGGGTTCCAGGCAGTGCAATCCTATCATGTGTCAAGATAGAGGAGAGCTGTAACTATTGGTGAAAAGTACTTCTAACTACCACATAGGTCAAGGTAATCTTATATTAGAATTTTTTCAGATTAAGAGAATATGGTAATGCCTTATTTTGTTTATCCATAAACATTAAACATCAAAATTGTTTGGTAAACTTTGATTCAATTCATATAAACAAAATGATCTCATTAGTGCTTCAAATAATCAAAATTCATCAGGTTAAAATCAATGACAACATTAAGTGGCAAATTGCAATGCTGCTCCCTTTCCTACTTAGTATCTGCTTCTGAACTCTAAACTAGTCCATTCTGAATTAAAATGATCAGAAATATCCTTGAAGATATACCCGCCTTAAAAGTAGTTGCCCTTTAAGTAATAAAATCACTAAGAAACATCATCATTATCTCTGGATCTAAGACTCTGTAACTGACTCCATAAGTTGCACCAATATTCTTTATTCACTGACACTAACACAATCATAAGGGATGTTGTAGTCACAAAGAATTGTATTCTTTGTCTTTTAAGGGACTATAGGGCCACTCCATTCCTCATGTAAAGTTAAAAAGACCCTGAGGCCTAGGTGGTGGCATGCCATCCTTGCCCCAAGTTGTATGTATAATATAGGCCTTGCACATAAAATACTAAAAAGAGAGAGAGAGAGAGAGAGAGAGAGAGAGCGAGAAATACTCTTGTCAGTCTTTATTTTTCCTATTGCAATGCTAGGGAGGAAAAAGGCTTTGAAAGAGTAAGAAATTTCTTTCTTCTCAGAAGCATTCTGTCTCTATTATAAACTCAGAGAATCTAATTTTTTTCCCGTGAGTCAGAGTTTGCACATAGTGGAGACAGAATTAATTATCAGACCTGTGTCAACAAGTCCACATGTCGTCTCATGTTACACATCATCTCAAAGTACATAGAAGGTACTCAGTACGTGTTCATTGAAAGCACTATGCTAGATCCAGTGTAGGGGCACAAAAATAAAAAAGTGTTCAGCCTTTTCCTTAAGTGATTTATGATCTTATAAGGACTGTACACATAGAGGTAATATTTGGGATGGTCTTTGGAGAGTAAGGTTTCACATCCTGAGCTCTGTAAGTTTTCATTACGTGCTGAGAACAGCATGTGAAAAGTTGCAAAGGGGAGTACACACTATCTCTATATGGCTGGTGCCTACGATGGAAAGCAAGTCTGGTGAGGACGCAGCAGTGGAAAGCAGCCTTGAAAATCATGCTAGAGAATTTGAACTTTTACCATGAACTTTACGATGAATTATTCTTGCCTTCTTACAAATAACATAGTTTGTTTCTAAAGACACTCACTCCCTCTCCACACGCTCTTGCTTGAATGTTTGCCACAAAACAATGAATTTATCCCATGCTTTTCAATCATTTTTTGGGATGGCCCCTTAACACTGAACCAAACTACAAATACTATTCTCAGCAGCCTTATGAAATTGCAAAACCGTTTCTGGGAACACAACATAACTTTTGGTCTGAAGATTTCCTTTGGATCCTGATATTTTTGTATGAATTCTACTCCTATCCATTAGCACAGTGTCCTCCTTAATGTCCTTGTTTACTCCAAACCCAATATTCTGAAAAGAGAAATGGGATGATGTATTTGGCTTAAGCTAGACACTGACTGAGTGATGACATTTAAGCACATTGTGAGTTAGAACTAGTGCAGTATAAACAGCAATTGTGGCTGAGGGGTAAGGAGGATGGGCAATTATGCTTCCAGTGGGCTATTTTTCATGTCCATAACTGGACATAAATATAGGCAATTCAGAGCAGGAAGAAATATGACTAGAACTCAGCTTGGCTGACTTAGTTGCAAACAGAAAAAAGGATCCTAAAAAGGGCTGGGAGTTGGTCCATTTTTGCCTCATTTGTTTTCAAGAAGAGTCTGTTTCTGCCTCATTGATTTCTACTCTTCATTGAGTCATGCTCCCATGCTTGTTAAATATCACTTCATTGCTTTCAATTTCATTCTTCTTAGTCAGCATCTCTTAAGTAAGCCACTGCATAGTAGCACCAAGTTTCAGCTCCCAATCAAGTACATCTCATGGCCCTATTTTTCCCACTGTGTTCATTTACCACACTGATCTGAGCCATGAAGACTTCTTTCCTTGTCAACCACTCTGTTACATCACATCAAGGGCCTTGTCATCACCAGGAGCAGTGACACACTTGAAACAGTTGCCACCTTGCAGTATTTCACTAGCACGTGAAGGTGAGACACAGGATACAGGAAAGAAAATGGTTTTCCCCTGCCATCAGTAAAAGTGCTTTCACTTTCCTATCCTCACAGACATATCTCTGAGAGCTTCTAGAGAGAGAAATTACTATGAGCTCCCCATGCTAAATGCTTATGACCAGAGTTTGAATCAACTGAACGTTTACTTTACAGCAAGAAATTGATCAGGACTTATATTATCATCTCTTTTATCCCTGTTCATCACAGGCCATCAGTTATCCAGAGGATACTCATATTCTCATAAATCAAATGCCCCAATCTTCTCTTCCATCCAAACTCTTTAGACATGTGATTTTAAAAAGTCCTTGCTGACCCCAAGTCCTTCTCTTGAAGGACTCCAAGTCCTTAATCTCACTCTTAGTGAGAACTGGAATTCTCTTGCTTCATGACAAGCAACTTCACTTGTAGGCTTCTCTGGTGGAAGATGTTTTATCCCTTTTATTTCTTATAACTATATACCAGGAGTAGTGTAGGTATTTTCCTGTACTCCATTCTACAATGCAGACCATTTCAGGGTACCGGGGTGGCTCAGTTGGTTCGGAGTCTGACTTCATGTCAGGTCATGATCTCACAGTTGGTGAGTTCAAGCCCCCATTGGGCTCTGTGCTGAGAGCTCAGATCCTGGAGCCTGCTTTAGATTCTGTCTCCCTCTCTCTCTGCCACTCCCCACTCATGCTCTGGCTCTGTCTCTCTCTCGAAAATAAATAAACATTAAAAAATATTTAAAATGCAAACCATTTATCTTACCTGCTTCTCAAAACATCAGCTGCTTTGAACTTCATACCATCCGACTACTAAAACAAAAATATTGGCCTTTCTTCTACTTTGCCATTTACCAACACCTTAACTATCAACATCACTCTTCTTAATTACTGAATAGTATTTTGTGTCCTACCTCACTTTTCTCTTCTTTTTCTCTAATTCTGTCACCACCCCCAATGACCTCAACCTCATTATGGATAGCCACAAACACGAGGTCCTCAGTTTCTTGAACTATTCACTTTGAATTAAGTTTTTCTCTGTTTCATCTTTCTGTCATGATCACACCTTAGAATTGGTCATATCTATTATTTTATATCATTTCCTGGTTATATCTATTTCTTATTTCATTACATAGAATAAACATGATTGAGATTTAATAAAAATAATTTTTACTGCTTTGTAAAGACAATCTTAAGGTAAAGAGTCTTTTTTTTTTTTTAAGAGCACAATGATGATGATGACTAGTATGGTTTGATGCCACTGCTGTGATTCATGGAGTGATGTCAGCATATTTGTATACTATTGTTTTTGTACTGACAGTTCAAATGTGAATGCAGTAAAAGGCAAATAACATTTTAGCATTATTTTTAAAATAATTTTGACATTGCAAACCCCCTGAAAGTGTTCTGGAGTGGTCATGGGTCTGTGAACTAAACTGAGAATAATAGTTATAGAATATTTATTTAAAATTAAATAAAAACTCATGTGAAGCATGAATTTTAATTAAATACATAATTCTTGATGTTCTGAAATTTGTATGATGCTAGAGTGGACAAAAAGTTGTATTTTAAAGTAGTTATTATTATAGAGCAAGAAATAGTTTATCTTGTTTCTTAAGATGGCCAAGAGTTTGAAAAACAGAAGAAAAGGAGGTATAAAAGAAAGCTGTACATTTGGCTTTGAAGTGTTTGGATATAATGTTCATGAGAGAATGGTTTAAGGAACAGAGAATGATTAGCTTGTAGCATACAAGTGGAGATAGAGTAGAAATATTCAGCTATTAAATATATTGTATTATGTAATTGGGAGACTTAGTTCTATGTTGTTCAGAGGGCAAAACCGAAGACTAGAGATACAAGGAGACAGAATTAACTTAAAGAAAGTGTTTCTAACATTATGCCAATCTTACAAATGGTAATGTTCTCACCAAAAATATTCATGTTTAAAACAAATTCTCATTTTTTCCAGCATTTTTCCAGGGCTGAAAGAAAAGTTTGCCTAGCACTCTATGATCTCCAAAGCCCATCCCAAAAATAAAATGTTACATTTTTTTTTAATGATTCATTGTGGTGCCCAAATGCATCATCTAAGGTCAAAATGCATTGCAGCTTAGATATTCAACCAAATTATTTTTCTTCTAATATTGCCTATGTCAGCAAACTTGCTTTTATTTAGGTTTGGGCTTTTCTTACATCACACAGAAGCTATCTGTTTCTCTAGGAACTCATCTCATAGTTTAAACTTCATAACATGTTCTTGTTTCACCCACCTTGGACTAGCAAATAAAGAAGTTATTTAAAAGTGATTCCAATTATGTGTGCCCAATACCTAGACTCTAAGAGATACTGAAGAGATCAATGTTCTTTTTTTGGGTAAAAAGGTATACTTGGTAAGGACTTCGGCATTGGGAGGAAAGAAGAGAGCAAGAAGGTCATTTTTTAAAAGTTTGAGAGCCAGAATAGCTAATGAAAGTTACTTGCCAGAGGACGTTTTTTATTAGGTTTATTTGGGATCTATGATGCACTTATTTGGAGACTCAGTGGTTTCTAGATATCTATATGCTGCCTCTGAACTTGGGTTTGGCTCCTCATAACCTGATTTGGCTCTTTGGTAAGCAATCATTCTGAAATGTGTTGGAAACATCTAAATATTCAGATACAGAATCTAACGTTTTCTAGCCAATGGGGTATGGGTGACACATCTGATTACTACATATCTGTAATGCATGGAGGGAACATACCTAGGGCTCCTTTGTTCCTATGCGTAGTTCCCTAGGGCAATATATTTCACATAGAAACAAGAGTTGATGGAAGGACAAAATAGTCTCACATGCATTCCCAAACTACCCAATATATTTAACTTGAATTCTCTGATTCTAAGGAATAACAAACAACCCAAAGGGAAAAAAATAATAAACAAAAAACCAAAACAACTTAAATGACTATTCGATGCCAAAAATTTTTAAAGCTTCTACAATTTGAATCTAACTGTTTGGGCAAAAGCAAATCTTTGAGTATAAAAAACTGAATCACGGCTTTTCTATGCATTATTTTTTTTTTTTGATTTAGAGACATTTAATGATTTACCTTTGCACATGTATTATTTCGCTTTAACTGCTTATTATAGAAGCAATATGTGTATACTTAAAAATATTACTAAAATTTAAAAAAGAATTCTTTCCCATTGACTTAAGATCCTCTGTATAGGGTAAAATTTCTTGCATATTCCCCCTCTCAGAAATTCTATGAGGGCATATAATAATTTTCAAATGGGATATTTTATTTATTTATTTATTTATTTATTTATTTATTTATTTATTTTATTTATATGAAATTTACTGTCAAATTGGTTTCCATACAACACCTAGTGCTCATCCCAACAGGTGCCCTCCTCAATGCCCATCACCCACCCTCCCCTACCTTCCACTCCCCATCAACCCTGAGTTTGTTCTCAGTTTTTAAGAGTCTCTTATGTTTTGGATCCCTCCCTCTCTAACTTTTTTATTCCTTCCCCTCCCCCATGGTCTTCTGTTAAGTTTCTCAGGATCCACATAAAAATGAAAACATATGGTATCTGTCTTTTTCTGTATGACTTATTTCACTTAGCATAACATTCTCCAGTTCCACTCACATTGCTACAAAAGGCCATATTTCAATCTTTCTCATTGCCAATAGTATTCCATTGTATTTATAAACCACACTTTCTTTATTCATTCATCAGTTAATGGACATTTAGGCTCTTTTCATATATTGGCTATTGTTGAAAGTGCTGCTATAAACATTGGGGTACAAGTGCCCCTATGCATCAACACTCCTGTATCCCTTGGGTAAATTCCAAGCAGTGCTATTGCTGGGTCATAGGATATATCTATTTTTAATTTTTTGAGGAACATCTACACTGTTTTCCAGAGTGGCTGCACCAGTTTGCATTCCCACCAACAGTGCAAGATGGTTCCCGTTTCTCCAAATCCTCTCCAGCATCTATAGTCTCCTGATTTGTTCATTTTGGCCACTCTGACTGGCGTGAGGTGGTATCTCAGCGTGGTTTTGATTTGTATTTCCTTGATGAAGAGCAACGTTGAGCATCTTTTCATGTGCCTGTTGGCCATCTGGATGTCTTCTTTAGAGAAGTGTCTATTCATGTTTTCTGCCCATTTCTTCACTGAATTATTTGTTTTTTTGGGTGTGGAGTTTGGTGAGCTCTTTATAGATTTTGGATACTAGCCCTTTGTCTGATATGTCATTTGCAAATATCTTTTCCCATTCTGTCAGTTGCCTTCTAGATTTATTGATTGTTCCCTTTGCAGTGCAGAAGCTTTTTATCTTCATAAGGTCCCAGTACTTAACTTTTGCTTTTAATTCCCTTGCCTTTGGAGATGTATCAAGTGAGAAATTGCTGTGGGTGAGGTCAGAGAGTTTTTCCTGCTTTCTCTTCTAGTGTTTTGATGGTTTCCTGTCACACATTCAGGTCCTTTATCCATTTTGAGTTTATTTTTGTGAATGGTGTAAGAAAGTGGTCTAGTTTCATTCCTCTGCATGTTGCTGTCCAGTTCTCCCAGCACCATTTGTTAAAGAGACTCTTTTTTTCCACCGGATATTCTTTCCTGCTTTGTCAAAGATTAGTTGGCCATACTTTGTGGGTCCAACTCTGGAGTTTCTATTCTATTCCATTGGTGTATATGTCTATTTTTGTGCCAATACCATGCTGTCTTGATGATTACAGCTTTGGAGTAGAGTCTAAAGTCTGGGATTGTGATGCCTCCCACTTTGGTCTTCTTCTTCAATATTACTTTGGCTATTCAGGGTCTTTTGTGGTCCCATACAAATTTTAGGATTGCTTGTTCTAGCTTCGAGAGGAATGCTGGTGCAATTTTGATTGGGATTGCATTGAATGTGTAGATAGCTTTGGGTAGTATTGACATTTTAACAGCATTTATTCTTCCAGTCCATGAGCATGGATTGTATTTCCATTTCTTTGTATCTTTTTCAATTTCCTTCATAAGATTTCTATAGTTTTCAGCATACAGATCTTTTATATCTTTGGTTAGATTTATTCCTAGGTATTTTATGCTTCTTGGTGCGATTGTGAATGGGATCAGTTTCTTTATTTGTCTTTGTGTTGCTTCATTGTTAGTGTATAAGAATGCAAATGATTTCTGTACATTAATTTTGTATCCTGAGACTTTGTTGAATTCCTGTATCTGTTCTAGCAGACTTTTGGTGGAGTCTGTCGGGTTTTCCATGTATAGTATCATATCATTCTGCAAAAAGTGAAAGCTTGACTTCATCTTTGCCAATTTTGATGCCTTTGATTTCCTTTTGTTGTCTGATTGCTGATGCTAGAACTTCCAACCGTATGTTAAACAACAGCGGTGAGAGTGGACATCCCTGTCGTGTTCCTGATCTCAGGGAATAAGCTTTCAGTTTTTTCCCATTGAGGATGATATTAGTTGTGGGCTATTCATAAATGGCTTTTATGATGTTGAATTATGTTCCTTCTAGCCCGACTTTCTCCAGGGTTTTTATTAAGAAACAATGCTGAATTTTGTCCAATGCTTTTTCTGCATCAAATTACAAGATAATATGGTTCTTATCTTTCTTTTATTATTGTTATATATCACACTGATTGATTTGCGAATATTGAACCAGCCCTGCAGCTCAGGAGTGAATCCCACTTGATCATGGTGAATAATTCTTTTTATATGCTGTTGAATTCAATTTGCTAGGATCTTGTTGAGAATTTTTGCATCCATATTCATCAGGGATATTGGCCTGTAGTTCTCGTTTTTGCTGGGTCTCTGTCTGGATTAGGAATCAAAGTAATGCTGGCTTCATAGAAAGAGTGTGGAAGTTTTCCTTCCCTTTCTATTTTTTGGAACACCATGAGAAGGATAGGTATTATCTCTGCTTTAAATGTCTGTTAGAATTCCCCAGGGAAGCCATCTGGTCCTGGACTCTTATTTGTTGGGAGATTTTTTTTTTTTATTTATATATGAAATTTATTGTCAAATTGGTTTCCATGTTGGGAGATTTTTGATAACTGATTCAATTTCTTCGCTGGTTATGGGTCTACTCAAATTTTCTATTTCTTCCTGTTTAAGTTTTGGAAGTGTGTGGGTGCTTAGGAATTTGTCCATTTCTTCCAGGTTGTCCAGTTTGTTGGTATATAATTTTTCAGAGTATTCCATGATATTTGCTTGTATTTCTGAGGGATTGGTTGTAATAATTCCATTTTCATTCATGATTTTATCTATTTGGATCATCTCCCTCTTCTTTTTGAGAAGCCTGGCTAAAATTGAGGTTTATCAATTTTGTTTATTTTTTCAAAAAACCATCTCTTCATTTCATTGATCTTCTCTATAGTTTTTTTTTTTTTTTTTTTTTTTTTTTTTAGATTCTATATTGTTTATTTCTGCTCTGATCTTTATTATTTCTCTTCTTCTGCTGGGTTTGGGGTGTCTTTGCTGTTCTGCTTCTATTTCCTTTAGGTGTGCTGTTAGATTTCATATTTGGGATTTTTCTTGTTTCTTGAGTTGGCCTGGATTGCAATGTATTTTCCTCTCAGGACTGCCTTTGCTGCATCCCAAAGCGTTTGGATTGTTGTATTTTCATTTTCATTTGTTTCCATATTTTTTTTAAATTTCTTCTCTAATTGCCTGGTTGACCCATTCATTCTTTAGTAGGGTGTTCTTTAACCTCCATGCTTTTGGAGGTTTTCCAGACTTTTTCCTCTGGTTGATTTCAAGCTTCATAGCATTGTGGTCTGAAAGTATGCATAGTATGATCTCAATTCGTGTATACTTATGAGGGCTGTTTTGTGACCCAGGATGTGATCTATCTTGGAGAACACTTCATGTGCATGTGAGAGGAAAGTATACTCTTTGGAATAGAGTTCTAAATATATCTTTCAAGTCCATCTGATCCAATGTATCATTCAGGGCCCTTGTTTCTTTATTGATCCTGTATCTAGATGATCTGTCCATTGCTGTGAGTGGGATTGTAAAGTCCCCTGCAATTACCACATTCCTATCAATAAGGTTGCTTATGTTTATGATTAATTGTTTTATATATTTGGGGGCTCCCATATTTGGCTCATATACATTTACAATTGTTAGCTCTTCCTGATGGATAGACCCTGTAATTATTATATAGTGCCCTTCTTCATCTCTTGTTACAGTCTTTAATTTAAGGTCTAATTTGTCCGATATAAGTATGGCTACTCCAGCTTTCTTTTGACTTCCAGATAGTTCTCCATCCCCTCACTTTCTATCTGAAGATGTCCTCAGGTCTAAAATGAGTCTCTTGTAGACAGTAAATAGATGGGTCTTGTTTTTTTTTTTTTTATCCATTCTGATACCTTATGTCTTTTGGTTGGAACATTTATTCCATTTACATTCGGTGTTATTATAGAAAGATATGTGTTTAGAGTCATTGTGATGTCTGTAGGTTTCATGTTTGTAGTGATGTCTCTGGTACTTTGTGGTCCTTGCAACATTTCATTGAAAGAATCCTCCTTAGGCTATCTTGTAGGGCTGGTTTAGTGGTGATGAATTCCTTCATTTTTTGTTTGTTTGGGAAAACCTTTATCTCTCCTTCTATTCTGAATGACAGACTTGTTGGATAAAGGATTTTTGCCTGCCTATTTATTCTGTTCATCACATTGAAGATTTCCTGCCATTCCTTTCTGGCCTGCCAAGTTTCAGTAGATATGTCTGTCACTACTCTTATGTGTCTACCTTTGTAAGTTAGAGCCTGTTTATCCGTAGCTGCTTTCAGAATTTTCTCTTTATCCTTGTATTTTGCCAGTTTCACTATGATATGTTGTGCAGAAGATCGATTCAAGTTATGTCTGAAGGGAGTTCTCTGTGCCTCTTGGATTTCAATGCCTTTTTTCTTCCACAGATCAGGGAAGCTATCAGCTATGATTTGTTCAAGTATCTTCAGCCCCTCTTTCTCTCTCTTCTTCTTCTGGAATACCTATGATACAGATATTTTTCCATTTGTTTGTATCACTTAGTTCTCTAATTCTCCCATCATACTCCTAAATTTTTTTTTCTCTTTTTCCCTAATTTTATCTTCTAATTTACCTATTTTCTTCTCTGCCTCTTCAATCCATGCAATGGTTGCCTCCATTTTATTTTGCACCTCATTTATGGCATTTTTTAGCTCCTCATGACTATTTCTTAGTCCCTTCATCTCTGTAGCAATAGATTTTCTACTGTCCTCTATGCTTTTTTCAAGCCCAGCGACTAATTTTATGACTCTTATTCTAAATTCTTGTTCCGTTATATTGTTTAAATTGTTTTTGATCAATTCATCAGCTGTCGCTACTTCCTGGAGTTTCTTTTCAGGAGAATTCTTCTGTCTTGTCATTTTGGGTAGTCCCTGTGGCAGCTCCATACTGCAGGGCACTTCCCCTGTGCTGTCCAGAGTAACTTGTGTTGGTGGGCATGGCTGCAGTCAGACCCGATGTCTGCCCGCAGCCCACTGCTGGGGCCACAGTCAGACTGCTGTGTACCTTATCTTCCCCTCTCCAAAGGGCAGAACTCGCTCTGGAGTGGTGTGGCATCTGTCTGGGCTACTTGCACACTGCCAGGCCGGTGGTGCTGCTTCAATGGAATCTGGCATATTAGCTGGGGTGGATCTGCAAGGTGCACAGGGGCAGGAGAGGCAGGCTTAGCTCACTTTGCCTTTGGTGGTCCCCTGAGGGAGGGGCCCTTCAGCACCAGGAGGGAGGAAGACCCGTTGAAGGGATGGATCCACAAAAGCACAGCTTGGGGTTTGAGCCTTGCAAGCAAGTTCGGTGATGGGAACTGGTTCCCTTTGGAATTTCGGCTGGGGGATGGGAGAGGGAGATGGCCCTTGCCAGAGCTGAGCTGGGTTCCCCCGCTGAGCTGAGCTCTGTCTTCTGGGGCTCAACAACTCTCCCTCCTGGTGTCCTCTCGCCCTCCCCGCTCTCTGAGAGCAGAGCTGTTGACTTTTAACCTTCCAGATGTTAAGTCCACTGGCTGTCAGAACTCACAGAGTCCGGCCCTTCCGCTATGCAAGCCAGATTTCAGGGACTCTGCCTTGCTGGGTGGGCTGCCCCTCTACCGCTCTGGCTCCCTCCCGCCAGTCTGTGTACCATGCACCACCTCTCTGCCCTTCCTACCCTGTTCCATGGGCCTTTTGTCTACACGTGGCTCCAGAAAGTCCATTCTGCTAGTCTTCTGGCAGTTTTCTGGGTAATTTAGGCAGATGTGGGTGGAATCTAAGTGATCAGCAAGACAAGGTGAGCCCAGCTTCCTCCTGTGCCACCATCTTCCCTCTGAGTACTATTATACATATTTTAAAATCATTTCATTTTCACCATATTTCTGAGATCCTTCCATGTGAACACATACTAATTTTCATTTTCTTTTTAACAATTTAATATTATTCCATTATATAGATACACTGTAATTTACATAAGAAATCCTGGATGAACAAATTGATTCTCCCCAGGTTTTGATACATGTTTCAATGAACAATTTATGATGAACATTATGGCTGATATATTTTTACACACTTATTATATTTATGACTTTTTAAAAGTGAACTTGCTGAGATAAAATCTATATGCATTTTATATATGTACATATATGAATGTATATATATATATAATGTATGTTGCATTCTTATAGACAGATTCTTATATATTAGTTTCAGTTGCTGTTATTCTATGGTAACTTTAGTGAGACCTACTAACATTTTTAGTAAATAGAAATTTGTGAACTGAGAGTTAGAACTCCAAAATATAGAAGAGTAGTCGAGCAAAAGAGGATAACTTTTTAGTAATATAAAATGATGCTTTCTGGTCATAGCTGTTAAATACAAATGAAAGTTGTTCTGATTTATTCATAATAGTTTTAATGTATGTTACAAATGAGATCCAACTGGATAGATCTTATTTGCTAAACACAAAATATCATAATTTATTAATTCTATTTTTTTTTATATTTATGAAAGTGATATGGGTATTGTCTTTTGCCCTAAAAGCTATTGTTAAAAAAAAATACCTAGTAACACTATTATGGGGTTTTGCAACTAAAAAATAGAGGATTAAAAAATTGTTGTCTTTGGGGCACCTGGGTGGCTCAGTCAGTTAGTTATGTGTCCCACTCTTGATTTCGGTTCAGGTAATGTCTCATGGTTTGTGAGATTGAGTCCTAAGTCAGGCTCTGTGCACTGAGCCTGCTTGGGATTCTCTCCCCACCTCTCTCTGCCCCTTCCCCCACCTTTCTCAATAAATAAATAAACTTAAAAATTGTCTTTCTATTAATAGGCCTAAGACAAATTGTTATGGTTATTTTCATAAAAGCCAAAAGGAAAAAAAAAAACCTTTTCAACAATACCCATTTGTGATTAACACACACATGCAGAATAATATATTATATGATAGTTTCTTTTTTTTATGTTATTTTTTATTTTTTAAAGTTTACATCCAAATTAGTTAGCATATAGTGCAACAATGATTTCAGGAGTAGATTCCTTAGTGCCCCTTACCCATTTGGCCCATCCCCCCCCCATAACCCCTCCAGTAACCCTCAATTTGTTTTCCATATTTATGGGTCTACTCCACTGTATGTGTATATATATATACCACATCTTCTTTATCCATTCATCCATCGATAGACATTTGGGCTCTTTCCATACTTTTGCTATTGTTGATAGTGCTGCTATAAACACAGAAGGGTGCATGTGTCCCTTTGAAACAGCACACCTGTATCCCATGGATAAATGCCTAGTAGTGCAATTGCAGGGTTGTAGAGTAGTTCTATTTTTAGTTTTTTGAGGAACCTCCATACTGTTTTCCAGAATGGCTGCATGAGCTTGCGATAGTGTCTTTCTTACCATGATAAACCACATATGCTTTATTTTGGACTAACATCTTTCTTGATGGGGAAAACTGAAGTATTTCCACCATGGGAAAGAAAAGGGAAGAAATGACCACTGCATTCCTCACTAATAACATATAAGTTCTCATGGAAAAATGGATATTTCTAGATGTAAGGCAGGGAAATTACAAGACAAATTGGTGCATTTGGGCTATCAAAAGACCAAAAGTTTTAAAGATTAATTTGGGGCACAGATGTCAAATTGAAGGAGTTTCCTTGACAAGTTAGAAATAATTTAAGCATTAGAAAGCATATTATTCTAATTGATTGTAATACACTAAATATATAAAATATGTAAGTACATATTTATGCTCATAAAGAAATAAACTGATTAATCACATCAATAAAAGAAAGGACAAGAACCATATGATCCTCTCAATAGATGCAGAGACAACATTTGAGAAAATACAGCATTGTTTCTTGATAAAAACCCTCAAGGAAGGAGGGATAGAAGTAGCATACCTTGAGATCATAAATTCCGTATATGAATGACCCAAAACTAATATCATCCTCAATGGGGAAAAACTGAAAGCTTTCCTCTTAAGGTCAGGAAGAAGACAGGGATGTCCACTCTCACCACTGTTATTCAACATAGTACTGGAAGACTTAGCCTCTGCAATCAGACAACACAAAGAAATAAAAGGCATCCAAATCGGCCAGGAGGAGGTCAAACTTTCACTCTTCACAGATGACATGATACTTTATATGGAAAATCCAAAAGATTCCACCAAAAAACTGCTAGAATTGATTCATGAATTCACCAAAATTGCAGGATATAAAATCAATGCACAGACATTGGTTGCATTCCTATACACCAACAGCAAAGCAACAGGAAGAGAAATCAAGGAATCTATCCCAGTTACAGTTGCACAAAAAACCATAAAATACCTAGGAATAAATCTAACCACAGAGGTGAAAAATCTATATGCTGAAAACTATAGAAAGCTTATGAAAGAATTGAAGAAGACACACAAAAAAAATGGAAAAAGATTCCATGCTCCTGGATAAGAAGAACAAATATTGTTAAAATGTTGACACTACCCAAAGCAATCTACCTATTCCATGCAATCCCTATCAAAATAACAACAGCATTCTTCACAGAACTAGAACAAACAATCCTAAAATTTGTATGGAACCAGAAAAGACCCCGAACAGCCAAAGCAGTCTTGAAAAAGAAAACCAAAGCAGGAGGCATCACAATCCCAGACTTCAAGCTATACTACAAAGCTGTAATCGTCAAGACAGTATGGTACTGGGACAAGAACAGACACTCAGATCAACGGAACAGAATAGAGAACCCAGAAGTGGACCCACAAACGTATGGTCAACTAATCTTTGACAAAGCAGGAAAGAATATCCAATGGAATAAAGACAGTCTCTTCAGCAAGTGGTGCTGGGACAACTGGACAGTGACATGCAGAAGAATGAACCTGGACCACTTTCCTACACCATACACAAAAATAAACTCAAAATGGATGAAAGACCTCAATGTAAGACAGGAAGCCATCAAAATCCTCAAGGAGAAAGCAAGCAAAAACCTCTTTGATCTTGGCTGCAGCAACTTCTTATTCAACACGTCTCCAAAGGCAAGGGAAACGAAACAAAAAGGAACTACTGGGACCTTATCAAAATAAAAAGCTTCTGCACAGTGAAGGAAACAATCAGCAAAACTAAAAGGCAACCGACAGAATGGGAGAAGATATTTGCAAATGACATATCAGATAAAGGGTTAATATCCAAAATCTATAAAGAACTTATCAAACTCACCACCCAAAAAACAAATAATCCAGTGAAGAAATGGGCAAAAGACATGAATAGACATTTCTCCAAAGAAGACATCCAGATGGCCAATCGACACATGAAAAATGTTCAACATCACTCATCATGAGGGAAATACAAATCAAAACCACAATGTGATACCACCATACACCTGTCAGAATGGCTGACATGAACTCAGGCAACACCCAATGTTGGTGAGGATGCGGAGAAAGAGGATCCCTTTTACATTGTTGGTGGGATTGCAAGCTGGTGTAGCCACTCTGAAAAACAGTTTGGAGGTTCCTCAAAAAACTAAAAATAGAACTTCCCTACAATGTAGCAATTGCACTACTAGGCATTTATCCATGGGATACAGGTGTGCTGTTTCGAAGGGACACATGCACCCCCATGTTTATAGCAGCACTATCAACAATAGCCAACATATGGAAAGATCCCAAATGTCTATCAATGGATGAATGGATAAAGAAGATGTGGTATATATATACAATGGAGTATTACTCGGCATTCAAAAAGAATGAAATCTTGCCATTTGCAAGTATGTGGATGGAATTGGAGGGTATCATGCTAAGTGAAATTAGTCAGAGAAAGACAAATATATGACTTCACTCATATGAGGACTTTGTGAGAGAAAACAGATGAACATAAGGGAAGGGAAACAAAAATAATATAAAAACAGGGAGGGGGACAAAACAGAAGAGACTCATAAATATGGAGAACAAACTGTGGGTTACTGGAGGGGTTTTGGGTGTGGGGAGGGGCTAAATGGGTAAGGGGCACTAAGGAATCTATTCCTGAAATCATTGTTGCACTACATGCTAACTAATTTGGGCATAAGATTAAAAAAAAAAAAAAAAAAAAAAAAAGGAGAAAGGAAAAAATGAAATAAACTGAAAATAAATGACTCACAAATTCTTATGGAAGAAACGTTAAAAAAAAAAAAGAGTTAAGCTTATATCTTACTTAGAAAGGGAGCATTGTAGTTCATCAAAGTTGATGAGATTAGCCCTATAAGATTAGCTCTAGTCGTTTATAAAGAATATTTATTAATAAATAGGGGGGAAAACAAGATGAATTAAGATAAGTTATATGATTTAGCCATCAAAACAATTATTATTCAAGTATATATCATTAATCGGTTAGGCAACATCCTAAATGTTACTAATATCAGAGGTGAAAATGAAACTTTACAATGAAAAGATTTCACTGTCTCCAATGAAATCAATTGATCCAACTTAGCATCATTAGTAGCAGAACAATTTGATAATAAATGGTTGGTCACGAGTTTCAGTGAACTAGCTTCAGTGAACACTACAAAGATAAAAGCAGACAAATCTAGACTTTAGTAGAGTCCACAAAGCAGCTATCTTGGTCTTTTCAAAAATTGAATAATGTAGAAATACTTATATTACATTTGAAGAATCTAAAGAAACTTAAGGGCCAAATGTAATGTGTGATTTTTGAGTGAATAACATCAACAAATTTAAACATGGGCTAATTACTTGCAAATGACTCAATAAAACAAAAAGGGCAAAGTTAGATGGACAGAGAAATAAGTATAGATAGTTTAAATAGATGATGAAAATATGTATAGACAGATAGCAATAGATGTTAAAGGAAATGTGGAAAATATTAATTTATGAGTTTATATGATAGTTTTATTATTTTAACCTGCTATTTTTGGAAACTTTCATAATAAAAGGATGAAAATATAAGTTTTAAAAAATAAGTTAATTCCCCAGATTTAGTTGGATAAGAGAATTAAGTATAAAGGATGCAAACTTTGCTGCCAGTTACCAACATTTTGTGACTAATTCAAAAACACCTGTATGGAATGAAAGTTAAATTAGATACAATAAATATTGCCTTATTCATTATCATAATCCCTTTTGTTCTTGATACATAAATGGTTGTCAATAAATAACTGAATTGAATGGAAATAACACAAACACAACTGGCCTTTGGCTTCTATTTGCTCATATTTAATATGCTTGTGTTTTTTTTAGCATGTTATATTTTTTTCAAAGCTATTAATTGGAGATTTTAGATCAAACTTTAATTTTTTTAAATTTATTTTAGATCAAACTTTTACACTTGATAAAAAGTTACTTTGCAATATATTGATGTGAAAATATATTTGAACAAGAGTTAAATAATACATTGATATTTATAGAATGGGGGCAGGAAATGACCCAGTGTAACCCCTATGCTCAGCCCCTTATAGGTTAGAAAGCCTTCAAAGTGTGATTTTAATAGCTGTTAATCAGATTTTCGAGAAAAAGTTCTCAACTTGTTTGATAAAGTAAGTGCAACATATTTTTGCCTCTCAAAACTGTAATGTATATTCAAGAAAATGTTCAGTCTAAATGGCCGGCATGCTAGTAGAGTAGACTCAGTTCATAAATTGATCTACTTTGTCATGCCAAGGTTTCTTGGAGGAGATCCAGCTTTTGTGCTGATCTTTGTGGTTTTTAGTAATTTTATTTTATTATGCTAAGAGTCCTTGGCCTCTCTTAAAACACATTTTAATATTGCCTAAGTGAGATTCTGACCCATAATTCAGAAAGGGCTTTTATGATTTTTTAAAATTAAACACATTAATAAGTTTTCTGGAGTCTTTCAGTCTGCATTCAGAAATTCTTTTATTCTTAAATGATTTTCGATCTCAATCTATACTTACATATGAAAACTGAAGAGCTTATTACTTTTCCTTAATCTTAGTAACTTTCAAGTTTTTGATTTCAGAATCTGTTGGTTTTCTTGTTCTTGTTGTTTTCTTTGCTGTATTGTTTTTATTACACCGTGACTGTACAATAATGTATCTGCTTTGTGTTCATTAAAATTATCCTAATATGTATACTAATGATAAAATCAATTGCCTGCCTTCATTGCTCCTTCACAGCAACCTCTTCTCCTCCATTTCATTCTTCTGATAGCACACACAATTATACTAAGTATATTATTGTAGCTCCTTTTTCTTTTTCTAGCTTAGCTTTAGTTACTACACTTCCATTGTCTTGTAAGACATTTGTGTTGGGCTTTTATTACCCATTGTCAGGCTAGTGAATCATGTGGGAATAACATTTCCCCATGCCCAAATCAGGTCTCGATTTCCAAATCCCAGGAGGGGGCATGGAGCCAGAGCCAGAATACTTCAGGTATAGCACGATTGAAATAAACATGTCTTCTACATTCCGTAGACAAGTACACCAGTTATCCACTTCAAACTCTGGTCTTATGTTCAGTTGCTGACATTATCAACACACTATGAAATAATAACATTGTGTGAAAATACTAGTATTTAAAAAGAAAAAAAGACCTTCTTATTTAAAATTTTTTAAATGTTTATTTATTTTCAAAGTAAAGAGAGACAGAGTGTGAGTATGGGAGGGGCAGAGAGAGAGGGAGACACAGAATCCAAAGCTGGCTCCAGGATCCGAGCCGTCAGCACAGAGCTCAACACGGGGCGTGAACTCACAAACCGCAGATCATGACCTGTGCCAAAATCGGACGCTCAACCGACTGAGCCACCCAGGCACCCTGGGACCTTCTTATTTTAAAAACATCTTTCCAAGCATAAATAAGTAAATTAAACTTATCTGCTTTAGGACTCTTAAACATAACTTGTCTATACAGACAAGCCTTGAATCTTACCAAGAAGGAGTTTTATATCTGGATTTGGAGACAGACATGGCATCTGCCCATGGCTGTTTGGTGGCTGGTGTTCAATAATAACCTTGTTTAAAATTTCCATTAAGATATGACTTTACAAATGCCATCACCTGTAGCTGCATTAAACCTACATATATCAACTTTTAATTCACTCTTTCCAAAATATAAATCAGATCTTCATTAATTTTGAATCAATATCTATATCCTCTCATTTCTAAGCGTGTGTTTAGATAGATGTTGATGAACTTTCAACCTCCCTTTGAATCATATTACATATAAGATCTGGATTTTTTTTTTTAATCTAGTTTTTCAAGTAGTGACTCATTAAATTGTATCACTTTTTGCTTCTTTGCCCATTTAAGTAATATTTGTTGAACGTTTTCAATAACAATATTTTACACTAGTTCCTTTCTTTACTTTTAAACAACTTTTTAATAGTGTAATAATGGGGCACCTGGGTGGCTCAGTTGGTTGAGCATCTGACTTTGGCTTGGGTCATGATCTCCTGATTTGTGGGCCCAAGCCCTATGTCGGCTCTCTGCTATCAGCACAGAGCCTGCCTTGGATCCTCTGTCCCTCTTTCTCTGCCCCTCCCCTGCACTATCTTTCCCTGTCTCAAAAGTAAATAAACTTTAAAAAAATAGTGTAATGATGTGTTATGAACAGCTGAAGTCTTGGAATGTTAAATGTTGATTTACCCTTACTATCTGCATAAATGTGAGATGTCAAGTTCAGTCTCTGAGCCTTAGTTTTCTATGATATATGGTGTGTGTATGTATGTGTGGGGGGTTGCTCCTACTTCATAAGGTATATTTGAAAAAAAGAAACATCAGAAAAGGTAATAATTAAGATCTCATCTTTTTTGAAACTTTTTGTTCAATTCTTTCTACCTCACTACATTGTCTTCAAAAGTTAACTCTTATTTCTCTTAAATCTCTATCTTTGATCCTGATGCCACTTCCACACTTTGCACCTAAATTTTTATTTCCATGTATTAATCAGACTCATATTTGTTCAGGAAAAACTGTTTCTGTCCAGTTTCACCTAAGAGATGATGTTTGTACTATTCTTCTAATTATACAAAGCGAGAACTGAGTTACGTTTTATTCTTCCATCATTCATTCCAATACTCTGCTTGGTACAATATAAATTTCTTTTACATATCTCCAAATACTCTTCCTCTCTTTTAATTATATATTTATTTACCTTATTTTGAAGACACATTATAACTCTGTAGAAAAATTTCATGGGTGACTGGGTGTCTTTGTTGGTTAAGTGTCTGACTTTGGCTCAGATCATGATCTCCCAGTTTGTGAGGTTGAGCCCTGTTATCAGCTCAGAGCCCACTTCATCCTCTGTCTCCCTCTCTCTGCCCCTCCCCCACTCATTCAATCTCTCTCTCAAGAATAAATAAACATTAAAAAATAAAATAAAATCACTTTAAAGGCTACTGAGTATTTACGTTTAGGAAAAGTTTTTGTTTGTATAACACTGCTTAGATATTTTAACCTCTTTAGGAATTAAGCCATGACACTCTCATTTTTAATTTTGGTGGCATTTAGAAATAGGAGTATGACTGGAAATGTTTTGGGCCTTGGTTTTGTTAAATGAGAAAAATGACAGTGATTTTTAATACTGTAGACATAATGAACTTGTCTATATTTCTTCAAAATATTTTTGTTTCTACCCTGAAACTCTAACAAAACAAAAAGTTTTATTATTGGAAAATGATGATTTGCACTAAAATAGGCTGCACAGAAGTTAATTCATTTAAAATTTGCCTCATGTATTAGCAAGAGGGTTAGCCATTATTTCAGAACTTTTATAATTTGTTTTTAAACAAATTCCTATTGTTCTCAGGTATTCTGTATTTTAGATATCAGTGAGACTATTAATAACAATAGAAAAGTAAACATCATTCTGTATTTCTGAGCATTCATGTTCAGATATTTAAATCCATGGGGCACCTGGATGGCTTTGTCCGTTAAGCGTCCAACTTTGGCTCAGGTCATAATCTCATGGTTTGTGAGTTCAAGCCCCGAGTTGGGCTCTGTGCTGACAGCTCAGAGCCTGGAACCTGCTTCGGATTCTTTGTCTCCCTCTCTCTCTGCCCCTCCCCCACTCAGGCTCTGTCTCTCAAAATAAATAAACTTAAAAATTAAAATCAAGATAATTTATTTAAAAGTAACTTAGAATGGACTTTATTGTTATTCTCTAAGTAAGTTATTTTAAGAAAGACATTGGTTTTAAAGTGGTTGAAAAATTGTTTTGAGCCATTAGCTTCTTTTTCTTGGTAATCTAAAGTCACCTTTGAACAAATCCATTATACCTCACAACCTCAATCAGTATCTATAATCTATGTAGAAATTACCACGTTAGATGAACCAATTTCTCCTACTATTAGATGTAGTGAATTAAGAGAATCATTTTGATTTCTTTAGAAAATGATTCTTTTTTTTTTCTTTTTAATACAAAATATACTAGTATTAAATTATGGCTTTGACCAAGTCACCTCTATCAAAATGTCTTTTTGGGACAATGTGACCTTTAATTTTGAGACTTTTACATCCAGGATAATTTTGAAATAGTTTCTTCCTTTTAAAAATTAGTTGTATACAAGGGTGCCTGGGCAGCTCAGTTCAACGTCTGATTTTGGCTCACGTCATGATCCTGCAGTTCATGGGTTTGAGCCCAGTGTTGGACTCTGTGCTGACAGCTCAGAGCTTGGAGCCAGTTTCAGATTCTCTGTCTCCCTCTATCTCTGTGACCCTCCACTGCTCATGCTCTATCTATCTCAAAAATAAATAAGATTAAATTTTTTTAAATTAATTGTACACAAAAACATCAAAGAAAGCAATGTCTTGGATACTGTGATATTGAAAATTAATTTTCTTAATACTCCAAATTTTCTTATAATATAGGAAAATGTATGCTTAACTTAGGCAAATTTTTCTGAACTCTATATTTTTGAGACATGCAGAAGATTATAAACCATTCAATCAGTAAGTTTTATTTTACTAAAATCTCAACATTTATTCCTGTTTTTAGAGAACAGAATTTTAAACAGTATCAGTTATTTAGTTTTTCAAAATCTTTGAAGATCTATTCTGTAGCTTTAAGATGAGAGTCTTTAAACATCAAAATAATATTCTAAAGTTATTTTCAAAATTATATGAGATATAAAAATCTAAAAAGATTGTGATAAATGTTGGTATACCTGCAGATATAAAAGTCTCTATCTAATCATATTACATTTGTTATCATGATGATATAGAATACAGATCATTTTCAGTCCCTTTTTAGATTTAGTCTATTCAGATGGTTGTTCCTTGTTTTTTTTTCATTTTTTTTTTAACGTTTATTTATTTTTGAGACAGAGAGAGACAGAACATGAACGGGGGAGGGTCAGAGAGAGAGGGAGACACAGAATCTGAAATAGGCTCCAGGCTGTGAGCTGTCAGCACAGAGCCAAACGCAGAGCTTGAACTCAGGAACTGCAAGATCATGACCTGAGCCGAAGTCGGACGCTTAACCGACTGAGCCACCCAGGCGCCCCGTTGTTCCTTGTTTTTTATTGTTTCTTGTATTTTAAGTAATATAACTTAGCCTCTGGAGAAAAAATATAAAAAAAGTAGAGGAAGGAAATAGGAAAGAGAAAAAAGAGATAGCTGGGAGAATAGAGAAGAGAAAAATAATTAAAAGATAGTGAAGAAGGAAAAGAAAATTTGGTTTTTTATGTATGCATTTTGTCACTTCAAAAATTTAAATATATGTCTTAATTTTGAATCAGTTATATAATATTTATGTGTATGTGTACACAGATTACCAAACATATTTTTTATTGACCTGGATTTAAATGTCTGAATTTAAAAATTATAGCTGGTTAAAATGAGTAAGTTTTCTGTTATTTATTCAAGTTTTTACAACTAATTATTAGAAACAGGGGATTTATGGAATGTTCATGGTATTGGATTGTCTCTTTATATTAAGTTTAGTGGCTTCCTATATAGTGATATGGAATCAAACCAAAACTCCATTTGTAGACATCTAACCTCAGTAAATATTATGGAAGTTGGCCATTAATTTTCTACTAATAATATACTGCCAAACAGTGTAAATTTATTTTATTTTATTTTTTACTGTTTATATTTTTATTTTTGAGAGAGAGTCAGAGCACGAGTGAGGGAGAGACAGAGAGAGAAGGAGACACAGAATCCAAAGCATTCTCCAGGCTCTGAGCTGTCCACAGAGCCCAATGCAGGGCTCAAGCCCACGAACCACAGGATCGTGACCTGAACCGAAGTCAAATGCTTAACCGACTGAGCCATCAGACTCTGCCCCTGTAAATTATTATTATTATGAAATTTTTATGATTTTTAGAGATGATAATTCAAGAGTTATTTAATAAAATATTAAATGATACTATGCTTAATATGGAAAATAATCTTCGCATCACTACAACCAACTGCAATTCACCCACCTTGGTTAGATGGTTCTTATTGATGATGTATGCTGTCATTCAGTTA
Source organism: Puma concolor (assembly GCF_028749965.1). Classification (NCBI taxonomy): domain Eukaryota; kingdom Metazoa; phylum Chordata; class Mammalia; order Carnivora; family Felidae; genus Puma; species Puma concolor. The sequence goes on from NC_141679.1 coordinate 37,340,880, forward strand.
GATCCTGCTTCACAGCTTGAAGGGCATGAAGTCTACTGACTGTTATATACATTATTCTCTTACACTACCGTCTTACTAGTCATAAAGTAAACTGGGAAAGTTGTGCGTTTAAATAAAAATCATACGTGGAATGGGACACCTGGTGGTTCAGCTGGTTAAGTGTCCAACTCTTGATTTTAGTTCTGCATCTGACTTGTGCTGACAGTGCGGAGCCTGCTTGAGATCCTCTCTCTCAAAAAATCATATGTGGAATCCTTTTTTTGTTTTAAATTTTACATTATTGTTTAGTATTTCAGTCTGGAAGGAAGGATTATATAAATTTAATAAAATTTCCCAATTTTAATATTATTTATGGTATTTTCTCAGAAACTTTAAGATCGTATGGAATTTTGTGAACTTATATTTACCTCCATGAAGAAAATTCATGTGTTTCTCTTTCTAATTTAAAAATAGTTTAAAAAGCCTTCTTTGACCTATTCATATTTTATTTAACACAATCTCCCTGATTCCAAGAATACTTTGAAACTGAATAGTACTACCTGAATCTTCACAATCATGACAGAGATGCCTGGACATCCCAGTACAGACTAAGTGATTCCTTACTTTACTTGTGGCAAATAAAACTAAACATTTAATCCTAGAGAATATTGTTGTTTTAGCTGTAAGCATTGAAAACTTGGCAGATTTTTAATTAATTCTAAAGATACGCTTTGCCAATTTGCTTTGATACTTTGGCAGTAGGCCATCATTTTTATCTCGGTTTTTATGTGGACAAAGTACTGAAGGCTATCTCTTTGCAGAATATGTTATTATTGATTTCAGAGAAACATGAAGAAAAAACTAAAATGCAATATCAGTCCTTTATAATATGAGATGTAAGGAGTTGTAGTCTCAGATAATATGAGATAATTGTTGAACCCATAATTAAGACACTTGTATATGATTTAATAGACATTTTTGGCAGTAAATGCATTGTTACTATTTTTTGTGTATAAGACACTGAAATGTCTTACATGGTTTTTAATGTATACTAAGGAGTGTATATATTTGTATGGTTGAATAGATAAAATGAGATAATGAATTAATGCATTGAGCACAGTATTGGGCACATGGAAGATAATTGACGAATATTAGCTAACATCAGTCTCATTAGTTAGAATACTTGATCTTTCCCTGAATGAAATTTTGATTAGATTAAGCATTATTTCCTGTTATGTGGTTTTGCTAAATATTCAGGGGAAATGTGTCTACAGTTTTGTTTTGTTTTGTTTTCTCCTGGTTTTGGTTATTTCTTAACCATCCACTGGCTCTTTTTTTTCCTGTTTATTCACTTTCTAAAATTTCTGGATTCAAACCTGGAGTTTTCCACTCCTGGCTATTAGTCTCAATCAAACTTTATATCTTATTTAATCAAGGGAATCTAAAACTGTAATGTAATTTGACTTTATGTCCTAAGACTTCCTTCTAATTTTAAAATAACAACACATTCTTGTTCACTGTTGAAAATCACTATCTTAATATCAGGACAGCAGGAGCAGGACTTCTAATCTGAGTCTTTGTTTAATGTAGCAATTTAGAACACTGCACTTCTTAACGGGAGAAGTTACATACCAGCTAATCTGTGTTGCTCGAAACTGTTGTCAGGTAGGAGACTGTAAAATTGTTAAGCCACCAAAGTAATTAGCCACTGCATTAGGTCTTACCAGGCTGTGGTGCATAGAAGATTAAAAAGCATTTGTGAACAGACTGGAGTCTGCAGCTGAACAAAATTCACTCTGTCTCTTAAAAGATTAGGATGGGGAACATTTCTCTGGGGTGAATGCTTCTGAAAAATAATTCGCATTCACAGTCCTTCCAAAGTCCAGGGAGCCTGATTTCTCACAGCAGTCTTTTGAGTGGCAGTACTTGAACTTCCCATTCCAATACTAATGATTAATGTATAAGAGTTGTGCAGTTTAATATCATTTTTTTTCTCCCTGAAGCTTCTTGGATCCTGATTTCAGTAACTGATTTAACATATAAATTGGCCCAAACTTGGCAAAAATCAAGAATATTTAACAGGGCACAGATGGTACAGCAGAAAGCAATATCCAGAGATTTGGTGACTTGAGTGCTCTCTAACCCTCCAGCAGCTGCTTTAGCTCAAGTGTGAATAAAGACCTTTTAAGAATCAATGAAAATGTCTCATGTTGTGCCTAAGTATTGCCCACACAACCAAATTGACACCAAAAACAGAAACAACCATATGGTTTTAAGTGTATTAGGGAAAAGTAGGCCGCAGCTTGATACTTAAGATTAAGTATGTTAAGGTATTACTGCCGATTGCTTGCACATTGCATATTTCTAAGAAATACATACTCAGCTCTGACACATTAGGCTATCTTTTAGTTTTCTGCTTTAAATATAGAAGAAAATAAAACAGATAAGCATTGCCCAGGACCAGGGGTTAATACAGAAGATGTTGCAGGGGTTCCTTTAAGAACCGAAACAAAATAACAATCGATATATTTTTAATAAATGTGGGTCCTGATACCACGTGAACTGAACACTTAATTACTTTCAATGGTAGAGGTGCTCTGTATGGTTTCTTCAAGTTGCAGGAAATGATGCCTGTACCCACTGATTACACTTAACATGTGAACTTTGATACCTCTTTATGTAGCAGAAGATCTCCAGCAACAGCTCTCATTTTCAGCTGGTAATATTAAATAAATGGGTCATATTTCTCGAAACATGCATTAGAATTCAAGAGGCTATGTTTCTAGCCCAGAAAATAAAGTATATTTCATTTAAGCCAAAATTGTATATTTTTCTAGGACGTTTTATTAATCACAGAGAGTGAATATATGGAAAGAACTTGCTAAAGTAGTAGAAAATTAAAGAAGCATTATTTGTGGTGCCTGGGTGGCTCAATCTGTTGAGTGTCTGATTCTTGATTTCAGATTAGGTCATGATCCCAGGGTCATGGATTCAAGCCCTGCATTGGGCTCTGTGCTGAGCCTCAAGCCTGCTTGGGATTCTCTCTCTCTCTCTTTTTCTCGCTCTCTCTCTTTCTCTTCCTCTGTCCCTCTCCCCTGCTTGCATGCTCTCTGTCTCTCTAAAACAACAACAACAAGAACCCCAGAAAAAAAAAAAAAAACAAGCATTATTAAAATGAGGTAAAAAAAAAAAGAATGGATATGAACCTAATATGTACAGAAAATTATTGATTTATACCACATACTAAAATATTCCATTAAAAGAATAAATTTACCATGTGTTTGTTTTTTTTAAGTTTATTTTGAGAGATAGAGAAGAGAGAGCACGAGTGGAGGAAGAGCAGAGAGAGAGGAAAAGAGAGAATCCCAAGCAGGTTTTGTGATGTCAGCACAGAGGGCAATGCAGGGCTCCATCTCATGAACCATGAGATTATGATCTGAGCCAAAAACAAGAGTTGGAGGTTTAACTGATCCACACAGGTGCCTCCAAAATTAAGTGTTTTAAATTACCTAGTTGCCGTCATAATCGTATGCATGTAATGATTTATCACAGTTGTGTATTTAAAATGATTTAATATTTGGATCTATTTAAGAAAAAAAATAATTGCATATAATTTCTCCTGGTTCCTAATTGGATTATTCTATAAAGTAAAATAGGAACATACTTTAAATGACTATTTGCTGTTTCAAATACAATTTTATGTTTTTTTAGTTGACTGCCCTTTTTGAATATCATAGTGAAACAGTAGTATGAGTCTTATCTTCAAGCAAAAGAGTGTAAGATTTAGGGGGGCCTAGGTGGCTCAGTTGGTTAAGTGTCCAACTTCAACACAGGTCACAGTTGGTGGGATCCGGGTGAGAGCCAGCATTGGGCTCTGTACTCACAGCTCAGAGCATGGAACCTGCTTTGGATTCTGTGTCTCTCTCTCTCTCTTTCTCTCTCCCTCTCCCCCTCCTCCACTCATGCTCTCTCTGTCTCTCGAAAATAAATAAACGTTAAAAAATTAAAATAGTGTAAGATTTAGGTTAGGATAAAACTGCTGAAAATTGGAAGTAGGTAAAAGATACTGATGACAAATTTGTTGGTGTTTATTTGGGGCCTTTAACAGAATCTTATTTATAAATACCTAAAAAAAGATGTGATGAAGTATTTGGGGCTATAGTGAATGAGAGAATAGAGGAGACAAAATAGGAAATCTCAATCTTAAATTTTCATTGGAAATTAACCAAGTAAATTAATCCGTGGTTATTTAGGAGAACAAAGAGCAGAGATAATAGAATTAAGAGCCGAGAATAAAATAGGCTGCTATCTAAGATGCTGCTTCATTTATGTGACTAAAAATTTTACAATAGAGGTGATAAAATCTGTAGTCAGCTTCTACAAGGGAACAATTGCAACCTTTCCTTTACTTTTTAGACCCAATTCTGTAATCAGACGCAAAGCACACTGATTAAAGTGGGGGCTGGGTTCTTTGAGGAGGAACATTGCAATGGCCTTCAATCCTTCCTCAGAGGAGAGCACTAGGGAAAGAGAAATACCAGATATTTTGTCTGATAAATGCAATCTCATTAAGCATTGATAAAAGATGTCCTGAATTGCTGTTAATGCATCATTGTTAGAAGGTAGCTTACAGGATAAAATAGTATATTGAGTTCTGGCACAAAGATCTCACATTGAATACAATTAGTGCTTATTTACTTGGTGTTTTAATGCATATTTAGAATGGACACATGTAGCTGGTGGAATAGTTCTCACAGGAGTTTCCTAAGCTGAGATATAGAAAGGTGATGTTAGAAAAAGCCAAGTTGAAGTCCCCCCAAATACCCCATGTATCCTTACCTAGTTAGTAATACTTTATCCTGGAAAAATTTGTTGAAATTTTGAATGCAGTCCATAACTTTACAAGATGCAGAAGTTTGTGATTCCCATTATATTCCCTTTAGTTCACTTGCTTACCTTCCCTTCTTGAAAAGCAGTAAACGTAGTCAAGTGGTATTTCCAGATACTCATATGTTATCTATACTGGTAGAGTTTATAGAAATTCTCCATTGGTATCATTCTTCCAGGTGATCAGAGTTATTTGATTTGAATTTAATTTGATTATATCGCTTCTATCTTGACAAATTAGTAATCTGTACTCACCAGAGTTGATAAGTAATACAAGTAAGGTTTTGCCTTTCCTGCTTGAAGTGTCTTTGCCAACATCAGTGTCTAAAGTCTTATAGAAAATTACATTTACTGACATAGAAGGTCACATAATATTGTCTCAGATCAATGTGCTTATTTAATGGCAAAAGTAGTGCTACAATTGGCACATGGCTGTGGATGACTCTTCCTACCATATAACACATCACTAGAAGTGACAGTACTAAAAAATGGTAGAATGACTTCTAGAAGGCTTAGCTGAATTGGCACCTCAGGGAAAACACCTTGAGAGATTAAGACTTTCTTGTAGTAAATACACTTAGTCAAGTGCAGATATATGATGTTTTAACTTCAGCAGGTATATTGGGGGAAAAAATGGAAGTAGGACTATCTTCCACCTCACTCACATTGATTTTCTCCATAAATATGCTTTCCATTCTTGGTGCTCTAAGTCCTAATGGATTAGATGTCCTATTTTCTAGGCAGAACCCTTCCCCCAATTGCCCGAATCTGAAGTAATGACTTTTTCTGGTCACTTTGGGTATTATAATCTAGAATATTAAAAAAAGAAAAATGAGTTATAATGCTGGCAGGGGCAATACATTTATATTATTATTAGGAGCTAGATATGGAGTTACACAAAAAAGTCCTACAAGCATGTCTAGATCTCAGGTTTCACTGGGAAATCTCTTGGTGTTTTCATGATCTATGATACTCTTGAATGTGTATTTTATGGAACCATTTCCCAATAAAGAGCAAGAAAAAACATGTCTTAAACCCTTCTGGAATGAAGGATATGGATTGCTCTATCAGGAAATACACTAGACTAGCTGAAGAAATAACCAAAAATGAGGGGATCCTAGAAAGAGTTGTAGACAGGGGACATAACGAAAATCAGTCAAAGCAATGCAATCATTAATGCACTCAGGAACAGTTGTAGCAGCACAGTGAAAAACCAGTCACAGAGACTTATAATGGAGCACAAATTATCTCAACAGTAAGGGATCTTTTATTTAAATGTTTATTGTGCTGTGACTCACATTGTCTCTGCTTTAAATCTGATTTTTGCTCCATCTGGTGTCGAGTTCCATGTAGCAAAAATAAATAAGATAAATAAAACAAAATAAAATAAAATAAAATAATGGCCAATTTTACTATAAATAGTGAAGCATATACCATAAGTAAATTTTTTGAAAACTATTATAAATGTAATTCTACATTATTTAGTGGAATTAATTCAAGAAATGTAAGGTTGCGGATGCCTGACTGACTCAGTTAGAAAAGCATGCAACTCTTGCTCTCAGGATTGTGAGTTTGAGCCCCACATGGGATAGAGATTACTTAAATAACTAAAACTTAAAAAAAAAGAAATGTAACATTGGATTGATAATAGATAATATCAGGTAAAAACATTGAGTTGTAAAATTCATAGAAAGTAAATAGATACTTTTCTTAATATTTCAAAAATAATTAAGTGAAAAAACATGCACCCTAAGAGAGAAAGGTGTAATGAGAAATAAACTGACAGTTCACAAAAAAGAAATAAGAATAGATGTCATACATATGAAAATATTGTTTGCTTCACACATATTTAAGGGTACTAAAAACTAGATTATTTTTATTACCAATAAAATTGGCAAACATTAAAATGATTAATAATAAGTTTTTCGAGATTATGGGGAAACAGTTCTCACATACTATTGATATTTTTATAAATTGTTGCAATTTTTAAAGTCTATTGCCAATGTGTTATATAACAAATTCACATTACTTTTGATTAAGCAGTTCCATTTGTAGGGATTTATCTAGTATAACCACAGGTTGTAGAAGACACAATAAGGTGTATAAAGAACTGCTTACTGCTGTAAAAAAATTAGCAGAACATAAATGTCCACTGAGAGAATATAGCTTCAATATGAAATCTCATGTCTATATGATAGGATTATTGTTATGTTAGAGTATGAGATCAAGTAATATGGCCTCACAGAGTAGAAGACTTGCAGTATAAAGTTTCATGATAAAATGTACCCATGTATATGTACAATGCTTTTAGTAAAACACTAGACATAGTAAATAGTGATTATCTCTGGGGACTGTGGAAGAATTTTGCTTACAAGGAGAGGTCTATTTTCACTACATAGCCTTTGATCCATTTGAACTTAATGTATATTTATTATATTAGTATATATTTATATTGACCCTGTAACATAAATTTTAGTTTTTCATTGAAAAACAACTTAAGCCCTTTATAATTACGTTTATAGGCTAAAGGAAAAAGTTACCCATAAGCTTAAGACATATATTTAAAGTAATTAAACTATTAAGTGTAGAAGAGGATACATTCAAGATAAATACCCCACATTTGTCACGGACTTTTGTGCAGACATTCATTCATATGAGCAGTAACAGTTTAACAAGACAAAGACAGTTTTCTTCACTTCAAGGAGTACTTCCTCACTGTTTGACATAAGGCTGGTCTTCTGGGTAGATGAGGTAGACAAGATACCTTCCAGGTTTACTTTCTGCCCTTAGTTTCTAAAATGGTCTACTTTCTAAGAAACTTAATTTCATTGACCAGTAAGTCACAAATAAAATATCCTAAGGAACTGTCAAATGTATTTCCTTTAAGAGAGACTATTTTATTAACTACATTTTCAAATTATATTTCCATTTTTAATTGAATTAGAAAATCAACCCACAGGATGGTCTAAAGGGAGTACTTTCAAATCAATAATAATGTATATTTTATATGTTCTGTTCTAATATTGGGGCTTCCTTACAATAAAGTTGAGGCATCTGTAGCTACCTTTTTTTTGTATTTCCCAATTTAGTATTTAGAGAATCATTCCTGTTCACACCTTGAAGGTCAACAGTACCAATTTATTCACCCTGATATCAGAAGTGTGAATGTAATGATTATTTACTTTTCGACTGAAAATGTATAAACAACTACTCAAATTTACATTACGGCACCACAGGACTCCACTTCAGCACAAAGCCTCTGCATCCATGAAGCCTGATCATAGAGTGCTCAAAATTTCAACTCTTGTGGAAATAGGATAAAGCTTATTTTAACAAGCAGATAAAAGCACATGTAGTCAAGACTCACCACACATGTGACAAGGCCTAAAGACTTTCCACTGCAGGCAAGGAGAAACTCTACAGAGAACTGATCTGAGGGAAAGAACAGTCAAAACAATAGCAGAGTGTACAGCTTACACCAGAAACACTTCCTGAAGAGTCAGGCCATGGACAATATATGATCTCTTCTTAATATAGACATTACTCTCAAGAGCAGGAAACATAACAGGGTTTCTTAACACACAAAAGACAGAAGCCTGGACAAAATGCCAAGATGGAAGAATTCATCCCAAAAGAAAGAATAAGAAGAGCTCATGGTCAGGGATTTAATCAAAACAGATACAAGTAATACACCTGAACCAGAATTTAAAACAACAATCAAAGGATACTAGCTGAGCTAGAGAAAGGCATATCAGAAACCAGAGAGACCCTTACCACAGAGATAAAAGACCTGGACACTAGTCAGGATAAATTAAAAAATGCTATACCTGCAATGCAAAACCAACTTGGTGTATGACCACAAGTACAGAAGAAGCAGAGGAATGAATAAGTGATAGAGAAGATGAAATTATGGAAAATAATGAAGCTGAAAGAATAAAGAAAGAAAAAATATTGGATCACAGAAATGTAGACTTAGGGAACTCATTAGCCCATAAAAAGTAATGACATTCATATCATAGATGTCCCAGGAAAAGAGAGGAAAAAAGGGGCAAAAGTTTTATTTGGGCAAATTATAGCTGAAAACTTCCTTAAATTGAGGAAAATAACAGACATCCAAATCAGGAGGCACAGGGAACTCCCATAAAAATTAATAAAATCGACAAACACCAAGAAATATCATAGTAAAAATTTCAAAATACAGACATAAGAAAATAATCTTGAAAGCATCAAGGTAAAAGAAATCCCTGACCTACAGGAAAAGACTAATAAGTTTAGCAGCAGAAACCTGGCAGGCAAGGATGGAGTGACACGACAATTCAACATGTTAGATGGGAAAAATATGCAGCCAAGAATACTTTCTCCAGCAAATCTGTCATTCAGAATAGGAGAGATAGTTCCCAGACATACAAAACTGAAGGAATTTTTGACCACTAAATGAACAGTGCAAGAAAAAGTAAAGAGGACTGTTTGAGTGGGAAAGACCAAGAGTAACAAACAGTAGAAAACAATAGAAAAAATCTCCATAAATGACTTTACAGGTAATACAGTGGCACTAAATTCATATCTATCAATAATCACTCTGAAGGTAAATGGACAAAATAATCCAATAAAAAAGATGTAGGGTATTAAAATGGATAAAAAACCAAGACTCCTCCATATGCTGTCCAAAAGAGACTAATTTTAGACCTACAGACACCTCTAATTGAAAGTGAGGGGATGGAGAACCATTTCATGTTAATTGCCATCAAAAGAAAGTCATGGTAGCCATACTTATATCAGACCAAATAGATTTTAAACCACAGACAGTAACAAGAGATGACGAAGGGTATTATATCATAATGAAGGGGTCTATCCAAAAAGAAGATTAACAACTGTAAATATTTATGCCCCCATGTTGGATGGATATTATATCCTCAATATATAAATCAATTAATAACAAACATAAAGAAACTCATTGATAATAACACAATAATAGTACAGGGCTTTAACACCCCACTTACAACAATGGGCAGATCATCTAACTGGAAAATCAACAAGGAAACAATGCCTTTGAATGACACACTGGACCAGATGGACTTAACATATAATATACAGAACATTTTATTCTAAAGCAGCAGAATACACATTCTTTTTGTGTTCACGTGGAACATTCTCCAGAATAGATCACAGATTGGGTCACAAATCAGACCTTAACAAGTACAAAAAGATTGAGATCACACCATGCATATTTTCAAAACATAGCACTATGAAACTTGAAGTTTTAGAAAAAGAACAGCAAATAAAGACTGTGCCAGCAGAAGAAGGGAAATAATAAAGATATAGAAACAAACAAACAAACAAACAAAAAACAAAACTGTAGAATAGATCGATGAAACTAAGAGCTAGTTCTTTGAAAGAATAAACGAAATTGATAAATCCCTAGACAGGTTTATCATAAAGCAAAGAGAAAAGGCCCAAATAAATTAAATCACAAATGAGGAGAGATCACAACCAAAACCATAGAAACACAACAATTATGCCAAAAATGGGCAATCCGGAAGAAATGGATAAATTCTTATAAATATAGAAACTACTAAAACTGAAAAGAAAAAAATAGAAAAATTGAACAGGTCCATAACCAGCTAAGAAATTGAATTAGTAATCAAAAATCTACAAATAGAACATCCAGCGACCAATTGCTTCCTAGTGGAATTCTATCAGACACTTAAAAAAGAGTTAATACCTATTCTTCTCAAACTGTTCCAAAAGATAGAAATGGAAGGAAAACTTCCAAGCTCATTCTATGGGGCCAGAATTACCTTGAATCCAAAACCGAAGACCCACTCAAAAGGAGAATTACAGGCCAGTATCCCTGATGAAATTGAATACAAAAATTCTCAACAGGATACTACCAAATTGAACCCAAAGTACACTAAAAGAATTATTCACCACAATCAAGTAGGACTTATTTCTGGGCTGTGAGGCTGGTTCAATGTTCCAAATCAGTCAACATGATACACCACATTAATAGGAAAGGATAAGAGCAATGTGATCGTCTCAAGAGATGCAGAAAATGCTTTTGACAAAATACAGCATCCATTCTTGATAAAAACTGTCAGGAATAGAAGGAACATACCTCAACATACTACAGGGATGTATGAAACACCCACAGCTAATATCATCCTCAATGGGGAAAACTGAGAGCTTTTTCTGTACAGTTAGGAACAAGACTGGGATGTCCATTGTCACCATTTCTTTTTTTTTATTTTTTATTTATTTTTTTTTTTAAATTTTTTTTTTTCAACATTTATTTATTTTTGGGACAGAGAGAGACAGAGCATGAACGGGCAAGGGGCAGAGAGAGAGGGAGACACAGAATCGGAAACAGGCTCCAGGCTCTGAGCCATCAGCCCAGAGCCCGACGCGGGGCTTGAACTCACAGACCGCGAGATCGTGACCTGGCTGAAGTCGGACGCTTAACCGACTGCGCCACCCAGGCGCCCCAATCACCATTTCTATATATCATAGTACTGGAAGTTCCAGCCTCAGAAATCAAAGAACAATAAGAAATAAATGGCATCCCAATTGGTAAACAAGAAGGCAAACTTTCTCTATTCACAGATGACATGATACTCTATGTAGAAAACCTGAAAGTCTCCACCCCAAAATTGCTAGAACTGATACAGAAATTCAGCAAAGTCATAGAACATAATATCAATGTGTAGAAACCTGCTGTGTTTTGATACAGCAATAATTAAGCAGCAGAAAGAGAGATCAAAGAATGGATCCTATTTACAACTGCACCAAAACCACAAGATACCTGGGAATAAACCTAACCAAAGACATAAAATATCTATACTTTGAAAACAATAGAAATCTTTGAAAGATATTGAAGATGACACAAAGAAATGGACAATCCTTTCATGCTCATGGGTTGAAAGAACAAATATTGTTAAAATGTCTATACTATGCAAAGTAATTTACATGTTTAATGCAATCCCTATCAAAATACCACAAGCATTTTTCACAGAGCTAGAACAAACCTAAAATATTTATGGACCATAAAACCCTGAATAGCCAAAGCAGTCTAGCAGAAGCAAAGTAAACCTAGAGTTATCACAGTTCCAACCCTCAAGCTATATTACAAAGGTATTGTCATCAAGACAGTATGGTACTGGCACAAAAACAGACACACAGATCAGTGGAACAGAATAGAAAACCTGGAAAAGGACTCATAACTAAATGGCCAACTAATATCTAACAAAGAAGGGAAGAATATCCAGTGGAAAAAATAGTCTCTTCAACAAATGGTGTTGCGAAAAATGGACAGCAACATGGAGAAGAATGAAACTGGACCACTTTCTTATACCATACACAAAAATAAATTTAAAATGGATCCAGCAATTGCACTAATAGGTATTTATCCAAAGGATACAAAAATACTTATTGAAAGGGGCACGTGCACCCCAATGTTTATAGAAGTACTATCAACAATAGCCAAATTATGGAAAGGGCCCAAACGTCCATCAACTAGTGAATGGATAAAGTAGATGAGATATATATGTATGTATGTATGTATGTATGTATGTATGTATTTACATATATAATGGAATGTTACTCAGTAATCAAAAAGAATGAAAACTTGCCATTTGCAACAACATAGATGGAACTAGAATGTATTATGAAAAGTTATATAAGTCACTGAGAAAAAGATAAATACCATATGTTTTACTCACATGTGGAATTTAAGAAACAAAACAGATGAACATGGGGAAGGGAAGGCAAAATAAGGTAAAAACAGAGGGAGGCAAAGTATAAGAGACTCTTAAACACAGAGAACAAACTGAGGGTTGCTGGAGGGGTGTTAGGTGGGGGGATGGGCTAAATGGGTGGTGGGCATTAAAGAGGGCACTTGTTAGGATGAGCACTGAGTGTTATATGTAAGTGATGAGTCACTAAACTTTACTCCTGAAATCATTATTACATTATATGTTAACTAACTTGGATTAAAAAAAAAAAAAAAAAAAAAAAAAAGACCTAAATGTGAGACAAGAAACCATCAAAATCCTAGAGGAGAAAACAGGCAGCAACCTCTTTGACCTCAGCTGTAGCAACTTCTTATTACACATGTTTCTGGAGGCAAGAAAAACAAAAGCAAAAATGAACTATTGGGACTTTAACAAAATAAAAAGCTTCTGCACAGGAAAGGAAACTATCGACAAAATTAAAACGCAGCCTACAGAATGAGAGAAGATATTTGCAAATGACATATCTGATATGCGGTTAGTATCCAAAATCTATAAAGAACTTTTGAAACTTAACATCCAAAAAATAAATAATCCAGTTAAGAAATGGGCAAAAGACATGAATAAACATTTTTCCAAAGAAGACATCCAGATGGTCAACAGACACATGAAAAGATGCTCAACATCACTCATCATCAGGGAAATACAAATCAAAACCACAATGATATATTGTAAGAATATACATTCCATAAGAATGGCTAAATTTAGGAGGGGGCCTGGGTGGTTCAGTCGGTTAAACGTCTGACTTCAGCTCAGGTCATGATCTCACAGTCTGTGAGTTCAAGCCCCATGCCAGTCTCTGTGTGGACAGCTCAGAGCCTGAAGCCTGCTTCAGATTCTGTGTCTCCCTCTCTCTCTGCCTCTCCCCTGCCTGCGCTCTCTCTCTTTCAAAAATAAAAAATAAAAATAAATAAAGAATGGCTAAATTTAAAAACACAGGAAACAATAGATATTGGTGAGGACGTAGAGAAAGAGGAATACTTTTACACAGTTAGTGGGAATGCAAACTGGTCCAGCCACTCTGAAAACAGTATGGAGTTTCCTCAAAAAGTTAAAAATAGGTCTACCCTATGACCCAGCAATTGCACTAATAGGTATTTACCCCAAGGATATGAAAATGCTGATTCAAAGCAGTGCATGCACATTGATGTGTATAGTGGCATTATCTACAAATTATGGAAAGAGTCCGAATGTCCATTGACTGATGAATAGATAAAGAAAAAGTGGTATATATATTCAATGCAATATTACTCAGCCATAAAAAAGAATTAAACCCTGCCATTTGCAATGATGTAGTTGGAGCTCAAGTGTATTATGCTATGCCAAGTAAACTACATAGTCAGAAAAGACAAATATCATATGATTTCACTCATATGTGGAATTCAAGAAAGAAAACAGATGAACATAGGGGAACAGGAAAACAAAAGGAGAAGGAAGTAAACCATAATAGACTCTTAAGTATAGAGAACAAAGTGAGAGTTACTGGAGGGAAGGTGGTGGGGGATGAGCTAAATGGGTGATGAGTATTAAGAAGGACACTTATTGTGATGAGCACTGTATGCTACATGTAAGTGATGAATCACTAAATTCTACTCCTGAAACCAATATTACTATATTGTAACTAACTAGAATTTAAGTAAAAATGTGAAATGTGAAAAAAAAAAATGACACCTGCAGATTAAAAGTGAGGGGATAGAGAAATATTTACTAAGCAAATGGATGTTAAAAAAAAAAAAAAAAGCCAGACAAGCAGTGCTTATTCTGGACAGAATAGATTTTATTTTATTTGTTTTATTTTATTTTATTTTATTTTATTTTATTTTATTTTATTTTATTTTATTTTATTTCATGACTAACTTTTTAATGTTTATTTATTTTTGAGAGAGAGAGATGGGGAGAGAGAGAAGCAGAGAGAGGGAGACACAGAATCCGAAGCAGGCTCCAGGCTCTGAGTTGTCAGCACAGAGCCTAATGAGGGGTTCAAACCCAGAAACCATGAGACCATGACTTGAGCCAAAGTTGGATGCTTAACCAACTGAGCCATCCAGGCAATCCTGGACAAAATAGATTTTAAAGCAAAAACTGAAACAAGAAATAAAGTAGGACAGTAATAATAAAGGAGATAATCCAAAATGAACTTACAACAATTGTAAATATTTATGACCCAACATTGAAGCACAAAAATACATAAAACAGTTAATGCAAAAAATAAAGGAATTAATCTATTATAACAGAAGGGGATTTTAAATCCCAGCTTGCATTTACTGATAGATCATCTAAACAGAAAATCAAGAAGGAAACAGTGTCTTTGAATGCCACACTGGAAAAAATGGATTTAATAAATATATTCAGAACTTTCCATCCTAAAACAGCATAGTACACATTCTTTTCAAGTGCCATGGAACATTATTCATGAGAATGGATCTCATATTATACTCATAAAACAAGCCTCAATAAATTCAAGATCAGAGACATACCATGCATCTTTTCTGACCACAACACTGTGGAACTAGATGTTAAATACAAGAAAAAATATGGAAAGTCCACAAATTCATGGAGGTTAAATAATATGATACTAAATAAAGAATGGGTATTGGAGGAAATGAAATTAAAAAATTAAAGGTGTATGGAAAAAAATGAAAATGAAAACACATTGGGCCAAAAACTTTGGAGTGTAGCAAAAACAGTTCTAAGAAGGAAGTTCATAACAACACAGGCCTTCATTAAGATGCAAGAAACATTTCAAATAAATAACCTAATTTTACATCTAAAGGAGCTAGAAAAATAACAACAAAGCATAAAGCCAGCAGAAGGAAGGAAATATTAAGATAAGAGCAAAAAAACAAGATGGAAAATAAAAAAAAACAATAGAACAGACTAATAAAACTAGGAGCTAGTTCTTTGAAAACATCAAAAAAATTATAAAATTCTATATACAATTACCAGAAAAAAAGAGAAAAGATAAATTAGAGCAAGGCGAAATAACAAGAACACCACAGAAATACAATTATAAGAGAATATTATGAAAAACTATATGCCAAAAAACTAGACAACCTAGAAGAAGTGGTCAAGTTCTCAAAAACATATAAAATACCAAAACTGAAAGAGGAAGAAATAGAAAACTTGAATAGCCTAAAACCAGGTTAATAAAAAAAATGAATCAGTAATCCAAAACTTCCAACAAACAAAAGTCTAGGACCAGATGGTTTCACAGGTGAATTCTACCAAACATCTGAAGAGTTAATACCTATTCTCAAACTATTCCAAATTCTTGGGGCATCTGGGTGGCTCAGTTAAGTGGCTGACTCTTGATTTCAGCTTAGGTCATGACCTCACAGTTTGTGAGTTTGAGCCCTGCATTGGACGCTGCTCTGAGAGCTTGAAGCCTGCTTGGGATTCTCTCTCTCTGTTCCTTCCCCACTTGTGCTCTCTCTCTCTCTCTCTCTCTCTCTCTCTCTCTCTGGGTCTTTCGCTCTCTCTCTAAAAATACATAAAATTAAAAAAAATTCCAAAAAATAAGAGAGGAAGGAAAAATTCCAAACTCATTCTATGAGGCCAGAATTACCCTGATACCAAAACCAGTTAAAGATATCACAAAATAGAGAGAAGCACAGGCCACTATCCTTGATAAACACAGATGCAACATTCTTCAACACAATACTAGCTAACCAAATCCAACAGCACTTTAAAAAATTATTATCATGTCAAGTGGGATTTATTACTGTGTTGCAAGAGTGGTTCAGTATTCAAAAGCAATCAGTGTGATACATCTCATCACTAAGAGAAAAATAAGAAATATATGATAATTTCAATAGACTCAGAAAAACATTTGAGAAAGTACAACATCCATTCGTGATAAAAACTCTCAACAAAGTAGGTTTAGAGTGAATGTATCTCAACTTAATGAAGGCCACATATAAAAAAACCCACAATGAACATCTTTCTTTTTAAAAACAAAATTTAATGGTTTTATTTATTTTTGAGACAGAGAGTCAGAGCATAAGAGGGGAGGGGCAGAGAGAGAGGGAGGCACAGAATCTGAAGCAGGCTCCATGCTCTGAGCTTTCAGCACAGAGCCCGTTGCGGGGCTCGAACTCACAGACTATGAGATCATGACCTGAGCTAAAGTTGGACGCTTAACCAACTGAGTCACCCAGGTGCCCTGAACATCTTTCTTAATGTGGAAAACTTGAGAGCTTTTCAACTAAGGTCAAGAACAAGACAAGGATGTCTACTCTTACCACTTTCATTCAACATAGTACTGCAAGTCCTAATCATAGCAATGAGACAACAAAAAGAAATTAAAGTCATCCAAATTGGCAAGGAAGAAGTAAAAGCTTCACAAATTGCAAATGACATGATATTTTATATAGAAAACCCAAAACTCCACCCAAAAATCTGCTCACAGTGATAAAGGTATTAAATAAAGTCACAGGATACAAAATCAATGTACAGAAATCCGTTGCATTTCTATATGCCAATAATGAAGCAACATGATGAAATATTAAGAAAATAACCCAATTTAAAATTACATCCAAAATAATTAGATACTTAGGAATAACCTATACAAAACTATAAAATACTGATGAAACCATTTTCATACTGTTTTCCACAGAAGTGCCACAACTTTGCATTTCACTAAGTGTGCAAGTTCCAATTTTTCCACATCCTGTCCAATACTTATCTTTTTAAAAATAATAGTTTTATTAATATGAAGTAATATCTCCTTGTGGTTTTGATTTTTATTTTCCTAATTATTAGTAATGTTGATCATTTTTTTTTTCATGTATTTTTTGCCAGTTTTATGTCTTCTTTGGAGAGACATCTGTTCAATTCCTTTGCTCATTTTTATTGGGTTATTGGGTTTTTTTGTTTGTTTTTTGTTTTTGTTTTTGTGATTGAGCTGTGGAGTTCCTTATATATTTTGAGCACTAACTCTTGGTATTAGTGATATTTTACCATTATATAATGTTCTTCTTTGTCTTCTCTTTTGTGGCAGTATTTCAAGTCTATTTTATGTGATATAAGTAATACTAGTTGTTTTCTTTTGATTTCCATTTATATGGATATCTTTTTATCCATTCAAGTTTAGTTCATATGTGTTCTTATACTTAAAGTATTTCTTCTTCAAATAGCATATATTTGGATCTTGGGGTTGGTTGTAGGTTTTTCTTTTCCTTTTTTTTAATTTTTGGTTTGGTTTGGTTTGGTTTATTTTAGGTCCTCTATGTCTTTGGATTAGGAGGTTTAATTTTAATCCATTTACATTTAAAGTAATTCTTGTAAGGGAACGATTTACTATTGCAATTTTGTTAAATTATTTTGCCTGCTTTATAGTTTTTTGTCCCTCTATTCCTCTTTTGCACTTTCCTTTGTGTTTTATTGATTTTCTTTTCTTTTTTAAATTGATATGCTTTATTTTTTTTTCCTTTTGTATGTGTTCTATAGGTATTTTCCTTGTGATTATGATGGGGCTTACCTAAAACAGTTTATAGTAATAACAATGTTTAAAGCTGATAATAACTTCAATAGCATACGAAAACTCTATACATTTCCTTCTCCTCCCAATTTATATTACTAGTGAAACAATCACATTGATTTATATTTTGTATCCTTTAATGTCTTTTTATAGTTATAGTTATTTTAATCTTTTTGTATTTTATTATTTTTTTAAAAATTTTTTGACATTTATTTATCTTTGAGAGAGAGAGAGAGAGAGAGAGAGAGAGACAAAGACAGAGCGTGAGAGGGGTAGGGGCAGAGAGAGAGGGAGACACAGAATCGAAGCAGGCTCCAGGCTCCGAGCTGTCAGCACAGAGCCCGACGTGGGGCTTGAACTCACAAGCTGTGAGATCATGACCTGAGCTGAAGTGGGATGCTCAACCCACTGAGCCACCCAGGTGCCCCAATCTTTTTGTATTTTAAATGATATACTAGAAATAAAAGTGATTTATTCACCACCATTAAGGAATTACAGTATTCTGTGTTTGAATATATATATTTACTTTTACCGGTGAGTTTTATACTTAATATGCTTTTGTACTGCTGCTTAACATTTCCCCCTAACATAGAATTCCATTTAGCATTTCTTATAATTCAGGTCTATTAATGATCTCTTTAAGCAATTGCTTGTCTGGGAAAGTCTGTATTTTCCTCATTTTAGAAGTTCAGTTTTACCAGTTCATTGTCATGTTTTTCTTTCAACACTTTAAATATATTATCCCACCTCCCCTTTCCCAGTTGACAATGTTTCTGCTAAGAAATCCTCAGGGCGCCTGGATGGCTCAGTCGGTTAAGCATCCGACTTCGGCTCAGGTCATGATCTCGCGGTCTGTGGTTTCGAACCCCGCGTCGGGCTCTGTGCTGACAGCTCAGAGCCTGGAGCCTGTTTCAGATTCTGTGTCTCCCTCTTCCTCTGACCCTCCCCTGTTCATGCTCTCTCTCTCTCTCTCTCTGTCTCAAAAATAAATAAATGTTAAAAAAAATTAGAAATCTTCTAAGAGTCTCATGGGAGTTCCTAGTATGTGACATTTCACTCTACTTGCTGCTTTCATAATTTTCCTTTTGCCTTTGACATTGGTGATTTTAGTGGGTGTCTTGGTATGGATTTCTTTGGGCTTCACTACTGATATTCACTGGGTTTCCTGGATCTAGATGTCAATTTCCTTCACCAGATTTGGGAAGTTTGGGACATTATTTCTTTCAACAGCTTACTACATATTTTTCTATTGGCCCTATTATGGTATCTCATAAGTCTCTTATGCTTTCCTAATTCTTTTTCATTCTTTTATTTTTCCCTTTTTGCACCTCTTACTGAATAATTTTCAATGCCTTGTCTTTGATTTACTGATCCTTTCTTTTTTCCTGTTTTATCTAGTCTTCTGTTCAACTTCTGTAGTGAATTGTTCAGTTTAGTTGTATTCTTCATCTCTGTGATATTTGTTTGTACTTTAAAAATATTTCCTATCTCTGTTAAAATTCTCAGTTTATTCATACATTATTCTCCAGCCCTCATTGAGTATGTTTATAATTGTTATTTTGAATTTTCTTTCAGGTAAATAATATACCTCCATTTCATTAGGATCATTCATTAGAATTTCTAGAGGTATATTGCATTCCTTTGTTTAGAATATATTTCCATTTGTTTTTATTTCCCTTGATTCTTTGTGTTGGCTTCTGCACATTAGACAATACAGCTAACTATCTCAGTCTTCATGGACTGGTCTTGTGCAAGAGAAGGCTCACACCAATCAGCACAGAGCTCATGGGGAGCTGTTCAAATCTTCATGCTAGTTCAAACTGATCTTGTTCTCAGTGACCCTCAGGCATGTAGAGTTTACTGGATCCCATCAGAGCCCTGAGATAATCAAAACTGAATCCAGTGCCTTTGGGAACAACCAGAAAGAGAAAATTATTGGATATATGGTCTGATATTTTTCCCTCCTTGAAAGAAGCCTAGAACTGGATTTCTTTTTTCTTCTGAGCTTGGGTATATAGTGTGACATGAGTTAGTTTTCTAAGTCAAACATCAATCCTTCTTTTCAATGCCCCCCCCCCCCAAATGAGGGTATGCCAGTTCTCATCGAAGCTCAGAAACAGGTGAGGCAGAAGTCAGTGTGTCAGGAAGCCCCCAGCATAATCAGAGTTTTGGATCTGTGATTTAATCCTTTTATTGTATACCCAAGAAGAATCTGGGGGCTGAGAGTTTTCTTCGAATAGTATGGTATTGTGCAGATGTAGGGCTTATGGTGAAAGAGTGTCTCAGATGTTTCTACCAGTTTTGATGTGGTTAATTCTATGCTCACCCAGAATGCAGGAACCTCTCAATTAGTTTCTGGATTTCTCGCAATTGGAACTGTTCTGTGTATTTACATTAAATTGGTGTGTTCATGGGGGAGGGGAGGGCATTTCAGGGCTTCCTTTTCACCCTAATTATATATTATGTCTTAGATATTTTAAAGATCCAAGCAGGGTCTAGATGACATACACAAATTAGGATAATTCAAGAAATGTTTAGTAAAGGAGTTATTTACAAAGCTATAAGTGAGTAAATGTGCAAGAAATAGTGCTGAATCACAGGGTTAATATGAAGAAGTTGTAGCTCCCTATAGAATAGAAGAAATGTTGGGGAAGACATGGTTACCAGAATCTGGAAAAAGAGCAGAGTGGAGAAGGACAGAGAGTGTTGTAAGCTAAATAATGTCCTTTCCCTAGGGCCTCTTGTAGCTCAGTTGGTTAAGTGTCAGACTTCAGATCAGATCATGATCTAATGGTTCATGGGTTCAAGCCCCAAGTCAGGCTCTGTGCTGACAGCTCAGAGCCTGGAGCCTGTTTTAGATTCTTGCCCCTCCCCTGCTTGCACTCTGTCTCTCTCTCTCAAAAATAAATTTAAAAAAATAATGTACTTTCCCCAAAATATATCTGCATCCTATGCCCTGGAACCTATAGATGTTATCTTATAAGACAAAGATGACTTTATAGGTGTGATTAGGTTAAAGATCTTGAAATGGGGAGATTATCCTGAATGATAAGATGGGATTTAAATGCTACTATATGTATTACTGAAAGAGAGAGGCAAAGAGAGATTTGACATAGGCAGAAGAGGTTAAAGTGATGTGATGATGGAAGCAGAGACTTGAATTATAAAATGATAAACCAAAAAATGCTGGCAATCACCAACATATGGAGGAGGCAAGGAATGTATTTTCCCTTAAGAGCTACTGGAGGGAGTGTGGCCTTGTCTACCATTTCATTTTGGCCAGTGATATTGATTTCAGACTTTTGATTCCCAAAACTGTAAGGGGATAAATTTCTGTTATTCTAAGCTCCTACATTTATGGTAACTTCTTATATCAGCTGTAGGAATCTAATAAAGGGAATGGGAAAATAGAGGATTAAAAAGTATGAAGTCAAAAACACAGTGGAAATATAACTGAGTTTGGAACCAGAAAGATTTGATTTGAATTTCATATCTCATACCTTTTATTTCTATGACTTCGTTGTTAGTAAAACAGTGATAATTTTCAATAAGCAATATTCCTTGCAGTCTACAATGCACCATGTATCTTGTGTCAAGCTACTTTTGGCACTATGGTGCCAAACTGTCATGTAGGATAATTAATATATAGCTAAGTAGAAGATATTGGCATAATAGTTATGGAAAGGGAAATGAAACTATACAAAGTGAAGAAAAATTGAAAGAACCAAGACCATATATTAATAAGATCACTGAGTAGAAGCAATAAAACTATAGCAGAAACAATATGTCCAAAGTGTGTAATGAGAGATAAGAAGGAATATTCTAGGAAAGTATGCGTAGCATTCAGGAATATGTGTCCAGAATGTCAAAGAGAAATAGAAAAAAAGTCCTCCTGAATGTTGAAACATCACAGTTTAAAAACATTTTAAAATCCCTTATGTAGGCAAGAGTTAGTTGTGCATGCCAGTGTAAGACTATGGTTAAAAATTGTGTGAATGTATAGGGCAGGAGACTGGAAATGAACTTCTGTGCAGATTTGGTGGCTTTATCAGTCCAGAAAGTGTAAGAAGGTGACATTATGACATATATATGTATGTATATATACACCTATCTTGATATTCTTCTTGACACCCTAGGTGTTCTTTTTTTAATATACAGACCTTCTCCCCTAACTCTTACCAGGTTTCTGTGGTTTTATGTATTCAATCTGCTTTCACCAACTTTTCTCTTTTTGTTTGTTTGTTTTAGCTATAGGCAAAATCACAAAATCTTGCATTTAAATAAGAGGATATATTTTATTTTAAACTAAAATTATATGTCAGATAAGCTTTTAACCTTGGTCTCAGTAGATCATCAGCCTCCAAAGATTCCCTACTCTCTTACTACTGCCCATTCATTGTGGACCAAGGATCAGACATGGAAAATATGTCAATAGACAGGAAAGGCCAGATTGATTTCCAGCTGGTGGGGTCACAACTTTGTTAGTTTTATGAAAGGAGTTTCCCATAAAAATATCCCAGGCCACTGACTGACTAACCAGGCCACAAATGAGCCTCTGGAATTTAGTAAATAAGAGATGGCAAAATAAGCTGTTGCTTGAATTTGAGGGAGCAAGGCATGTCTGTGTCAACATGCTCCAGCTTCAGCATTGGCTGAAATCATCAGCAGCATATAAAGTTGAGGTTACAGTTATTTATTAAGCACAGAACATCTGAGAAACCAATAACCTCATTCTTACAAAAATATATTCTTAAATTCTTTGATTTAAAAATTAGGGTTATTTTTGTGGTCACCAGACATAATTACAAGACAGTAAAGAGAGAGAACAGACAGAACAGAGTGGCTAGATCATAAAAATAATTCAAAATGACCTTTCCAAATTTCTAGAGTATATGTGTACAACTTGATTAAGTATTTAAATCCATTCTATAAACTACTGTGGTTTTCCTTGATTGTTTTCTTCTTTAATAATGTTGAGTCTAGAGGACTGCTAATAAACAGAATTATTGATTATATTTTATTAGTATATTTTATATTTGTTTCATACTGTATGAATTTCATATTTATATTTATTCTTTGTATATATTTATATCCTATTAATATGTTTGTTAATTATATTATAGATTTAATTTACAGTACAAAAGGTGAATCATTATGAGCAATGAAAGAATGACTGAAAATAATATAAATAAATTATATTTCATTGATTACAAAATAGTTGTTATAAGTCTTCTAATGAAGAATAGTAATCATGAAGATTCACATATTCATTGAAGAATAAATGTATTAATGTATTCAATCACTTATTTATGCAATGAAATTTCTGTAGATGATTTCTTTAATATGTCTTTCAGGTTTCCCCTATCAGGATGATCTCTTTCTCAATATCATGTAACTCCATTCTCTTACATCCTTCAAATTTCTCAAATATCACTTTTCCTTTGAGGCATTGTTTTACTCTCTTTAAAAATTTAGTTCTTCTATCCTGACAATACCTCTTCCATGTCCCTACTTTCTTCTTACTCCCTGGTGCTTGTCATTTATTTATTTATTTATTTATTTATTTATTGGTTCTTGTAACTTTGTAATAGACTATATATTTTATTTACTTTTCTTGTGTGTTAGCCATTTTCCACACTAAAATGTAACTTCATGAGATCACAGTTTTTAATAGGCTTTTATCAACCTCTAGCACCTGAAAGAGTATTTGACACAGAATAGTTAAGTTAAGAAAATGTTGGTGTAATGAAAAAGTAAATGTATTAGATGGTTTAGGAAGATAATATAGCCGGAGATACAAGTGTAGCCTTGAAGGAAAAAGAAAATGTGAGAGTTCTATAAAAGAGTAACAGCTTCCAAAAAAGACATACCTAAGTCAAAGATATGGGCTGAAAATTCAGAGAATTATTCTGTTAGGTAGGGCAAGGGAAGAGATTATTTAAGATAGTGGTCAATAGTGTCAAGAGGTAAACGGGTAAAGAAAGAGGATTAATGAAATGTCATGTGTGACTTTGTGACATCGATATCATTGATACATTCAGTGGGAGATGTTGCATCAGAATTGTTGTAAAACCTGATTGAATTAGGCTTCTGAATAAATGAGGGCCACCGAAGTGGAGACTCAGATTCAGCAACACTTTCAGGAATGTTTGAGATATAGCAGAAGAGTAGTTTTGGTGGAGTAAGTTGTGAAATCAGAGTTAAGGGTAAGGAAATATTAAAGCAAATGTTGATGAGTCAAATGATAATTGTTGGCTGATAGTCTCTTATCCCCCAATTTCTAATGATTCAACTAAGATGAAAAATTTTAAATATGGTATCATAATTATGAATGATATTTCTTCCCATTTATGTTCTTATATTTTTTCTTATATTAGGCAGTTTTTATTATAAAATAAAAGAACAAAAATAAAATATTGGACCTTTGTAATTTTGTCTCATTTGAGCCTTTATTAATTTATTAAAAACAATGTACCATTCTTCTTGTGCTTTTTAATTTACTTTCTATTCCTTGTGATATATTTAATCTTACCTTTTTATTTGTAGCCTTTATGGTTTCCTTTATTAACATAATTACTCTGCCTTTTACTTGTAATCTTCAACTATTATCTTCTCTCCACTTGCACATTTCCCTTGAGGCTCTTTTGAACTTACTTTGTCAAAAAATTGATTTGGGGTTTCTGGGTGGATCAATAGGTTGAGTGTCCAACTCTTGAATCCAGCTCAGGTCATGAGCTCCCAGTTCATGAGATCGAACCCCATATTGGGACACACAGCATGGAGCCTGCTGGGAATTTTCTCTCTCTCTCTCTCTGCTCCTCCCCTCCCTTTCAAAATAAGTAAGTAAACCTTAAAAAAGAGAGAAATTTTAAAAACAATTTATTCCCTTCAATTCTCAAACTTTAGTATTAACCAGAATCCACTGTGGAAACAATTTTAGCTAATGCTTCCATTTCCCTGTTTAGTTTCTTTTTTTTTTTAATAAATTGAAAGATTCAACTTCATTTTTTTTTAAAGCATTAATTTTAATTCAGTGGCTCCACATTGCCAGTAACTACCATGCATATTCAGTGTATTTCAGCAAGTATTTATTATGGACTAAATATGTGAAAGTTTCAAGACTAGGAACTAAGAAAGAAAAATGTAAAATCTTTTTCAAATTTTCAGTATCTTCAGCAAGAAGCTCATGTCTACATAAGAAATCATAGGCCAGGGGAGGGGCGCATGGGTGGCTCAGTCGGTTAAGTGTCTGACTTCCGCTCAGGTCATTATCTCAAGGGTCGTAAGTTTGAGCCCCACATCAGGCTCTGTGCTGTCAGAGCAGAGCCCACTTTGATCTTCTGTCTCTCTCTCTCTCTCTTTCTCTGCGCCTCCCCCTCACGTGCTGGTGCTCTCTGTCTCTCTTTCTCTTTCTCTCTCAAAAATAAATGGACATTAAAAAAAATAAATCATAGCCCAACGGTGACGGTAATTTATTCCATAAGAATAACAAAAACACAGCCTTAGATTTGCACAGAGAGGTGCAGAATTATTCATAATAAGGTGGTCTGTTAGGAAACGAATTGGATATCGGAAAAAGATAATAACTCTGATCAGATAAAGAAGGAGGAAGAGAAGGATGAAGATGAGAAGGAGAAAAAGAAGATTAATAGAAGTATGTCATGGGAAAGGAGGAGGGGGTAAGAACTCAAAATAGAAAAAGGAGAGATGGCAATTCAAGAAGGAGTAAAGACATTCAACAAATTCATAGTCATAAAAGAACAAGGCACTTTCTGGCAGTGGGAAGGAAGTAGTTGTGGCAGGACTACAAGGGGTGCAGAGTCAGAACAATTTTGGAGAAACTGGGAAATATTTTGAATGTCCTTTTATGGCATTTGACAGATTAAAATACAGTGGTTTTAGGTTTGCCAAAATCAAGCAAGCTATTGTTAAAAACACAATATATAAAAAAATAATTCTAAATGTAGTTTGCAGTCCTTTAAGCCAGCGTTCTGCATCTCTAATCATTGGATAGTGATTTTATTTTTGAAATTGTGGTCTATGAGAACATCATTTTAGTATACAAAATTAGAAATAAAAAGCAAGTAGCATGATTCATATATGCTTTTCTCATTCTCTAAAAAACAAATACTTATAAATAATGGTTATTCCATTTAATGTTTAAGAGATTATTGCTTTTGTTACATGAACAGAGATTAATATAATACATTTAATTAGGTAGAACTAATTATTCACCCGCTTAGTGCTGTTGCTATCATATTAGGTATGCTAATCCATACAATTAACCTTATATAATTGGTTTAAAGACCTTGTCTAACAGGGCAGTATATTAGTTCATTGATGGAATAAATGACGAAGTCTCAAATTTGAAGTAACATCTTAGAAAACTGTTATTACAATATACACTTTCTTTTTGGTTATCTTTTTTTTTCTCTTTAGATATTTAAAGTTATTATTTAAGGAAAATAAATCCTAGCAGTAGTGTTCAGAATCTCCCAAATAAATTTAATTTCTTTCTCGTTAAGTGGTGTTCATACTATTTAAGAATAGCAAGTACTGGACAGTCATTATTCAAGGTAAAAACTGGTTTATTTCAATCTTCTCAATTACAGCCTTTTAGGAAAAGAAAGACAATAAATACAGTAGTAAAGCCCTATGTATTTGTGTATTAAAATTAAGGCTCCATATGCAATTTTTGTGCTTCATTGCCCAACACATGCTGATGGAGAGAAAAAAGCTAGTGAAAGGCATTAACTGGGTAATAGGTTCTGGAAATACTGGCTTGGTAACAGACTACTAGATCAATCAACTCAGCACAACAAAAGTATTGTGTTATAAAATAAAGCCAAGGCAATGAATATGGAGAAATTAAAGTATAACTTATGATTTTAGTCACAAACTTCTATCAGATCATCTCCTAGATACTTGAGACTACATATGCAGAACAGAATTCATTATCTCTTTTCCAAAAAAAAAAAAAAAAAAATCCCCCCCCCAAAAAAAAAAAAAAAAACGAATCATTTCTACTGTACTACTTCCTCCACGTAAGCTGCTCTTCAGGGAGAATTTTAGTCAGGGAACTTTGAAGTTATAATCAAATTTCACTCTGGCTCATTCCTTACATTCAATTTATTATCAACTTGTATGTTATGTTCTTTTATGTTATGATGCTTGTTCTGTTTTATTTGATCCTATCATATCCTAATATATCCTTCTTTGTATGCTTTAAAATGTCATTTCTTCTTTCTCATTTCCATGGTTCTATTTCTAATGTGCCTTGGAATGTAACTACAAATTAATATGGATTAAAACTCTCTTTATGTCCAGCTGCCCCTAATCTCTGCTTCCTGAGATGCTTCTTAACACAAATTTTATTCTTTTACTATTTTACTCAAAATAAATAAATGTTTCCATTCTTCTTAGGAAAACAAAATCCTTGGTAGGACTTTCAGATCTTCTGCTAATACATCAAGGTACCTTCTAGAATCATCTTTGTCAATAAGCTCATTTTCAATAAGTTCATTCAAACCCCTCTAGAATCCTACACTGAAGCCATAATCATCTTCAACCTCTTGAAAATGCAAACTTCTGTCATACTTCATATTTTGCTTATGTGTTTTGCTTGCCTAATTTGCTATGTTATTATTTTCTTTAAGAATGTCCAATGTCTTTGATGCAAAATTGATGATGATAATACTCATGCCTCTCCCAAATTCATACTTGCTTTCAGAGTTTTATTGGACATATGGTTTGTCTCCTAGAAACTACATTTCCTGGCTTCTTTTGAAGCTTTGTGTGCTACATGAATAAATTCTGGCTAAATATGAAAAGAAAATAATGTACACAATTTCAGTGCCATAGCATTAAAAGAAAATTAATTCTCTATGTCCTCTTCTTCCTTCTAACAGTGAAAAATGTAGGTATAATGATGTTATGCCAGTTTTAACCATGTGGATTAAATCAGCACACAGTGTGGCAGAAGAACAAGATAGATAATATCTGGGTCCTGTTGTTATTGCTTGTACTGCAGAACTTCAGCTCTGGACAATTTGGTTATTTTTACAAATTTATATGAAAGGAAAAAAATCCAACTTATTTAGTACACTATATTTTGAGGTCTCTTCATTCTGTCAGATGAGTGATTCCCCGAGTATTTCTTTTCTGCATTTTTTTTTTAGTGTATGTATAATGTTAGAACATTGAAGATGTAATAGTAAATGTTTAAGGGCTTGAAGCAGAAAATCTTTGCCTTCTTCATCTGATTCTCCTACTATTTATTTTTCTAATGGTGATTCTGGGTCTTAGTGTGCAATATTATTTTAATAGTTATCAGTTGCTGCATAACAAACTATCCAAAAATTAGAATTTTACAACAACACACATTTATTATGTTATAATATCTGTGGGGCGGAAATCCACATGTGGCTTAGGTCAGTTCTCAGACTCAGGGTCTCTCACAAGCCTGCAATCTAAGTGTCATCCAAGATGCAGTCTTGTCAATACTTGATATTGATAGGTTCCAAGATCCACTCAAATACAATTGATAGTTATTGGGAGCATTCAATTCCTTGCAAATTTTTGGATTGTAGGCTTCAGTTCCATGCTGGCTATTTGCCAGAGACTGTCCTCAATTCCTTGTAATACAGGGCTGCCCATAATGCAGCCTAAAACATGGCAGCTGGCTTCATCAATTTGAGCAAGTGGGAGCAAACAAAAAAGAGAAAGTGAATGTGAACAAGAAAGAAGTCACAATAATTTACAACCTAATCCTGGAAGAACATTCCATTACAGTGGAGCATTCTGTTTGTTGGAATCAAATCCTTAGATCCAGTCCACACTTGAGGGGAAATGATTATACAAAGGTTGAACTACAAGGAGGTGGAGATCATTGAGAAGCATTTCAGAAGCTAACACAATGTTTTTCTTAAATTCGTGCTAAGTATGAAGATTCCATTGCCTCATTCCCATTGATTGCATTTTCTCATATCTTACGGGAGGAGTAATGGCCACTGCAACTAATTATGATCAAAAAAGACTGATTATACAGTGCTCTAATTTTAAAATGTTCAAATTGTTAATGAAATTAGTAAAATATACAATTACAAGACAAATTAATTTTGGTTTTCATAATATATTGCAATTAAGCAACAATTATATAGCTAACAAAACTCAGGAGCTGTATTTCTTTAGTCTACTTCTGGGGAAAGAAATACCTCAATATCCTATTATTATTGGCTACATTTAGTTTTCTGCTCCCCATAAAAATTAAAGATGTAATTTTCAAATAATACTCTGGCTATTCATCTTAGTGAGCATATGTTCTGGATACTGAAAAACTGTTATTATGAAAAGCACAACAAAAGCAAATTTTAAAAATAGCACACAATGAAAAAAAATTCCAAATTTTACGAATATATCTGAGATCTTTGTCACACAGTGGATATGCAAAGAAAAAGAAGCTTCCTGATTTTCTCTACTAGGATTCAAGAATATATATATATATATGTGTGTGTGTGTGTGTATATATATATATGTGTGTGTGTGTGTGTGTGTGCGCGCGCGTGTGTGTATATGCACACATATATATCTATATCACATAAATAAATAAATAAATAAATAAATAAATAAATAAATAAATAAAATATGGATAAATAAAAACACATACATTGATATAGATATAAGTATAAATATATAGAATATAAGCAATGGCATCTGAAAGTCGCATGAATATGTCCATATGTAAACAAAAGCATTCTCTTCTGTAATCACCTCTAGGATATTCCCAAAAGCTCCCTGATTTCTCTCCTTCCATTTCTTTATCTTCTTTTCCTTTCCCTTCTCTTACTCTGTAGAAGCCTTTGGAAGTATTATTCACCCTCATTATTGCTACTACTATCTATATTATCATGACTTAAAACTCTTTATTTTCAACCCAAAATTTATTCATAAAATAAAACCAGTTACTCAGCTCCTTGCATCTCTATCTGGATTTGATTGAAGATTCTGCTTCTACTTTTCCTACCAATTTTACTAGTCGCATGTATGAATTTCTTATATATGATGTTCTAAAAAATCTACACAATTTGCAAATGTAATAATAATCATCTACACATCATTGTCTCATCCACATTTAAACATATAGAAGTAACCTTCTCTTGAATACAAAAAATAAAACAAAAAATCTAACCCCACCCGCCATGGATTTTATTACTGCTTCCAATTATCACTTTATTTCTTTCATTTTCTTTATGAACAAACTTCTGGAATAAGCATCCTCAATCATCTATGTCCATGTTCTCAACTCCTACTCCAACCTAGTTCTCATTCACATCACACCGCTGAAAATTCTCTTCCACAGGTTACCAACAGCTTGTCTTATTAATTTATTAAGAATGTAGATTTTGGAACTGTTCTTTTTGCTTTTTCATTAAGACTTAATTCTTCTAACCATTGCTTTCTTTTGTTTAAGTCTTCCTGATACCTCCTATTTTCCTCCTAATTTATTTTCACATGCCAGGCACATTTTTATTTTCTTATGTTCTGACCTAGATTTTATTGAAACTATTATTTCTGCTTACATTTCACTGGTGGAAGCAAAATGGATAGCCACATCTCATTTCCAAGGGAACGAGGAAGAGTAAACCAGCAATGTTCTCAGAAGATGGAGTATCTGCAACACCACTCTGTTAATAATGCATCCTAGCTCAATGGACTATCAAGTCTAAGTATGAATTGAAATCTTAAAGCGCTTTTAAGAACCTTCAACTTTCTAGGGGTGCCTGTGTGGCAAAGTCAGTGGAGCATCCAGCTTCAACTCAGGTCATGATCTCACGGTCTATGAGTTCGAGCCCTACATCGGGCTCTGTGCTGCCAGCTCAGAACCTGGAGCCTGCTTTGGATTCTGTGTCTCCCTCTCTCTCTGCGCCCCCAGCCACCCCTCTCCCCAACTCTCTGTCTCTCTCTTAAAAATAAATAAACATCAAAAAATGTAAAAAATGAATCTTCAACTTTCTGTCTCTTTATTAACCTTATTACACTTGCAGATTGAAAGTCAAAAAGAACTTAATCACTTACTAGGCTATTGAGTGCCAGTGTGACTGGTCTTCTTCCTTCCCACTTAGTAAATACCTGAAAGCCCAATAATAACAAAGAAGCTTTCCATGAAAAATATAATCCTCAACTTCTTAGCACCAATTCTCAATCAAAATCTTCTGGCTACCTAGGAAAAGACTGCTGCAACTTCTCTGTGTGGGTGAGCCTAGAGGTAAACCATCAGGATCACAGATGTTTTATGGCTTTAGCACAGGCACATGATTTCATTCTCTCAAACTCAGTATCTCCAAAACCAGGTATTTTCACTAAGGATGTATTCCAAGGGAAAAATATATATGTGCAAATATATTTATTGTGGTATAGTATAGACAAAATCTGAAACCATGCTACATGTTCAGAAGCTGGAGCATGGCTACATAAATATCTACAAACCAAATTAATGAAGTATTGTTAGACACACAAGTGATCATTGTGGAGAATAATGTGAAAATAGTTCATTATTTTTGATATATTAGGTAACAGAGCTAAATTAAATAATATCCTGTACCAATTAAAACATGAAGGTATCGGGAAATAAACCATAATAGGAGGGCAGTTACTATCTTGCAACTCTATATATTTATCATTTTAAATTTACCATTGTAATTGTTGTATTATGCATGATGAGTATAGTAGAAAGAAAATAAATATCAGATATTAAGCCGGTGGCGATAGGAGATGGAGCCAAAGTTCTGCCAATGGGAGCTATTTCCCTGGAATTACGCATTTACTTATGATTAAGACCTCGAAGAGGGCATATATGATCAGGGAAAGATTTTAAGGAAGCTACCAAAACCATGAAGGTCAAAAGATAAGACTGGAAAATTTAGAAGTGATAATATTCTCTGTTGAAGGTTTTAGATATGGAGCTACAGAAGGCAGATGGGATCATAAGTATTACCAATATCACATTTTCTGCTTAGACCTGATTACCGATTTTATGCTTTTGGTGGCTGATAGCAAATTTCTAATGAATAATTCTTAACTAGGTTTGACAGTGTTAAATAGGTAATTGGAAAGGCACAGAGAGAATACCAAGGCATTATAAAGTAACAATTGCATGAAACACTTGTCACCTTTAGGACCAATGGGACAAACGAAGTGGTTTGGATTAGTAAAACTTAAGAGCTTGGAGAAAGGGTCCTGTACAATTGAAACTCAGATCACTGAGAAGGTGTGTCCTGGCCAGTTACTACAGGTATATCTGAGCTGGAAGGGCGCCATATTTCTGAAGATGAGGTGTTAGTCTAAGTCTCTGGATGAGCTACAATGGTATATTTATGACTTGTTAAAAATCTTTATATTAGATTCAATGGCTACTATTGGAAATAATTGCTGCTATGATGGTGAAGAAACAGAGTTGCTAAACAAACAAACAAACAAACAAACAAACAAAAACAAAACAGGGTCCTTCCTCCCACCTCCAACGTCTTAGTCTTTCTCAGGCGTCCATTATTGGCAGAGCCTTGAAAGGGAGCAAGAAGGCAAAACAAAAATGCGGTGAGCAAATTCCCATCCCCAGCATTGTAAAACAAATTGCTGAGGGAAAGAAGTTTGTTAAATAGTACCAAAGGAGTCACCAAAGGTCACTGGCCAGGATACATATACATTAAGTTATTTATGGACTCATTTGAGTATTTAGTGCTATGAACATCAACACACCTTAATTATAGGAAAAGAAAATTGCTAATCTCCTCATATATAAGTATGTGTCCCCAAGCTCCATGATTGTTATTTAGTGGTTAATTTGATCTTTGGTCCTAAGTTATTATCTGAATTTATATCAGTCAGCCTGAAATTGCAGTTTGCCTGACATTGTTACTAATGTTATCAGATTTTACTTTCAAAAGTATCCCAATTTGGATAGGAAATTATATGGTTACTGAATATATAGCTTACACATAAATAGACATTAATTTGTGTTTTATGATCAACATATACAAAAAATATTAGTAATGAAAAAACTATATTGGTATAGATAGAGAAAATGATGTGAAAGGAGAGATTTTTAGAGGAAGAAATGTAGGTGATTAGTGGAAGTTCTCCATCATTGAGACAAATAAGGATGCTTTAAATAGCAGAGACAACATCAGACACATAGGAAATACATCAAGTTTTAACCAAGACAGGGAATGAATTTTCAAGTTCACATGAAGACATAACCAATCAAAGGGGTCTATTGCTGACTGTGAATCTACCCAAACATTTCACTTAAGACTCCACAATGTCGATAATGCTAGGGACATTGCAGGTATTATTTAATTGAAAGTTGTGAACAATAAAATCAGGGATGTTTACAGTTTTTCACTGTTATTAATAAAGCTTCTATAAACGTTTGTGTACAGATTTTTGCTTACCACAGATCTTCATTTATCTTGGAAAAATGCCAAGGATTGTAATTGCTGGTTTGATGATACATCATTTTCATTGGGGTATCTTAGCTGTTCTGCTCATATATCTATATTTTATTTCTCATTTCAGAATTTGAATAACTGCTGTAATCTTTTATTTGCACTTGGCAGGGTATGTGACTGACTAATGCTCATACATGTGTGCATCAGTGTGTGTGTCTGTGTGTGTCTGTGTAGAAGTGACCCTCATGGAAGGTCTTGCCATGGGGACTTGCCAAAGGGACTATAATTATGAAAGGAAAGAAAGAGAAAGCTTCCACAACATGCTTCAGGATTTTTCCAGGTCTAAACATCTGGTGAATGGATGCTAATAAGCAACTTGCTATTGAATAAAACGTGTGCAAGGAAAGCAGTAGAATTTTCTTCCACAGATTTGAGATAGTATCTATCGTCCTTGTTTAGGGACATATTTATTTCTTTACCAGTGTAAATAAGTACCATGATGTTTAGACGTATTGGAGATACCCATCTGGGTATTTTTTTTCAGGGATAACCACACATGGGAACTGAATAATGCTGCACATCACTAAGCTGTAACATTAATGGTGTGGGGGAAAGCCATACTGACTGGGTCAGGTTTTAGAGAATGCTGCTTTATATGGCTCTCCTGTCAAGCTATCCACTTGTCATTTGCACAGCTGCTGAAGGATGCTTTCATTCATCAGGTGTTTGAAAGCAGTAGTCCTTTGGAGGACAGTGATTAGTACAGAGGCTTGAAAATAAAACCTGGAGAAATGGGCTGGAGGAGAGCTCTAATTCACGACTCCAGGAGATAGCAAAAACGTGGTAATCTGAGTCCTGTGCAACAATCTCATGGAGACCAATAAACGACATTCAAAACAACGGATACTAGTTTCAATCTCCTTAACAATACCTAAGAAAAAATTAAAAGCTCTCATTTGATGTCTGAACATTTCTCCTATCCATTTGATATTTTCTATCAGCTTTCTTCTTTTTCAGTTTTTATTTCATATAATCTTTCAGTTGAAAGCTGTATTTTAAGCTTCCTAGATAAAGTGTATGATCTAATTAATTATCTGTCAGTTGCTCAAAACAACAAAAATAACAATTTTTCAGAAAGATAAAAGAGTCATTTTCTTAAATTTCTGCTAACATTTAATATAGGTAAATAAAAACCCTTAGTGGATAATTTAAACAAACACAGTGATGAAACATTGTTTGGGGAGTTTAGGAGTTTATCAGTCTACTCAGCTAGTAGAAATAATTTTGCTTTACCCTAGAAACTCTTGGTTATAAATATAACTCATATACTCTTTGCTATAAAAATACAATTTACTTGACGGGGCCCCTGGGTGGCTCAGTTGGTTGAGCATCCGACTTCGGCTCAGGTCATGATCTCACAGTCCCTGAGTTCGAGCCCCACGTTGGGCTCTGTGCTGACAGCTCAGAGCCTGGAGCCTGCTTTGGATTCTGTGTTACCCCCTTGCTCTGCCCCTCTCCCACTCATGCTCTCACTCTGTCTGTAAAAAATAAATAAATGTTAAAAAATATTTTTAAAAATACTATTTACTTGAAAAGTATACCATTGGACAAAACTTCATTAGTACATTTAGATATTTTAAAAATTATTTTCTATAAACAATTGTCATTGCAACATAAAACTTTTCTAAACATTGATCTTTTTTTAATCTAAATCTTCAGAAAATGGTTCAATATAACAGTTTTAAACACATTTTAGAAAGAATATACTAAAGCTCCACATTTATTTTTACTTCCATTAGTCTTAAGAGATTTTTTTTTCAATTCATTCTTTGCTGACAGGTTCTTTAAAGAAGTTATGTATGTCTCCCACCACAATGTATATTATTGATAGTAGTCTTGTGACCACATACTCATGGTACATATTCATACCACATCTCATAACAGACTCTAAAGACCATATATTGTACTGTGCATAATTCTCTCCAAGATAGTTATGATTTTATTGTATTATTTTCCATTCAAGAGACCACATAGTGATTCAAACTAGTGATAATGAAGCAGTTATTAGCAAAAGCACAATATTGAATTTTAATGTTATAATTATTATTAATAATCATTTGTAACACACCTCAGAAATGATCATGACATACCTGCATCATAATGCAACAGATTAAAAATACTACTTTTTAAAAAGTATTTACACATATACACAATTGATAATTGTGGCAATGGGAAAGAGCTTACTTTAGATATAGACATGCATTGGGCAAAGCTTGTAAACCTGTTGCCAAACTTTTAAGTTACATATCCCTGTTCTCTCAATTTTGTTTTTTAAAGTACAAACTATTAGGGAATGTGTCGCGGCCGGCGCGACAAACACCGAGGTCAGGGTCCTGAGGGTAGGGGAATGCAAGAAAAAAAGAGAGAAGAGAAAGTTTGGGAACAGGAGGGTCCCCTGGGCTGATGGCCCAAGTGACGGCTTTATTGTTGCTGTACACAATCTTTTATAACCAGACTCTTATGGGTTAGGTCATTCTAAGAATAAACAGGTTTCACATAATTGCTGCCCACCAAAACATTTCGTTCTGTGTTTCTTGTGCATTTTCTAGATGGGTCACAAGACCTTGCTGATAAGATTGCTAGCAAAACACAATTCCCATGTTTGTTTCTATCTGACTCGGGGTAGAAAAAAGGAGGTAGCATTACTGCCAACACCTGCAGACCACAGTCTTCAGGAATTAACTCTCTCAGCCTTGACAAGGCTTTCGTATGCCCTTGAAAGTGGGGGAATGGGAGGGGGAACCACCAGGTTGGCTTGAGTCAACAGGGAACATTGCTCGACCCGGTCTCAGCCTGGTGCCGGGCCCGGCCTCCCACATGAATGGGAGGGGAACCACCGGGTTGGCTTGAGTCAACGGGGAACATTGCTTGACCCGGTCTCAGCCTGGCGCCGGGGCCCGGCCCCCCACAGGAATGCACATTATAGGTGAATTTTTTTCAATGTCAATCTTATGATTAGAGATGAAAACTAAGGAAAAATTCATTGGATTGAGATTTACTTTATAAAATAAAATATATACTTCCTTCAAAAAACACAGACATGCAGAAATAATAAAGATCCATTTACAGACAAAACTACTTAAAGTTGGATGCAAGGCTCTTAGCTGTACTTTATACTATATGCCCCGATACTCAACCTAGTACAAATTCTCCCTCCTCTGTAACGTTTCCCCTTCCTGTCTTCTATGATTATTTTCTCTCCTGTGTTTCTACAAGACCTTCTGTTCGTGTCATCCTTTAGATACTTCATCTTGTACTGCTTTATACTATCTCATATTATTATCATTAACTGTTATATATCCTTCCATCTAGTTTTTGGGAGGGTGGATTGCTAAAGCTCATTTCCCTCAAGGAGTCCATAAACTCCTTCAAATCAGAGACCTTTGTCATACATCTTTGTTCATGAGTATACAATTGGCTAAGTTAAACAGTTGTGGTGTTAAATGAATGGTGTAAGAGACAGGTGTGGCCTTATAGCAATGCCAGTGCTGCATGTTATATCCTGTAAATCAAGGGTGGTATGATAGTCACAGAAATATGTATTTTTAGTCCTCTCTGATATAATGAGACATTTGGAAAGGCTATTTGTATGGATTTGTTTGATTGCTACATCTAGAATATTTAATTCTTCCAGGTAAAACACAGTATATAGATTGGGATGATCCTGAAATAATAGTTTGTACATTATCTAATGGCACATAGTTCTATAGATCTATGGAAATATCACCCATTATCCTTAGGTATGTTTAACCAAATATCTTGTTATAATTATCCAGCTTTAATTGTTTTGTTACAATAGAAGTATATGTTCTGTTTTTCTATAGGGGATTATTAATTTGTATATTCATCAATTATCTAACATTCTAAACCACTGGGCTCAGTGGGATTACATTTTATTCAAATATATTATGTATAAGTTTAAAAAGTGAATATGTACTTTATTTCAAAAGTGTTTTAATAGTTTGTTTTGTAAGACTAAACATTCCATAGACGGAAACCATGCATTGTTTGAAGGACATACAGCACCACAAAATAAAATGATACTCTTGGCCTCTTGGAAATGAAACCAAAGACATAATAGGTATATGAGAAAAAAGTATTTTTTAGTAATTAAAGATAAGACCTGGATTTTGTTCTCAGTTCTTTCCCCTACCAACCCATATTTTTTTTATTTTTATAATTTGTGCTAAGAACACATTAAATAAGATTTATCCTATTAAAAGATTTGTAACTTTATAATACAGTATTAATAATTATGGGCCCCATGTTGCACAGATCTCTAGAATTTGTCTCATATAACTGAAACTTCACAACTCTTTATTTTCTGTCAGTCAGCTCCTGACAACTCTCATTCTGCTCTCTGCTTTTAGAAGTTTGATTATTTTAGACATCTTGTGTAAGTATAATCATGCAGTATTTGTTCTTCTGTAACTAGAGAACTTCTGTTAACATTTTTGCCAAGGCAGGTCTACTGGCAAAAACTCTTTCAATTTTTGTTTATCTGAGAAAGTCTATTTCTCCTTCACTTTTGGAGGATAATTTCCCACGGTACAGAATTCTAGATTGGTGGGTCTTTCTTTCAACATATTAAGTATTTCAGTCCACTCTTGTCTTGCTTGCATGGTTTCTGAGGACAAGTTGGATATAATTTTAATCTTTGCTCTTTTATAGGTAGTGTTTTGTTCCTTTGGCTTCTTTCATGATTTTTTTCTTCATCTTTGTTTTTCTGTAGTTTGAAAATGTTATTCCTATGTATAGTTTTGTTACTGTTTTCATTTTTCCGGCTGGGTGTTCTCTGAGCTTCCAGGGTCTTTGATATGTGGTTTGGTGTATTAGATGAATCAGGGAAGATTCATATCCATATTGTTCCAAATAATTCTGTTCCTTTCTCTTTTTCTTCTCTTGTGCTCCCATTACATATATGTTACACTTTTTGTAGCTGTCCCACAAAACTTGGTTATTCTTTTTTTTTTTTTTTTTTTTTTGCTTGCTTGTTGGTTTATTTGCTTCACTCTTGTTCTTTTTACTTTTTTAGTTTTGGGGAGTTTCTATTGATACATTCTCAAGCTCCAAATTCTTTGTGCAGTCATAATAACCCCATTAAAGACATTCTTCATTTCTGTTACAGTGTATTTGATCAGTAACATTTTTTTTTTGGATTTCAATCTCTATGCTTATACTATCTGTTTTTACATGCTGTCTACTTTATTCACTATCATCTTTAGACTGCTAATCATAGTTGTCTTAAATTCCTACTTTAATACCTGGTTCTTATGCTTGCTCTGTCTTGTCAAAATTTGTGGGGCTTTTTTTTTTTTTTTTGTCTTTTTGTATGCCTTGTAATTTTGTTTCTTGGTTACTGCAAATGATGAACTCCAAGCAGAATTCCTACAAATGGGCCTTCAGTAACACATGGTGTGGTATTATGGGAGGAGAAGTGTTCTCTATTCCTGTGACTAGGTCTCAGACATCCAGTGAGCCTGTGCCTGTGTACATTGAATTTCACAAGTTTCTAATTTTTTTCTTCCTCATTACGTGGGACAGGATTGGGAGAGTAGGCTGGACTTGGGTATTTCCCTTCTATCACAGGGAAGCCTAGAGACAGCTGAAGTTGGTTGTTTTCCTTCCTGAGTTCTCAGCCTGTGATAATACCCAGCTGATCAGACTGCAAGTGACTAGTTTCCTGTTTGGGCAAGCCTTTTAAAGAACAGATCGCTCATGGGGGTCCTGTGTGTCTTGGTAGGTTAAACATCTGCCTGAAGCTCAGATCACATCCGACAGTTTCATGAGTTCAAGTCCCATATCAGGCCTTGTGCTGGCAGCACAGAGCCAGCTTGGGATCCCGTATCTGCCTCTCTCAAGGCCCCTCCTCCACTTGTTCTCCTTCCCTCCCTCCCTCGCCCTCTCCTTCGAAAATAATAAACATTTTAAAAGTTAAAAGAATGGATTGCTCAGGGTTATTTCAATGTGATTCCTGTTCTCCTTAACCTGCCAGAAGCAGGAGGGTATTTTTTCCAGATATTTGCTCTTAGGAACCCGGTCCAGCTCTTGGGGGCAAATCTCACAATGTTGTTAGGTGCTCCCTGTAAATGGGTTTCCCTGGAGTTTTCAACTCTCAGAATTGTTCAGTCTGAGCCTCTAGCAATTTATCAATTACAGTTTGAATCTTCCTTCCCCAGCACTGGTTTCACAAACAGCTTCTACTCCCAAACCTATGCTTAGGTAAACTATGATATGTGCCTGTTTCTGTAGTCTTGAAGTAGTTGTCCTGAGTCCTTCCCTCTTTTATAAATCTAAGGAGAGTTGTTGATTTTTAAATCTCTTCATCTTTTCACTTGTCGGAATGGAGTGGCAACTTCCAAATTCTTTACACACAGAAATGAAAACTGGAAGTCTAAGGTATGCTTCTGAGATGATGAAGTGGTCTAAAATTGACTGTAATGGTGGCATACATGCCTGTGATCATAATACAAAAATTGAATTAACTACTTTACTTGGATGAATTTTAGGGCATAACTCTATCTCAATAATGCTATTTTTAAATGGTTAGTATGAATGCATTTTTGTTTGAAACTACTTTTCAAAATCCTATGTGATTTAAAAGGCAACTGCAAAAAGCTATAATAATAAATATTTTTTGATTGAAGCACAATGATAAAGGTAAGGATTGTGACAAAACAGAAAAGGAGAATGGAACAGATATATACATGAAAGTTTTTGTATACTGCGTAATATGTTATTAAAATGAACTAGAATCTTGTGATTGTAATCCTCAATGCAGCCACTTATAAAGTAACTCAAAATGTATAGTAAAAGAAAAATTAAAATGGTACTTTATGAGATATTTATTTAACACAAAAGAAGGAAGCCATATAGGAACTGTGGAACAAAAATATAAAAGCTATGTGGAAATGACAAAAAAATATAAAGTAATAAAGAAAACAACCTGTTGAATTTTAACATATATAAATTTATTATGTATAACAACAATAGCACAGAAAAGTAAGGCAAAGGGAATAGTTATAAAAGAATGGCAATTATACATTACACATATCACTGTAATCAAATTAGCATAAACCAGAAGGAGATTTTGGTAAAATAAGTTATATATTGTGAGCCCTACAGCAAACACTAAGATATTAAGTAAAAAGTATGTCATGAAAAAA
This sequence comes from Puma concolor, assembly GCF_028749965.1. Taxonomy (NCBI): domain Eukaryota; kingdom Metazoa; phylum Chordata; class Mammalia; order Carnivora; family Felidae; genus Puma; species Puma concolor. Next base: position 37,381,681 of record NC_141679.1, read on the forward strand.
TCTTTAAAGGCATATATTCAATTAAGACAAAATGACATTATCAAAAGGGAAAAAGAAGAAAAAATGAAATATTTAATAAAACAAAATGTAACATGGCAGATGTGTACAGCTGTCTCATAGTTATTATCTCCTGGGGAAGACAACTTTACCAACCAGTATGCAGTGTTTATGTACAGTTTCTTTTGTTTTAATCTTAGTTCACACGTTTCCAAAGTTACTTATGCTTACATTTCCCCCCTAATCCTCTAGAGAGATTAATTAATACATTTCTAAAATGGATACTTTTTTTTCTGCATACCTTCCTTGGATCCTCTGGTCTCTTAAGTGATAATTATTTTTAAATTTTGGACTCCTTAAGTTTCATTCTTTCTATTTTCAAATTCCATGAATTTTCACAAATTCAAAATATCGTATGTCCACCATTATAGTAATATACAGAATAATTTCACTGCCTGAAAAATCCCCTGTGCTATATCTATTCAGTCCATTCTCTCTCTCCCTCTCTAGTACTTCAACAACCACTGATTATTTCACTGTCTGTATAGCATTGTCTGTTCTACATTGTCCTAAAATTGGAGAATAATATAACATGGAGCATTGTCTGACTGGCTTATTTCACTTAGCAATTAAATTTAAGCCTCTTCTGTATACTTTTTATAAAATTGTAGTTCATTTTTTTTCTTTTTATCACAGAATGTTTTTCAATTTTACAGATTAATACAGCTTTTTTTCTTTTTTATCCATTCAGCTGTTGAAGATCATTTTAGTATTTTTGGGTTCTCAGTGATTATGAAAAAAGAATAAGTTGCTATAAGAATTTGCATGTTTGGTCTTATTTTGGGCATAGGTTTCAACACTGTTGGATAAATACCCAGGAGTATGATTAGTTGACTGTACGGTAAGAATTGGCTACCTTTTGTAAAAAAAACCTGCCAGACGTTCTTCCAGAATGCCCATTTTGTATATTCACCAGCAAATGAGTGAAAGCTGTGTTTGCTTTGCATCTTTGCTAGTAGATTGAGATTGCATTGAATCTATACATCCGTAGTTAGAATTTAGCTATTCTAACATATGTGTAGTGTATTTGGTTTATGTTGCATTTTTCTAGTGACAAATAACTTTGAGCATATTTTCATGTACTTGTTTTTCCTCTGTTGTCTTTAATGATATGACCACTTAGATAATTTGCTCATTTTTATTTTTTTTTAATTTTTTTTTTCAACATTTATTTATTTTTGCGACAGAGAGAGGCAGAGCATGAACGGGGGAGGGGCAGAGAGAGAGGGAGACACAGAATCGGAAACAGGCTCCAGGCTCTGAGCCATCAGCCCAGAGCCCGACGCGGGGCTCGAACTCCCGGACCGCGAGATCGTGACCTGGCTGAAGTCGGACGCTTAACCGACTGCGCCACCCAGGCGCCCCAATTTGCTCATTTTTAAATTAGACTTTCTGTTTTCCATTTGTTGAGTTTCAAGAGTTCTTTGTATATTTTGGATATGAGTCCTTTATCAAATATGATATTTTTACAAATATTCTTCTTCATTCTGTTGGTTATCTTTTTGTCTTTTCATTATCTTAACATTATATTTTTTGAAGCAGAAACATTTCATTTCATAAAATCCAAATCAACTTATTTTTTAATGGATCATATTTTCTTGTTTTGTATCAAAAAATCATTGCCAAACGCAAGATCATAATCTCATATTTTCATCTGAAAGTTTTAAAAGCTTTTGTTTTGTATGTAGGCCCTATGGTCAATAATTTTGAATTAATATTGTGAAAGGTGTCGGTCTATGTCTACATTTCTTTTTTTTTAATTTTTTTCATATTATTGTCCAATTATTTCAGCACCATTTGTTGAAAGAGTATCGTCTCCATTAAATTGACTTTGTCCCTTTGTCAAATGTAAATTGTGTTGGTGTAGTTCTAGGATTTTTATTCTGTTCCATTTAACTGTGTCCATTCTTTTGCCAATAAAATTCTGTGTTAATTGTTGTAGCTTTATGGTGAACCTTGGAATTTGACTTGTGTGAGTCCATTGGCTTTCCTTGTCTACTTTAGTTTTGTAATGGGTTATCTTGTCTTTAGCCCTCCCATGTAAACCTGAGAATCAGTTGGTAGCTATCTACAAAATAGCATGCTATGATTATGATTGAGATTTCATTGAATCTATAGATCAAAATAGGAATATTTGACTTCTTACAGTTTTCTAATACATGAGTACAGAATATCCTTCTATTTATTTATATATTATATTGTTTCTTTCATCAGAGTTTTGTAATTTGTGAAACTAGATCTAAAAATAAATGCAAATAATGTAGTATATTTATATTTAAGTATTTTAGATGCAGCACTAAATAGTATTATTTTTATTTTCAAAATCCAATTGTTAATTAAAAATATATAGGAAAGCAATTGAGTTTTGTAAAATAACTTGGCATAGCACAAATTTGTTATAATAACTTATTAGCTTCAGGAGTTTTTTTATTGATACTTTAGGATTTCAACATAGACAATCATGTCATCTATGAACAAATGCAGTTGTACTTTTCCTTCCCAATCTGTATTATCTTTTTCTTTTTCTTTTTCTTTTCTTTTCTTTTTTCTTTCTTTTCTTTTCTTCTCCCCTTCCCTTCTCTTTTCTCTTTTCTTTTCCTTTTCTTTTCTTTTCCTTTCTTTTCTTTTATCTTTTATAACTGCACTTATTAACATTTCCAGTATGATGTTGAAAAAAGAGTGGTAAGATAGGATATATTTGCCTGTTCCTCATCTTAATTGAAAAGCATCTGGTTTCTACCATTAAGTATAATGTTAGCTGTGAGTCTTTTATAGGTGTTCTCTATCAGCTTGAAGAAGTTCCCCTCTATTTCTTGTTTGCTGAAGATGTTTATCATAAATGGGTATTAGAATTTATAAAATGCCTTTAAAAATGTATTGATATGATTGTATGAATTTTTCTTTAGCCTGATGTTATGATGAATTATATTAATTGATTTTTAAATATTAAACAAGCTTTGTATATGTGAAATAAATCCTATTTGGTCATAGCTTATAATTCTTGTTATACATTTTTAGATTTGATTTGCTAATACTATGTTGCAGATTTTTGCATCTTTTCATAAGATATATAGGTTAGTAGTTTTCCATTCTTGTAATATCCTTACTGGTGTTGGTATTAGGGTAATGTTGGTATCATAGAATGAGTCAGGACATATTCCTTCTGCTTTTATATTTCTGGAGGAGATTTTAAAGAACTGATTACCTTTTTTAAGCATTTGTGAGAGTACACTGTGAAATCAACTGGGCCTGATGGTTTCATTTTGGCAGGGCATTAATTATTTTTGTTTGTTTTTTATTGTGTAAGATCACTTGACATAAAATCTACCCTTTTAACTAACTTATATGTGTACCATATAGCATGGACAACTATAGGCATGATGATATACAGCATGTCTCTATAACTTAATCATATTCATAACTGAAACTTTTAACTCATTGAGTAATAATTCCCTGTTACCATTTTCCCTTGACTCCTGGTAACCACTGTTCTACTCTCTGCTCCAAAGTATTTGACTATTTTATATATCTCAAGTGAGGGAAATCATTTGCTTTTCTATGACTGGCTTATTTCACTTAATATAATATCCTCAGTGTTCGTTAATTTTATCACATATGGTAGGATTTCCATTTTTTAAAGGTGAATAATATTTCACTGTATGTATATACTTCATTTTTTTTCCTTTTTTTCTTTTTTTGTTTTTCAAGGAGTCACCAACATCTATTTATTAGTTATAGCTCAAAATGAGAAATATACAAATGCTACTTTTTCAATATAATTGTATACATACTGTATCTATTAGTCTCTTCAGATTACACAATATGTTCCTTTTTAAAAAAATTAACCATGTTTATTTATTTTTTAAAATTTACATCCAAGTTAGTTAGCATATAGTACAACAATGATTTCAGGAGTAGATTCCTTCATGACCATTACCCATTTAGTCCATCCCCCCTTCCACAACCCCTCCAGTAACCCTCTGCTTCTTCTCCATATTTAAAAGTCTCTTATGTTTTGTCTCTCCCCCTGTTTTTAAATTATTTTTGCTTCCCTTCCCTTATGTTCATCTGTTTTATATCTTAAAGTACTCATATGAGTGAAGTCCTATGATATTTGTCTTTCTCTGACTGACTAATTTCACTTAGCATAATACCCTCTAGATCCAACCACATAGTTGCAAATGGCAAGATTTTATTCTTTTTGATTGCCAAGTAATACTCCAATGTGTGTGTGTGTATGTCTGTGTGTGTGTGTTTGTGTGTGTGTGTGTGTGTGTGTGTGTGTGTGTGTGTGTGTGTGTATTACCACATCTTCGTTATCCATTCATCCATGGATGGACATTTGGGCCCTTTCCATACTTTGGCTATTGTTGATAGTGCTGCTATAAACATGGGGGTGCATGTGTCCCTTTGAAACAGCATACCTGTATCCCATGGATAAATGCCTAGTAGTGCAATTCCTGGCTCGTAGGGTAGTTCTATTTTTAGTTTTTTGAGGAACCTCCATACTGTTTTCCAGAGTGGCTGCACCAGCTTGCATTGCCACCAACAATGCAAAAGAGATCCTTTTTCTCCACATCCTCACCAACATCTGTTGTTGCCCGAGTTGTTAATGTTATTCATTCTGACAGGTGTCAGGTGGTATCTCCTTGTGGTTTTGATTTGTATTTCCCTGATGATGAGTGATGTTGAGCATTTTTTCATGTGTCGGTTGGCCATATGGATATCTTCTTTGGAGAAGTGTCTCTTCATGTCTTTTGCCCATTTCTTCACTGGATTGTTTTTTGAGTGTTGAATTTGATAAGTTCTTTATAGATTTTGGATACTAACCCTTTATCTGATATGTTGTTTGCAAATATCTTCTCCCATTCTGTTGGTTGCCTTTTAGTTTTGCTGATTGTTTCCTTCACTGTGCAGAAGCTTTTTATTTTGATGAGGTCCCAATGGTTCATTTTTGCTTTTGTTTCCCTTGCATCCAGAGACGTGTTGAGTAAGAAGTTGCTGTGGCCAAAGTCAAAGAAGTTTTTGCCTGCTTTCTCATCAAGGATTTTGATGGCTTCTTGTCTTACATTTAGGTCTTTCATCCATTTTGAGTTTATTTTTGTGTATGGTGTAAGAAAGTGGTCTAGATTCATTCTTTTGCGTGTCGCCGTCCAGTTTTCCCAGCACCACTTACTGAAGAGACCGTCTTTATTCCATTTGATATTCTTTCCTGCTTTGTCAAAGATTAGTGGCCATATGTTTTTGGGTCCACTTCTGGGTTCTCTATTCTGTTCCGTTTATCAGAGTGTCTGTTCTTGTCCCAGTACCATACTGTCTTGATGGTTACAGCTTTGTAATGTAGCTTGAAGTCTAGGATTGTGATGCCTCCAGCTTTTGTTTTCTTTTTCAAGATTGATTTGGCTATTCGGGGTCTTTTCTGGTTCCATACAAATTTTAGGATTGTTTGTTCTAGCTCTGTGAAGAATGCTGGTGTTATTTTGATAGCGATTGCATTTAATATGCAGATTGCTTTGGGTAGTTAAAATTGACATTTTAACAATATTTGTTCTTCCTGTCCAGGAACATGGAATATTTTTCCATTTTTTTTGTGTCTTCTTCAATTTCTTTCATAAGCTTTCTATAGTTTTCAGCGTATAGGTTTTTCACCTCTTTGGTTAGATTTATTACTAGGTATTCTATGGTTTTTGGTGCAACTGTAAATGGGATCGATTCCTTGGTTTCTCTTTCTGTTGCTTCATTATTGCTGTCTAGGAATGGAACCGATTTCTGTGCACTGATTTTATATCCTGCCACTTCGCTGAATTCATGGATCAGTTCAGCAGTTTTTTGGTGGAATCTTTTGAGTTTTCCATGTGCTCTGGAGAAGAATGTGTATTCCACTGCTTTAGGATGAAATGTTCTGAATATATCTGTTAAGTTCATCTGGTCCAGTGTGTCACTCAAACCATTGTTTCCTTGTTGATTCTCTGTTTAGAGATCTGTCCATTGTTGTAAATGGAGTTTTGAAGTCCCCTACAATGATAGTATTATTATCAATGAGTTTCTTTATGTTTGTGTTTAATTGATTTATATATTTGCATGCCTCTACATTTGGAGCATAAATGTTTACAATTGTCAGGTCTTCTTGGTGGATAGACCCTTTAATTATGATATAATGCCCTTCTTCACTTCTTGTTATAGTCGTTAAAGTCTAGATTGAAAAAGTATGACAGCTCCAGCTTTCTTTTGTCAACCATTAGCATGATAGATGGTTCTCCATCTATCTTTCAATCTGAAGTTGTCTTTAGGTCTAAAGTGGGTCTCTTGTAAACAGTATATAGATGGATGTTGTTTTCTTATCCATTCTCTTACCCTATGTCTTTTAATTGGAGCATTTAGTCATTGATTTAGAGTGAGTACTGAAGATATGAATTAATTGCCATCATGTTGTCTGTAGAGTTGGAGTTTCTGGTGGTGTTCTCTTTTGTCCTTTCTAGTTTGTTGCTTTTGGTCTCTTTTTTTCCCCGTCTTTTCTCCTCTCAGAGAGTCCCCCTTAAAATTTCTTGCAGGGCTGGTTCAGTAGTCACAAACTCCTTTAATTTTTGCTGGTCTTGGGAAACTGTTTATCTCACCTTCTATTTTGAATAACAGCTTTGCTGGATAAAGAATTTGTGGCTCCATATTTTTCTGATTCAGCACATTGAATGTATTCTGCCACTCCTTTCCGGCCTGCCAAGTTTCTGTAGATAGGTCTGCTGCAAACTTGATCTGTCTTCCCTTGTAGGTTAAGGGCTTTTTTCCCCTTGTTGCTTTCATGATTCTTTGCTTGTCTCAGTATTTTGTGAATTTGACTATGGTATGCCTTGCGGATGGTTGGTTTTTGTTGAATCTAATGGGAGTCCTCTGTGTTTCCTGGATTTTGATGTCTGTGTCTTTCCCCAGGTTTGGAAAGTTTTCTGCTATGATTTTCTCACATAGCTTTTCTACCCCTTTTTCTCTCCATCTTCTAAGACCCCTATGGTTCTGATCTTGTTCCTTTTTTATGAGTCACTGATTTCTCTAATTCTTAAATTGTGCTCTTTTGCCTTAATATTCCTCTTTTTTCTGTTTCATTATTCTCCATAAGTTTGTCCTCTATATCGCTGATTTGCTGCTCTGCCTCATCCATCCTTGCTGCTGTGGCATCCATTTGAGATTGCAGTTCAGTTACAACATTTTATATTTCATCCTGACTAGCTTTTACTTCTCTTATGTCCACAGAAAAGGATTCTAATCTATTTTCAACACCAGTCAGTATTCTTATTATCATGATTCTAAATTCTGGTTCAGATATCTTGCTTGTATCTGTGTTGATTAAGTCCCTGGCTGTCATTTTTTTCTCCTCTTTCTTTTGGGGTGAATTCCTTTATTTTGTCATTTTGAAGGAAGAAAAGGAATTAAAGGTAAAAAAAAATTAAAATTAAGAATTAAAAACAACACACATACACAAAATCAAATAAATGATCCTGTATCCTAGGTGTATTTTGGTCTGGTTGTTGAAAGGAGTTTGATAGATTAGAGAAAAAGGGAAAGATAAGAAAAGAGAAAAAAAATAAAAAAAGGAAAGCATTTGAAAATTTAAAGAAACTGAATACAATGAAATAGAATAAAATTTAATGATGAAAGTAAAATAGAATTTTGAAAATTTACACAAATGTAAAATATATATAGAAAAAAATTAAAGAACAATATTTTTAATAAAAATTGAAAATACAATTTTTTTTCTCTTTCAGCTGAGTTCTGTTGTTCACGTTGTTCAGATTGTTGTGTTAATTTTCAAATCAGTTTTCTAGGTGTGCAGGATGGGTTAGTGTTGATCTGGCTGTATTTCATGGATGCGAGATGCAAAAAAGACTTCCATGTTGTTCCACCATCCTGGCCCCTCCCTCCCTACATTTTCTTTATGTGTTCATCCATAAATAGACATTTAGGTTGTTTCTTCTCTTGGCTATTGTGAACAATGCTGAAACAAACAATGAGAAGAGAAGATACCACTGCAAGATTCTGATTTCATTTTTTTTTTGATAAATACTCAGAAACAAGCATTGAGAAGAGAAGATACCACTGCAAGATTCTGATTTCATTTTTTTTTTTTTGATAAATACATTGCTAGATAATATGGTAGTTGTATTTTTATTTTTGGGGAACTACCAGAGTGTTTTCCATAATAGCTTCATAGTTGTACATTTACATTTACATTAATAGTGTACAAGGTTTTGATTTCTCAACATTTTCCCCAACACTTGTCATCTTTTCGTTTTTTATAATAGCCACCTAATAGGTGTGAGATAATATCTCCTAGTTATATCTCCTTTTAAATATTAATTTCCTTGATTAGTGATATTGACTATCTTTTCATATAATGTTGGCTATTTATGTCTTCTTTAAAGAAATGCCTATTCAACTCCTTTGCCCAATTTTTATTGGGTTATGTGTTTTGATAACAAAAATTTTATGTAGTTAAAAAGAGTTCCCTATCTATTTTGAATATTAACCTCTTATCAGATATATGGTTCATAAATACTTTTTCCCATTCTATATGTTGCCTTTTTTTGAAGAAGCTTTTTAGTTTAACGTAATCCCAATTCTTTTACTTCTGTTGTATATGCTATTGGTGTGATATCTATAAAACTATTGCCAAGACAAATGTCATGACATTTTTCCCCTATGTTTTGTCCTAGGAATTTTACAATTTCAGGTTTATGTTCAAATTTTTAAACTATTTTGAGTTGATAGCTGTGTATGCTGTAAGATAGTGGTCCAATTTCATTCTGTTGCATGTGGATATCCAGTTTTTCCAACACTATTTATTGAAGAGAGTATCCTTTGCCTATTGTGTATTGTAGACACTCTTCTTGAAGATTGGATGAGTGTGTATGCATAGATTTGTTTCTGGGCTTTTTATTCTATCCCATTGATCTTGATGTCTGTCTTTATGCCAGTATCATGTTGTTTTAATTTTGTGGCTTTGTAAAATATGATGAAATTAGGACATGTGATACCTGTACTTTTGCACTTATTTCTTAGGATTGTTTTGGGTATCCATGGTCTTTTTGGTTCCATATGAAATATAGTATTTTTTGCTATTCTTGTGGAATATGCTTTTGGGGTTTTGGTAGTCACTCTAAATCACTCTAGATAGAATGGCCATTTTAACACATAATGTCTTCCAATCCATGAATATGGGGTTTCTTTCAATTATTTATGTCTTATTTAATTCTTTCATCAATATAATGTAGTCATCAGTGTAGAAGTGTTTTACCTCTAAATTATCCCTACATATTTATTATTTTTATGCTATTGTTAACAGGACTTTTTATTCTTTCTTTACTTATTTATTTATTTTATTTTTTGTTTCATTAATATACAGTATTTTATTAGTTTAAGGTGTACAGTATAGTGATTCAATAATTCCATACATCACTTGGTGCTCATGATGACAAGCACACTCCTTCATCTTCATCACCTATTTAATCCATCCCCCCTTTCTGATAACCATCTGTTCTCTATAATTAAGAGGCTGTTTATTAGTCTCTCTCTCTCTCTCTCTCTCCCTTTTCTCATTTGTTTGTTTTATATATTCCACATATGAGTGAAATCATCTGATATTTGTCTTTTTCTGACTGAGTTATTTTGCCTAACATTATACTTTTTAGCTCCATTCATGTTGTTGCAAATGGCAAGATTTTCTTCTTGTTTATGGCTGAATAATATTTCATTGTATGTATACACTTCTTAATACCTCTTCTGTTTTTCTAGTCATCTATTGATGGGCACATGGGCTGCTTAATAATTTGGCTATTGTAAGTAATGCTGTTTAAACATGAAGGTGCATGTATCACATTGAATTAGTGTTTTTGTTCTTTGTGTAAATACCTAGTAGTGCAATTGCTGGATTGCAGACTACTTCTATTTTTAACTTTTTGAGACCTCCATACTGTTTTCCAGAGTGGCTGTACCAGTTTGTATTCCCACCAAGTGTTCAAGAGGATTGCCTTTTTCACATTCTCACCAACACCTGTTGTTTCTTTTGTTGCTGATTTTAACCATTCTGACCGATGTGGGGTAATTTCTCATTATAGTTTTGATTTGCATTTTTCTGATGGTAATTAATGATGCACATCTTTTCATGTGTCTGTTGACTGTCTGGATGTCTTCTTTGGAAACATGTCTGTTCAAGTCTTCTGCCCATTTTTTAATTTGATTATTTGTTTTTTGGGTATTGAGTTTCATAAGTTCTTTATATATTTAGATATTAATCCTTTATCGGATATGTCATTTGTAAATATCTTCTTCCATTCCGTAGGTTGTCTTTTAGTTTTGTTGATTATTTCCTTTGCTGTGCAGAAGTAGTCCCAATAGTATATATCTGCTTTTGTTTCCCTTGCCTCAGGAAACATATCTAGAAAAATGTTGCCTTGGCCAATGTCAGTGAATTTACTACCTGTGCTCTCTTCAAGGATTTTTATGGTTTCAGGTCTCACATTTAAGTCTTTAATTCATTTTCAATTTATATTTTTGTGTATAGTGTGAGAAAGTGGTCCAGTTACTTTCTTTTGAATGTTGCTGTCAAGTTTTCCCAACACCATTTGTTGAAGAGATGGTTCTTTTTACCATTGGATATTCTTTTCTGCTTGTAGATTAATTGATGATATAGTTGTAAGATTATTTCAGGGTTTTCTATTCTGTTATATTGTTCTATGTGTCTATTTTTGTGCCAGTGCCATACTGTTTTGATCACTATAGCTTTGTAATATAACTTGAGTCTCCAGAATTGTGATGCCTCCAGCTTTGCTTTTCTTCTTCAAGATAGAAGATAGCTTTGTTTTTCTTCTTCTTCTTCAACTGTTTGTGGTCTTTTGTGGTTACATACAAATTTTATAATTGTTTGTTCTAGTTTTATGAAAAACACTATTGGTATTTTGATAGGGATGGCATTAAATGTGGAGAATGCTTCAGGTATATAGACATTTTAACAATACTTGTTCTTCCATCCCATGAGCATGGAATATCTTTCCATTTCTTTGTGTTGTCTTCAATTTCTTTCATCAGTGTTTTATAGTTTATGGAGTATAGGTCTTTCACCTCTTTGGTTAAGTTTATTCCTAGGTATCTTATTATTTCTGATGCAATTGTATATCGACTGTTTTCTTAATTACTCTTTCTGCTGACCACTACTGATGTATAGAAATGCAACAGATTTCTGTAGATTAATTTTGTATCCTGTAATTTTACTGAATTTCTTTGTATCTTGGTATTGATCTGCTTTTCTTGATTTTTTTGTGCATTTTCTGTGCCTTTCTGGATCTGGATATATGTTTCCTTCCTCAGACTAAGGAAGTTTTCAGCTATTATTTCTTCAAATAAATTTCCTTCCCTCTTTTCTCTCTCTTCTTCTGCAACTCCTATAATACAATTCTTATTACATTTGATAGAATCACTGAGTTCTCTAAGTCTGTTCTCATTTTGCACACTTCTTTTCTCTCTTTTTATCAGCTTAATTACTTTTCACTACTCTGTCTTCTGGGTCATTATTTGTTCCTCTGCTTTTTCCATTCTTCTGTTTATTCCATCAAGCATGGTTCTCAATTCATTTATTGACACCTTTTTCTCTGCTATGCTATTCCTTATCTCTGTGTTAAGGGTCTCACTTGTGTCTTTCACTCTTTTCCCAAGTCCAATAAGTATCCTTATGATCATTGCTCTAAATACTCCATCAGGCATGCTACTTATATCTGTTTCACTTAGATCTCTGTCTGTGGCCTTCTCCTGTTCTTTCATTTGAAAAAAAAAATTTCTCTACCTTATCATTTTTTCTAAGTCTGACCTATTTATTTATGTTGGAAAAGTCAGCTACATCTCCTGTTCTTGAGAGTAATGGCCTTATGAAGGAAAGTTCCTCTAGTGCCTGCTGTGTAGTGTCCCCTGTTGCCCAGGTCCTGGCCATTCCAAGAGTGTCTCCAATGTGTATAGCTATTTCATCCTTGACACTTTATCCTTCAGAGTAGTCATCTGCAGAGATATTCTTTGCCTATTGTGAGTAGTGTTTGGTCCCTGGCCTGAATGTGGTGTATTTTAACTAGGTATGCTCTGGTCTGCTTGTGAAATAAAACCTGCCACAACTATTGCCAGGACCAAGGCTTTGCAAAATTCCAGAATTGGGAGACAAGGTATGAGCAGAGATTTGAACTGGTCTTTTGGGAGAGCAGGCCCACCATGCTGGGATTGTGGCCAGCAAGACTGGGAAGGTGATTCCACTGTAGAAAGGGGAGAGAGAATATGGATGTAAGCAAGTTAGGTAGGGAGTGTTGCCACTATGCTGGTTCCCACAGGTGTTCCTGTGTTTATGCTGAGGGGTGGGGGAAGGAAATGGCTCTGGCCACTTCCATTATTCCCTGAGGGGGTCTCTCCCTAAAGACTGCCTTTCTGGGATGTACTCTAAGATGAGCAAATAGTCTCCCCACTATGAGTCTGAGGTTTCCTTCAGATTACTGTCTCCACACTGTATGTCCACAGGTTGCTTACCTGCCTTTTCTCCAAGACCAGCATAATGCCCTCTGGAATCTATCCTTGCCAAGCCTTGACCTTTAACATTCCAGGCTTTCAGCCCTGCTCATTGCCAAAAGTCATAAAATTTGGCTCATCTTACTTTTCAAGTCAATTGCTATAGGGATTTGTTTCCTTGTGCACCCCCCTGTGTCTTAGTCTGTCTTTTGCCCTTTGCCATAACTATGGCTCCCTCCCTACTGCAGTGATCAAGATCTGTTTCTCTCCCAAACTGCTTCTCTGTAATTCCTACCTTCTTTAATGTGGACTTTTTACTACCTTTCATTGTGGCATTTGTTCTATCAGTCTTCAGGTCAGTTTTGGGTACTTAGGAATATTTGATAATTATCTACTTGTATTCATGGGAGGAGGCAAGCCTAGTGTCCACTTGCTCCACTGTCATTGTCCTACCCCCTCCCTGGGATTCTTTTCTTATTTCCCTTTTCATTTTGTGTGTCTTAGTGTATCAAAATGCAGCAAGGCATTAAAATGTTGATTTTGTATCCTGAACTTCACTGAATTCCTCTATTAGTCATAATAATGTGTGTGTGTGTGTGCCTGTGTAATCTTCAAGGTTTTCTAAATATAAGATCATGTCATTTTCAAAAACAGATTATTTTAATCTTTCTCTGATTTATATACTTTTCATATTTAATTTGAAGGAGTGTCAAGAACTTCCTATTCTTCACCTGGTTGACAGCACTCCTCCAGCAGAACATTAAATTTCAATTAAAATTTTAATATGTGTGATGAATAAGTATATTCATATGGTATATTTTCCTCATAGGAGATTTGATAATTTGTGTTTTGAAAGGAATTGTTTCATTTCATCCATGTTATAAAATTTGTGGACATTAATTCGTTCAAAGTATTCCTTTATTGTCTGTTTAATTGTGATTAGTGAGAAAGTTTCCTCTTTCTTATGTGATACTATTCCTGTCTTCTTTCCTTTTATCTTGATTGGTTTGGTTGGAATTCAATCTATTTTATACTTTTTTTTAACGTTTATTTATTTTTTGAGACAGAGAGAGACAGAGCATGAATGGGGGAGGGGCAGAGAGAGAGGGAGACACAGAATCAGAAACAGGCTCCAGGCTCTGAACTGTCAGCACAGAGCCTGACATGGGGCTCGAACTCACGGACCACAAGATCATGACCTGAGCCGAAGTCCGACACTTAACCGACTGAGCCACCCAGGCACCCCAATCTATTTTGTACATCTTTTCAGAAACCCAGCTTTTATATTTGATTATTTTTCTTATTTTTTTCTGTTGCTGTTTTTCATTTAATTGATTACTGATATATTTATTATGTTTTTCTTATTTGATTTGTGATTAAATTGTTTTTCTTTTCCAAGTTTCCTAATTGGAAATTTAGAGTATTAATTTTCACATGGAAACATGGTGAGGTGGGTAGAGAAGTTATTGTCTAAAGCTTTGATTCCTAGGCTCCTATTTTCTAGTTATTTGACTAGAAAGAGGAAGGTTTTTCCCCCCATGCTTCCTGGCATATCCAGGTGTTACAAGCATAGGATATAAGAGGCTAAAGGAAAACTAAACCTTGGGTCTTTTCTCGGATCTCAGGTCTTGAGTCCTTGAGTCCCAGGTTTGTAGCTTGTCTGTCTTGTCTTGTCTTTCAGAAGTCTTCTTATGTCTGTTTTCTATATAATGTCTTGGGTTTATTGACTTAAAGTATGGGAAGGATAGAGGAAAGTACATTTACTCCATCTCTCTGAGTAGAAAACTGGAAATGTATTTTTTATTAGAATGTTATATTAGCAACAAATGTTTGAGGTATTATGGAAGTAGACTTAGTATAGACTTCCATCCAATAAGAGGTGAAATAAAAACAGAAATGATCATTTAATTATTGCAACTAACCATAGGACAAAATACTAGACCAACTCTTTAGTAAATTGACTCTAAGGAAGTTTTGAACTAGTAAACCTCTTCAAAGACCATACAATAGACACCACTGTGTGTGGTTATATACTAGAAATATAAACTTGAACTATATGTGCTTATGTGCATGCCAAAAGAAAGAACTAATCAAAGAGAGAAGAAATTAAAAAAAAAAACTATAATAATGTATGGTTAAAATGATTATATTAAAAATTGCTTCTTACTAGTTTTTTTTTTTAATTTTTTTTAACGTTTATTTATTTTTGGGACAGAGAGAGACAGAGCATGAACGAGGGAGGGGCAGAGAGAGAGGGAGACACAGAATCGGAAGCAGACTCCAGGCTCTGAGCCATCAGCCCCGAGCCCTACGCGGGGCTCGAACTCACAAACCGCAAGATCGTGACCTGAGCTGAAGTAGGACGCTTAACCGACTGAGGCACCCTGGCGCCCCACTTCTTACTAGTTTTTAGTTTTGTAAAAAAATTTTCACACTATGATTCTTCCACAAAAGTTACTTATTTTAATTGCCTCAAGTTGCATATGAATTACTTCATTTGGTCTTTAACTCAAGAAACAAAAATTGATTCTGGTACTAATGGAAGAAATGGTTTTAATTAGACTTGTTAAGAGCAGAATGCGAGTCTCTGTTGTGATGCATTCTTAAGCAAAATTTAAGATTAATGTTGGTTATAAATTATTTTTACTTGTTTTTCTCATTTTGAAATCTAGTCAGTGCTTATCTGAGTCACAATTTTTATAGTGCTGAATAGTTTCTTTTCTTGTGTTACATTAAAGAACTTTATATTTATGGAAGAATGAATTATCAGCTATACATTCATCTAGGAACCAGAAAGTACTAAATTTGTTTTAGAAGACCCTAAGCAGCTTTTCAAAAGCATTTATTTTATTTTCACATTTGCAAAGAAACTTTATCTTACATTGCCACTCAGTATTTGTATTATACATACACTCATACATATATACATACGTATGTGCATAAACACATATAAAGCCATGCACCAAGAAGTAGCATAACAGATAATCAAGGGAAAAAATAAAATAGTAAAAATAACATTGGTATAGTATCATTTATCCTAGAGTCAAACAATCTGTAAAATCTCAGGGCTCCTTAAGAAAGTGTCACTATACAAAAGTATGGTAATATTATTAACATTAATGGTATAACTATAAGTCACAAGGAAATATTTAAACAAGTTCAGCATATATTTTTCATAAATTAAAGTAATGTAAATTCAGTTAATTTTGTGTGAAATAGTTTTTTTTTTCCACTTTACCTTATTCAAGAAAAGATTCTAAGTAACCCTATAAAATTCAAGACACCATTAGTAAAACTAAGGGAAAATTACATTGAAAAACATACCTGGCAATAAACTGAATCTAGGAATTAATTTTAAGTGCCAAGTGTAATAACCTTCACTATATATGTATGTATGTATGTATGTATGTATTTACTTTTCTATTTAACTTCTTTAATTTTTGTATCTACTTATATTGTTTATTTTCTTTTACAAGTTTGTTTTTAACTTTTGTACTTTAACAGGATCAATATCAAGGTCAATTGAAGTTATTTGGTAAATAATTTATTTTTTATTTATTTATGTTTTTAATGTTTATTTTTGAGCAAGAGAGAGGCTTGCGCCTGCACACGTGTGGGGGAGGGGCAGAAAGAGAGGGAGACAGAATCCCAAGCAGGCTCTGCACTGTCAGCACAGAGCCTGATGCAGGGCTGGAACTCACGAATGGTGAGATCGTGTCCTGAGCTGAAATCAAGAGTTGGACTTTGAACCACCCAGGCGCCCCAATAAATATTTTAAATGGGAAATTGTTAGTTCCTTGATTATACTAGGTGAAATGTTTATTGCTACACTTAGATTTGAAAGTTTGATAGGGCATAAAAAATACTTAAGCATTTATATCTTTATTGCTCAACGATGCACATATATGTGCATATGTTGGAATGCCATTTATATTCACTAATGTAGAAATATTTTCAAAGAGATAGTCTTATTAATCTAATTATGAAATAAAGAATTTTTTCTCTGTCTTACAAATATACCCCCATTACTATGATGCAAAAAAGTTTATATATAAACAGATGATGCAACTTATTTTAACTGAATCTAAATTGCCCCTATTATATAACAGCACCTAATCTCTTATCTACTTTCGAATGATTACATTTGTATTTACAATATGAGTGAATATTTTTCCAGATTCCTTGTGTAAATTATGGCATACTTATATATAAAATAAAAATGATATCTACCTTAATAATTTATAATCTATGCTATCTTTGAACAATCTGGTTTAGTACTTAAGGCTTGACTGAATTAGGAGGAATAGATGCTGACGAGAAGGCTTCTCAATCATGTTTCTTGTTTGTTTTCTAAAAGATAAGCTAAATAGCTAGAAAATATAGAACACTCCCAGGAGTTTAGAGAAACCTTAATTCATATCTCTAGTGTGCAATAAATCTCTTCTTGGAGCACATTTATTTCTTTTATCAAACAAGGCTTCACATAATGGATGACATTGGTATAAAACAGTGACCATGTTGTGACAGATGTTGCTAGGTACAGGAGTCATCTCAGTGATGAAGAGAAGAGAGACCCAGGATAGCACAAGTGCCCAGGACCTGAAGACTTTAAAGAAATAATTTTCATTTAACTTTGAGAATGATTTGGGTCTTTATAAAAGTACAATATCTCCCATTGATACAAGCTTGAGAAAAGATGAATAGGCGTTAAGAAATCTTTCTTAACCACATCAGCATGAGCCCTGCATCAAGAGCTACAGTCCTTCTTTTACAGGTATATGAACAGGTTTTTTCTCTTATAAAAGACTGCTTTTCTTAGCTTGTGTGCATGTGGGTGTTATGATAAGGGGAGAGGGAAGGGGAAAAGAACTTGAATAAGGGTAAATTTAGCCTAATATAGTGACATAATGTCACTTCATCTTTGATTTCCTTCTCTGCTTTGGCCTTAAGCTGCATTTATAGTAGCTATAGTTAAGCCTCTAAACTTTTAAAAGTTCAATTTAAAAAAAAGAGAAAAAAAAAAAAAAAGAGTTGGTGCTGACCTTCAGTGACTAGGGTAATGGATTCTTAGCCTTAAAATCTCACAGTCTCTTGAACAGAGTTCAGTTCCTGGCACTTTGTTCAAAACAGTATTACCGGGAAAAAGAAAGAAAGAAAGAAAGAGAGAGAGAGAGATCTTTCTAATGATAAATTTAGCTCAGGGCATCTCCCAGTGCAAGCTCAATTGTGACAGAAAGGGGCACCGTGCCTGTTCCTATTGACTCACTAACTGCTCCAGAATCATGCAGTTTCTAAAGCAGGAGAAACTTGTCAAGATGATCCATGGTCCATACTTGGCTCACTTCTAAGGTACTATTAGAAACAAGAAAATTACTCTCAGCCCGGAGACAGAAAAGAACCAACACACAAGAATGTGATTCAAGCCCAAAATGTGTTGAAAGGAAAGTAAGGTTTTGGATCAGTAGTTTTGGAGAATATTGTCATTTCTGTGTTGCCAGTTTGGGAAAATCGTAGCCATTTTTAGCAGGCATGCAAAATAATATGTGGAATATATTAGTCTTTTCATCAAAAAAGGAGAGAAAACTGAGACTTATGGCTATAAACACTTTCCTGTAACAAATACCATTCAGCTCTATTAACTGTGTAGTACAGAAAAATCCCCCATTAAGTAATGTTTGCTCCAGGGTGGAAAAGACAGGAAATATTTTCACAGTTGCTTGCTTTCTAAGGGTCAGTTTAATTGGACAGACTATGTAAAAATTATTTTGAAGACATTATCTAAGTTAAATACAGGCACAACTTATAGATTTGAGTGAAATACCTTTTAAGATTGAGGCTGTGGAATTTGTTGCGTAAAGCAATCGCCTGAAGGATTTAAAACCTAAGGTAATTGAATGGTGTGAGTGTACTTAAAATATGAAAAAAAAGAATTGGCTCTTTCAGTAAATCAAGGTGAAGAAATTATCCATAAATGATAAAACATTTGATAATGTCTGAAAGTCCCCAGAAAAGGGGTTGCCTCACTTCAGGATCAGAGAGGGAAGTCTAATCTATAGAAACTTGCATTCTGAACACAAAGGTCTAAGTTGATCAACACCAGCAGTGGGCTCAAAAGGTCCCAGGTGAAAATCCCCAAAGGGCAGAACCAAACTGCCACCTGAACTAGTAGTGGATAAAATTGTATTTTGCATGTTTTGTGCTGAAACCCTTTAAATAGTCCAGAGTCTGGCCGTCAGGGATGAAGGGAGCCCTCAGATGTGTATACTTTGGATTGTAATTTTTTCTCTAATGATACTTTACTACTCTGGGTTTAGGTTAGAGAAATTTGGTCTTGGAAGTTCTTGTAGAGATGAGGATTGTCTCAACTATTCCCACTGGAAAAAACTATAACAATGTCAACGTGCCATTTGGGAAAGTGACCCTTTTTTTCTTTTTGGCAACACTGTTACCAAACCCTTACATTAAAAGGATTAAAAAAAAGGGAATCACGTGTATAAGCCATTAATATTTTCTTGAGATGCATGAAAAAAAATTCACTTGCAAACACTGGTTTGTAAGTTAAATGCAATAAAGTATGTTAAATCCTATACTTGTAAATATGGAATAAATTAAAATGTTTCAAATGTCAATGCAATGGAGAAACTTATGGAATACATGCACATATTTTGATAGGGATATGGCAATCTAGTTTGAGTATATTTAATCAAAGAGAAAGTAAGCAGGGTGACATCAACATCATGGCAAAATAAAACCTCCCTAATTTTTGTCCCCTACCAACAAAAATTCAGCATAGATCTACAGACCAAAGTGCCTTTGAGGGATCTGTGGGATTCAACAGGAAATACCAACGGACCCAAGGGACCCAAGGGAGTGAGTGTTACCAATTCACTCATCAGAAAATAGGCAGACAGATTTCAGTGTAGCTATGGACACTTCAGTGGCACATAAACCAGCTCTGGCCTGTCTGCCATGGTACTCGAGCTCCTGAAGAACACTGACTTAAATAGTCACTCTAACACGAGAGATTTTGTGAATGTCCAGTTTTCTAAAAGATATTCCAGCTTTGCATGAGATAAAAAAAAAAAAAAAAAAGACTTTGGATGTATGGCAGTAAGTAAAAGGAACATTTTGATTTTGCACATCACCCATGTCCCCAAAGATGGCACACCTTAGAGCCAAGAAAGAACTTCCTTGGCCTGTGATTCATTCCACAAGGGGAAAGGGGGAACATGTGAGTGGACACCTACTTTTCCCAATTATGTGGGACACTGACAAAGGGGCTAATTTCATTCTCATCTTATCCAGAGAAGGCTGATAAGCTTAAAATTCTGCCACAAGAGGAAGCAAGAAGTGTGAAACAAGTTCAACTGTAGAAGGTTTGAAAAAGTCTTCGAATTTCCATCAAGGCTGACAGCAGTTATTTCTTTGCAAATGGCAGTTAGTAAAGACTGGAGGAGGTGATTACTCTTTCACATCCAATATAGCAACACAAAACTAAAAGGAATGTGAGAAATCAAGGAAGCATGATGCCACCAAAGTATCACAATAATCTTTTGGTAACTGAAATAAAAAAAAAAACAAAAACATAAAGATCTCTGATTTAACAGATGAAGAAATCAAAATAGTTGTTTAAGGAAGTTCCACAAGCTAAAAACAAATAAATGGACAAAAAACAAACCATAGAAAGATAATTCAATGAAATTAGAAAGAAAACAAAATGAGAAGTTTAACAAAGAGACAGAAATCATAAAAAGGAACCAAACAAATTCTGGAGTGGAAGAATACAATGAATGAAATGAAATTTACAGTTAGAGGCATCAATAACAGTCTTGATTAAGCAGAAAAAAGAATCTGTAAGATTGAAGATAGGAACTTTGAAATAACCTAGTTAGACGAAAAAAAAAAAACATAAAAGGATGAGAAAAAAAGTAAAGAAAAACCTTCATAAGCTATGGGATATCATCAAAAGGATCAATTTACAAGTCACTCGAGATCCACAAGGAGAAGGGAGGGAGAAGGGGGCAGAAAGCATATTTAGATAAATAATGGCTAAGAATTTCCCAGATCTGGGGAGAGATTTGGATATTCAAGTTCATGAAGCTTATGTAGGTCACCAAGCAAACTCAAACTGAATACATCTTCTTGAAGGCGCATTATAATAAAACTGTCAAAAATCAAAAAGAAAATTAGAATCTTAAATGTAGCAAAAGGGGAAAAAAACTAATTACTTATAAGGAAATCCACATAAAGCTATTAGCTGATGTTTTCAGCAGAAAACTTACACATCAGGAGTGAGTGGGATGATATGTTTAAAGTGTTGAAAGAAAAAACTGCCAACCAAGAATACTATGTACAGGAAAATAATGTTCCAGAAATGAAGGAAGATAAAGACTTTCCCAGACAAACCAACACTAAGGAATTTCAACACCACTGGACATACATTACAAGAAATGCTGAAAGGAGTTATTCAAGCTGAAATTTAAAAAAGGTTAATTATTACCATGAAAATATAATATATACTGGTAATGCTGGTAATGCTAGGTGTATACTCAAATTCTGAATGATGTAATCCTGTAATATGATCATGTGTTAATTACTTAATCATAGTATAAGGTTTAATGGACAAAAGTATTAAAATATAGTTATGATGTTTTTTTTAATAAATATACAACATAAAAAGAGGTAAATTGTGAGATAAAAAGTGTAAAAAGGGGGAGGAATAAAAGGATAGAATTTTTGTATGTGATTGAAGTTTGTTTTTAGCCTAAAATAAACTTCTGTACCTATATGGTATTTTATGTAAGACCCTTGGTAACCACAAAGCTAAAACCTACAATAGGGTCACAAAAGATAAAGAAAAAAGGATGAAAGCATATCCCTGTGGAAAATCAGTTCACAAAGGAAAGCAGTAAGAGGTAAAAAAAAAATGAGCAAAAGATGTACAAAATAGCAAGAAAACAGATAATAAGATGGCATTATTAAATCCTTACCTGTCAATAATTACTCTACATATAAATGGTTTAAATTATCTAATAAAGTACATAGAGACACTGGGTGAATACAAAATAAAACCCATGTGTGCTGCCTCTGAGACACTCACTCCAGCTTTAAGGACACATATAGGATTGAAGGAAAGGGATAGAAAAAGATATCTTATGCAATCAGAAACCAAAAGATAACAGAGTTAGCTATACTTATAGTAGACAAAATAGATTTTAAGTCAAACAGATAATAAGACACAAAGAGAGTCACTATATAATGATAAAGGGGTCAATTCATCAAGAAGATATAACAATCATAAATATACAGTTGGCCCTTGAACAATGTGAGGATTAGGGACATTGACCCCTTGTACAATTGAAAATATGAGTATAACTTTTGACTCCCCCAAATCTTAACTACTAATGGTCGACTGTTGACTGGAGGCCTTATTGATAACATAAACAGTTGGTGAACATGTACTTTACGTGTTATATGTATAATATACTATATTCTTACAATAAAGCAAACTAGAGAAAAGATAATGTTACTAAGAAAATCATAAGGAAGAGAAAACACATTTACAACACTATATTGTATTTATAAAAACATCTGCCTATAAGGGGGCTCACACAGTTCAAACTTGTGTTGTTCAAGGGTCAACTGTATATGCACACAATATCAGAACACCTAAATGTATTAAAGTCTAATACTAACAAATCTAAAAGGAGAACTAGACAATAATACAAAATAGGATAGAACTGTAATACCCTGATTTCAACAATGGTTATATCATCTAGACAGAAAATCAAAAAGGAAATATTGGACTTGAACCATACTTTAGACCAAATGGATAAAACAGATTTAAGAAAAAGATTCCATCCAACAGCAGCAGAAGACACATTATCCTCAAATATGGAACATTCTGTAGGATAGATTACATGTTGGGACATAAAACAAGTCTTAGTCAATGTAAGAACATTGGCATTATAGCAAGTATCTTTTCTAAACAAAATGGTATGGAAATAAAAATTGGTAACAGGAGGAATTCTGGGAAATACAAAAATATGTGGAAATTAAATAATACACTATTAAGGAACCAATACATCAAATAAATCAAAAGAGAAAAAAAAAATTGAAACAAATGAAAATGAAACCACAATATACCAAAATCTGCAAAGGCAGTCTAAGCACGAAGTCCATAGAGACAAATATCTACATTAAGAAAAAGAACAATCTGAAATAGACTAATTTTACACTGCAAGAAACTAGAAAACAAACAAACCAAAACAAACAAAAAAACAAATAAAACCCTAAATCCAAAGTTAGAACAAGGAAGGAAATAACTAAGACCAGGAAAGAGAGAAATGTAATAGAAGCTCTAAAATCACTAAAAATGATCAACAAAACTATGAGCTGTTTTTTTTTTAAGATAAACAAAATTGGCAAACATTTAGAGAGCCCCCCCCAAAAAAAGAGAGATGATTGAAATAAATAACATCAGAAATGAAAGAGGAGACATTACAACTGACATGACCAAAATATTTTTCCTCAAAAAATTAAAAATAGAACTGCCATATTACCCAGCAATTTCACTTCTAGGTGTATATTAAAAGTAAATGAAAACAGTACCTCAAATTGATGTATTTCCTCCCATGTTCCTTACAGCATTGTTCACAATAGCCAAGATATGGAAACAACCTAAATGTCCGTTAACAAATGAATGGATCTGTGATCCACATCTTACAAAAGAAAACATGAGGTATATGTGTGGGTGTATGTATGTATTTATGTATGTCTGTGTTTGTATAATGGAATATTATTCATCTGTAGAAAGAAGAAATTTCTGCCATTTGTGACAACATGGATGGACCTTGAGGACATTACACTAAGTGAAATAAGTCAGAGAAAAAAAAAATACTACATGACTCCACTTACAAGTGAATCTAACAAAGTTGAACTTGTAGATACAGAGAGCAGAGTAGTTGTTGCCAGAGGATGGAGGGTGTTGGAGATAAGGAGATGTTGGTTAAAAGTACAAACCTCTAGTTATAATACAGATGAACTCTGAGGATCTAATATATAGCATGGTGATTACAGTTGATGAAACTGGGTTATATATTTGAGGTTGCTAAGGGAGTAGATATTAAATGTTCTTACTACAAAAAAAGAAAAAAAGGGTTATTATGTGACATGATGGAGGTTTTAGCTAATGCTCTGGTGGTAACCATTTTTGCAAAATAGACATATTCCAGATCAACTTGTTGTACACTATAAACTTACACAATGCTATATGTCAGTTATATTTCAATAAATTTAGAAAAATGTTAAAAACAAAAAGAAAAATAAAACTCTTTAAAAAATGTTTATTTATGTTTGAGAGAGAGAGAGAGAGAGAGAGAGAGAGAGAGAGAGAGACATAGTGCAAGCAGGGGCAGGGACAGAGAGCAAAGACAGAATCTGAAGCAGGCTCCAGTCTCCTAGCTGTCAGCAGAGAGCCCAAAACAGGACTCGAACCCATGAGCTGTGAGATCATGATCTGAGCCAAACAAAGTCAGACACCTAACCCACTAAGCCACCCAGGTGCCCCAAGTGTTCCCTATATTATTTGCAGAAAAATAAATTTCTAAAATAAAAGAAGTACAACTTCCTTTCTTTTCCCTTGATCTGTTTTATCTTTGCTAATAACAAAACTTAATATATATACACATATATGTGCTCATATATATACATATGTATGCGTGTATATATATATATATGTATGTCTCTGCATTTAAATAAAAGCATAACATATCTTTAATCCCTAATCAAATGTACAATGGACTTCTTTTTTTCCTCTCACATACAGATTACACTGAAAAGGATCATTTTATAAGCAACACTGAGAAAGTGTTAATATTTTAAAACTCCAAGTCAAATTTTAAAGTTAATGGAAAAAGTGTATCTTCAAAGTCAGTGAAAAACAGCCTATTGCTATCTTTTCTTGGATAAGAATGTTAATATAGATTTATAATTTCTCTTTCTCATTTGATGTTCAAACAAGATTATAGAATTTCTGGCTGAAAATTAGTCCAGTGAACTGGCCTTTTGTTTTTCTTCATATGAGATTGATAAGAAAGTAAAAAAAAAAACAATACTTTCATGCTTGATCTTTGGGCAGTTAGAACCATATATTCAGGATAAGAAATGTAAAATATCAGGCTTCAATCAATGCTCAATAATATTTCTTACTATTTTTCTCGGCTATTCATAGTTCATGTGTTCGGCTGTGTTGAAAGGAATAAAAATTTTTGTTTTTAAGATTTCTTCAGAGCTACCCAAAGATAAAATCACAACATATACTTATGAACTTATCATTGAGGTTTTTTATAGTGTGTTGAAAATTCTACTCAACTTTTTCATATGTTAATTTATAGCAAATAGAATAAGTATGATAGTAAAAGGAAGTCAGAGAATTTCAGTAACATATATGCAAACTCAAAATATAATCTTAGTCATTTGGATGAAATAAGGTTAGCTTATAGTAAATAACATATTAGAAAACAAATTAAATTACAGTTTGTTGGATAACTGTAAAATGCTTTATTTCACTTACCAGAGTAAACACATTATCTACCATGTTCTTGGCACTATGCTAGCCATTCACTGTAGAGTCATAAAAAATATTTCCTGACCTCATAGAATATATATTTTAATAGAGAATATAAATATCACTGAAATATATATATAGGTTAAAGTGTGTCCATTTGGTAAAGAAATAGACAGGGTGCTTTAAGAAAACATAATAAATTTTGAATACAGAAATTTGAGAAGTTGCATTAACATAATGTTTGAAAGATGAAGAGAAAGAAAACTAAGTGAGTAGAGAGTAAGAATAGAGGATAGAAACTTGAATTGTCAGAATATCTTCTGGAATTATTATGGTGTTGAAAGACAGAAATGGTAAAAAAGAATGAAAAGAAGTAAGATTGCAGATCTAAGAAAGAGATATTTACAAGTATTTTAGTCCATAGGAAAGAGTTTAGATTAGAAACTCAGAAGAATAGACCATAAAGTATACTGTATTTTAGAAGTGAATAAGTGTTTCAAAAACAGAGGATAAGCATAGAAAGAAGAAAAGATAGGGAAGATATAAAAGAAGGAAGGGAGGAAGGGAGGAGAGAAAATGGGATGGGAATCTCAGGTGAGCTTTGAAGTTTACACACACATTTCCACTCTTATTTGCTAAAATACAATCATAGGGTCCTTATATAAATGCAACAAAGACCAGGAAACACTAGAAAGGGAAAAAATAAACTTGGTGATCAGCTGGTACATTCTGCCACGATTACCTGTTGCATCCTAGTTTGCAGCATTAATGTGGTCTTAAGAAAGATCTTCTATCTCTTTTTCTCCCAGTTGGCTCTGTCACTTCAGTCCCATTTTTTTCATATACATCCTCTTGACGAAGGTCTTTGTGTCTCTTTTTCATCACCCTGTATATAGACACATATCCATTTCATATAATGAATATCCTCTATGTTATATAATGAATATTCTCTATGTTATATATATCTTATGTAGTACATATATAAATATAAACACATGGTTTTTATTTAAGTATTTTTTAAAGAATTTTTTTTAACGTTTATTTATTTTTGAGACAGAGAGAGACAGAGAATGAACGGGGGAGGGTAAGAGAGAGAATATTTTTAAGATAACAAACCAATTCAAAACTTAGTGCTTTAAAATAAAATAAATGACCTTTGATGTTTCCCATGTTTCTTGCAGTCAGTAGTTGCTGGGCCTAATCTGAAACTATCTGAAGGCCTAATTATTCCGAGTATTTTCATTCCCATCTCTCATTCTTGGGCTGAGATGGCTGGAAAGCTGTGAGCTGGTTGGTTAGCTTTGTTTCTCTTGAGAAGACATCTCCTCAGGGCTATTCTGGGCTTACCCAAAATGTCATGATCTTATGATGGGTTTCCTACCTAACAGTGACCTTTTCTCAGAGACTCAGCTAAAACCTGGAAGGTTTCTAGGTACCCAGACTCAGAAGTCTCAGAATGTGAATTTTTTCCACATTCTTTTGGTCAAGAAGGTCACTAAATCTACAATTAAGGGTGGGGGCAAACCCAATTTACCTCTATTTGTGAGAAGTAGCATATGGGTATGGGAAAGGAAGAAATTGATGGTGGTCTTCTTGAAAAACAGTTTTGCAACATATGTAATTGTAATATGCATGTATATTATGTTCATAGCCTTCCACTATATTCTAAACCTTTTTAGTCATTATTCTTTTTCCAGTGACTTGTGTAGTGCTTTATGTTGAATGACTTATTAAAAATACCTACTTAACAAGTGCATATAGCAATGAAACATTAGTGAATATCAACGAACATATTTTGCAAAAATGTCAAGAGAATGATAAAGAAATAGCAGTGAAAGAAGTAAGAGACCTGGGGAAAATTATGTTTCAAGTTGTTAAATGTCCTTCTCCACTAAATGAATAATTTAGAGAAGGTTTCATACTTCCTGCAGCATGAATTCTTATTTCAAAATCTTTGTATTAAATAGTAGCAATAACTCATTCAACTACATGCAGTAATCTGACTGCTGACATCTTAGGTTCCAAGAAAGAGAAAAATTAAAGTCATCACAGTAAACTAGGACAATTATAGTATTAAAATCAAGAAGAATATCCTTTTGGACTAAAGAAAGAGATCAAAAGTTGTTGGAAAGTTATTAAGGAATAATCTGAAGGACATGAAAGCTGTATCTCATAAAATATGATGAATTATGGATTTGTAAATGTATCTCAATATACCTTAAATATTTGCATGCAGTGATGAGTTCCTATAAAGATAATTTAAGAATTTTTAGCAATGATAACATGTGATGTCAAATAACTAGTTTAGTTAATCTAAATAATGTACAGATTTTAGAAAATTTGACACAAAAATATGTCCAGTATAGTTACATAATATCAAACATGTTATGTTTTGTGAAATTTAATTTTATAGATTTTAACAGATTTATAAAATTGGTTTATTTTTAAGGAAAGGGTGAATACAGTTCTTTAAAAATTGTAAGTATAGAAAGTTGACCAAGCAGTGTCATCCTAGTGTTTGTAGCATGAAAAATTTTGAAATTATTTTGAATTTCAAGAATATGATGTTATGTAAATTTTCTAAATTTTAATTGTATCCAACAGTCTTATCAGATATTAGATATTATAAAAACTTGGTTTTTCTAGAACCTGATGTCAAAACATTTCACAAATAAAAAGAACCACAGAATCAGAAAATAAAATATAATTAAATAAATTTGTGATTATATTTGTGATTCAAGATAAATTTGCATACTATGCCATTTTAAAAATAATTTATTCATTTTGAAAGAGAAAGAGCACAAGCAGGGCAGGGGCAGAGAGAGGGGGGGGGGAGAGAGAGAGAGGGAGAGAGAGAGAGAATCCCAATCATGATTGTCTCCACACTGTCAGTGCAGAGTCCAGTGCAGGACTTGAGCCCACAACCATGAGAGCATGACCTGAGCCCAAACCAAGAGTCAGATGCTTAACCAACTGAGCTACCCAGGCCCCTATTATGCCTTTTCAAAAGTATCTACTTAACTGTCACTAATCTTAAAAGATTTATTTAAAACCATAGATAGCTTCATTACATAAAGTGATTACCCTGAATAACACTAGAGACAGAATCTACTTTAAGTTACCAGTTCTGGAGCATTTAATATTAACCAATAACATAAAAATAGTTAATATGTGTCAATCATTTTATAGATATTTAAACTTTTGGCATGCTGTAGAGTCGAAGCATTTCCAAATCTTAGTACACATAATTAAATATTGCGTATAAATCTGCTTCTTACATATAAAATATGTATGGAACATGTTATGTTAACACCAACTTGTGTTTTACTAATATTTTCAGGGGAGTATAATTTTTGAATATATCCACGGATATTAGTCAATCGAGAGGAATATTTAGTGCACACTCATACAGTCAATCGCAAAGTTCAAATTTTGCAAGCAAACATTGGATAGCTATAAAAGGTTTGGTCCTCTAATGAGAACTGTAAATATTTGGGCTCAGTTAGTTTATCTACTTAAAGGCATAGATAGTAACTTGACTTCTAATTATTTGCTGGATTTATATGAGTACAGTGAAATCCTTCTCAACCAGCAAAAATAAATTTTAAAGACTACTGAAGAAAATTGGAAATTGTACACATTATTGCAATTCATTTTCTTTATACCTGCATCTTATTTAAGTAGCCTGATTGACCATATGTCCTTTGCCATTTGTGTTGGAATACTCCTGCGCCCAGGCTCTTGGTCTTTTTTGTGTGATTGTACTTAAATCTGGTAGTTACAGGGGTGCCTGGGTGGCTCTGTCAGTTAAGCATTTGACCGGCTCACGTCATGGTCCATAGTTTGTGAGTTCCAGTCCCACATCGGGCTGTGTTGACAACTCAGAACCTGGAGCCTGCTTCGGATTCTTGTTTCCCTCTCTCTCTGCCCCTCCCCTACTCATACTCTCTCTCTTAAAAATAAACACTAAAATATTAAAAAAAAATTCAAATCTAGTAATTATATTTCTGATCAGAATAAAGGGTTATAGCATTCTCACATCATATATATGAGATTGACAAAGCAGTAGCATACTATTAGGAACTATTTTTCTAGAATATTTTTGCCCTGAGTATTCCTACCACATGAAGTTTCAAAGACTTTTGTAGGATTTGATAAAATAAAGCTGAAGAATGACTGCATTTAATAAAAATAGTAATATTCAGGAACATGTGTAAGTACATACATGGTATTGTAAGTTGTCATTGTGTTTATTAAAAGGACTTCTAAATTGACTGTTATAATCATGCAACTATAAGTGTTTGGAAAGTATTAAGGTGTGCTGCTTTCTAAGATAAAAGGAATCATTTGCTTTTATGTAGTAGGATTGGTAGAAAGAAATGAGAGGCAAAGGGGTCTGTGCTTAGTTGCAGCCTCTGAAATAAACCAAGGATATGCCTGGAACCCAGCTAAGAAGCAACTGCAAAACACTGCTCCTGAATTCCAAGTTTTTTACAGTTCCCACTCTGTTAATGAGGAAAGTCAAGTCAAGATAAATCATCACCAGGTGCTTAGATCACATGTAAGCTCACCTTGTAGGAACAACAAGGGAGAAGTTTGGGAGTCATTTTTTAAATGGACAAAATGTAAAAGATCAGAAGAGAATGACTTGGTTATGAAATAGAATGCACTCAAACCTGTGTACTCTGTGCTCTAACATCTTTCACATGGTCAGAGTGGGTTCAAATTGTTAGCACTTTGTTCCTTATCTCATTCAGTGTGTCTGCCTACGTCAGAAATGCACTCTGCTTATGGAATGAGCAAGTTGTCTGGAGATGTAATGCATTGTAGAAGTTTGCTATTCATATTGCTTGTTACCTCCTAACTAATGCAAAGAAGATTCCAGTCCATTCCAATGCCTTAGGAACCTTGGGCAAAGAAGGACCATGAAGAAATTCATGCTTCTCTTGGGAAACGAATTAAAGTAAACAAATTAAAGTAAGTTTTATTAATATGGGAATTTTCTTTTTATTTTGCAACACAAAATGAAGCACTTATTGAAAGTGCTTCATTAGGGACAACTGATGTAATCAGCTTTGCAATATTTTCAGACTGTACACATATTACCTGCTATTTTTTTTAATATACCCATGATATTGATTAGTCCCTTGGTATCAAAGTATGAGAAATAAAGAATCTCAAAACAAACCTAGATTCACAGGATTAAAATTACATTTCAATAAAATTTTTAGGTCAACTGCACAGGTTAAGAAACACCAACTATAGGGGCGCCTGGGTGGCTCACTTGGTTAAGTGTCCAACTTCAGCTCAGGTCATGATCTCATGGTTTGTGAGTTTGAGCCCCACATCCAGCTCTGTGCTGACAGCTTGGAGCCTGGATCCTGCTTCAGATTCTATGTCTCCCTCTCTCTCTGCCCCTCCCCCGCTCATGCTCTGTCTCTCTCACTCTCAAAAATGAATAAATGTTAAAAAAAATTAAAAAAAAAAGAAACATCAACTGTATATCCTACAATAATGCCATTTAATTTTCTTTATGTTTATTTCTTCTCTGTATGTTATCTAAGTTCCTTGATAAATAAATCTCTGTGTTAATATATTTGGTCTCAGTATCAAGACCTATCAAATTTCCTTGTTAAATAAATAGTCATAGGACCAAATAAAATCAAGTTGAATTCCTTCTACTTCTTGCATTCAGTATTTTTTTGTTCATTTTTTATACTCTTATTATAATAGTATCCAAATACTTTCCTCAAGACTGGATAAATGGATTGATCTGATATAAGTAGTAGAGTTTCATTTGGAACAAATCTAAAATAATGTAAAAATATTTTTCCAAGAATATGCTGGACAAGTAAATTATCAACTTTTTAAAGAGATAATGACTTATTCATGTGCACACCACTCTTGATGTAGTATCTAGTGTATTTTTTGCTTCTGAACTTCTGCCCTGTTCCAGATGAGCCCGCTTGATTTTTAATGATGCTTTCTACTAATAGCTGCCCTTCAAAACAGTCATAAACCTTAATTATTCTGATAATCACTAGGGATCTAACCGAAACACGGAAAAAAAAAAGAAAAGAAAAGAAACCACGTATGAAGGATAAACCATCTTGTAGGACAGGTGTATGTTTTTCATTTGGCACTTAGAAAATCTGTTTTTGTAGTATAGATTAGACATTAGTCCATGCAACAATGAAACACTTAAAGTAAAACGAAAACTTAAAACTTTAGCTTTAGTTTAAGTATTATTTATTTCTCACTTTTTCTTAACTAGCTTGAAAAATTTATGTATTTTTCCTATGCTGTGGACAAACAACAACCTTGAGTGTCCTCACGTTTCAGTAATATAAACAGAAATCCTGACTGATGATAGACACTCATAAAAGGTGTTGGTTTCAAAAACACCGATGATAATATTTCTTATCTGTAGGTATATTTGTTCATCTTTTAAATATTTTTAAATTTTAAATGAAGTATAGTCTTAATATATAAATTTTGTGATATGTCAGTTTTTTTGAGGTTCAGAACAGAAGTACTATTATTTACTCAAAATGTATCTACGTGTTGAATGCCTAGAGTATGCTATGCACCATTCTGATTATGAATATTAATTTGGTCCATGGCTTAATAGTGCTTATTCTCCCCCAAAAGAGAAATACAAATATCTAATGCTTCTAAGTGAGATGAGTGTTAAAGAAAAGTTTCCTATAGGTAGAGTGATGATGCCTACACTCCAAAGGGTAAAATTAAGTCAGTGTGGAAAGAAAGAGAAAGTTTTATTGATCTGAAAGTTATGAAAAAAAAATTTAGGATAAAAAAAAGAAGAAAAATGGAGCCCAAGGAAATCTGAGAATAAGAATTGTTTCTCTTGTTCCAAATACATGAATAAGTGATAGTAAATGTTAAGCCTTTGTACTGTTGCTTCATTATTGTTGCAGATAGAAAACTGAACTAAAGAAATAATGGGTACCTACCTTACAAGAAATACTAAAGAAAATCTTTTAAGCTGAGATAAATAATACCACACAATAAATAGAATACACATGAAGATATATGGGGAACAAGTAAAACAATGAAATACACAGATATATTCCCAAAAACTTTTATGCTTTTGTACTATTTCTTCTATATTTTTAAAAGGACAACTGCATATAAAATAATTATCAAACTAGTGTTGATGTCCTAATAGTATATAAAGACATATGTAATTCATAAGACAATTACATATGAAGGAAGAGTGGGTGGCAGTATACCGAAACAAAGATTTTTGCTAACTGTAACCAAATAAATACAAATCAAAACAAGATTATTTCAACATAAGTTGCTAATTGTGGTATCCAGGGTAAAAACTGAGAAAAATAACTCAAAAATATAGTAAGAGAAATAAGGAAGTTGAAATAGTACATTAGAACATATCTACATGATAAAATAGAAGGTAAAGGTATAATAGCATGTGTTAGTAAAATCGTAGATAGAAACCTCTACTTATTAATAATTACATTATATATAAATTGTTTATATATGCAAATTAAATATTAAAAATTTACATAATGAAATTAAGAGAAAGCATGTTCCTAACTGTAGTTGTTTACCAGATGATTACTTCAGACTTTCTGGACCAAATAAGAAAAAAGAAACCATGCTAAATATTACTAAGGAAACAGCAACCAAAAGAGAGTTGAAATGACTATTAAAATATTGGAAAAATATACCTCAGGTCAAAATTTGTCAACATAAATGTTTATTTTTATTTTTTAATGTTTATTTATTTTTGAGAGAGAGAGAGACACCGTGTGAGCAGGGGAGGGCAGAGATAGAGGGTGACACAGAATCTGAAGCAGGCTTCAGTCTCTGAGCTGTCAGCACAGAGTCCAATGCCGGGATCAAACCCTTGGACCCGTGAGATCATGACCTGAACTGAAGTTGGATGCTCAACTAACTGAGCCACCCAGGTGCCCCACCAGAAACTGTTTTAACAACAATATATGAAACAAAAGCTGACAGAGTTCAGGACAAAAATAGACATTTCAGCAATAATACTGGATATTTAAATACCTCATTTTAGATAATCGATTATAATTAGAGTTCAACAAGTAAATATTTAACTTGACCACTATCCACTCACTAGCCCTAACAGATATACATATATTTTACTCTCTACCCAAAATCAGAATACACTTCTTCTAAAACACACATGGAATATTTTCCATGGCTGATTATATATTAGGCCAAACAAAATCAATCTACATAAATTTTAAATTATTTAAATAAAAATATATTCTCTGAAAACAGTAGAAATAAATAGAAAACAACAAACGATGTTGGGATTTATAAATATGTACAATTTAAACAACAAACTCTTAAAATTGCATGCAAGTCAAAATATAAAAGAAAAGTGAAATTAGAAAATACTTTGAGGAGTGACATCAGCAAATGGCAGAATAAGAGGAACTTCATTCATATCTCCTCTCAGCAATAATGATTTGGCAGCTTCCTTCAGTAGGTGGATGGACAAATAGACTATGGTACATCCAGATAGAATATTCAGTGCTACGAAGAAATGAACTATCATGCCATGAGGAGACACACACACACGCACATACACACACAAAAACCTAAAAGGATATTACAAAGGGGTAGAAGCTAATTGAAAAGGCCATTTATTATATGATTCAAATGATGTTACATTTTGAGGAAATGTCATAGTCATAGTCATGACTATGGTTTAGTAAACAGATAAGTGGTTGTTAGAGGCTGGAGGGAAGGAGGGAAGTGAGATGAATAGACAGAACCTACATTATTTTTAGGGTGATGAAACTATACAACAATGGTGGATATGTGTTATTATATACGTATATATCAAAGAATTTACAACACCACGGTATTACCCAAATGTAAACTGTGGACCTGGAGTAGTAATGATATGTCAATGTAGTTTTGTCAGTTGTAAAAAACATACTTTTGAGATATGAGAACAGCATCAAGCCAAGAAAATACTGTGATAGAAGAGAGTGAAGAGGAATAACACAACCACCATTACCAAATGAGCTACAAAGTCAAAGGAATTTTTTTTTTTTTTGGAAAAAAAGTACAAATCAAGGCAACAAAGAAGTTTTTTTTATTTTTTTATTTTTTTTTTTTTAAATTTTTTTTTTAATGTTTATTTATTTTTGAGACAGGGAGAGACAGCATGAACGGGGGAGGGTCAGAGAGAGAGAGGGAGACACAGAATCTGAAACAGGCTCCAGGCTCTGAGCTGTCAGCACAGAGCCCGACGCGGGGCTCGAACTCACGAACCGCGAGATCATGACCTGAGCCGAAGTCGGATGCTTAACCGACTGAGCCACCCAGGTGCCCCAACAAAGAAGTTTTTAAAAAAAAAATATCAGCTAAGTTCTCCTTCATTTATCAAAACCATATGAAACAATTTTCAATGTACAAGACAGGAAATTTGGCACATATGAGCTTTTTTGAAGAATTTGTTAGAGGATGAACTTTTTTTAAAGCAGTTTATTATGGGCAACATAAAAAAGGGGTGGTGAATATTTTCTTATATACAAAATGGAGTTCTAAAACATAAATAAGCAATGTGGATAACAGTAAAAGACTAATATGCAATGTTACATATTGTGACAGAATAGATCCAATGCAGTCAAAAGAGAAGTGGAAAAAAAGAAGATAAAATCTTTTCATTCAAGGTTGATAAGGCAATATCTAAGAGTGAATGAAACTATTGAAAACTGACAATCCAGATAGAGAAAGATAAATACAAAAAGGGGCATTACAGGCATTAAGAAAAGTACAATACTAAGCATTAGAACAAAAACACAAACATTCTTGAATATTATTTTTTTAAATATTAAATAGAAAATACATCTCACAGAGAAGTAATGAATTGGTAAATAGAAATTAGGACATGATGGTTAATGAGAGGAGGGATATTTCTCTGCCAATATTTTTTTGTATAGTGTGACTTTTATAATCACAGCAATATTTTACACACCTCAATAATAAAATGTTAAAATTATCCCAGATATATGGGAAAACCCCAATTCAAATAGTAATAGATGTACCTATATGCATTACAAATAATTAATGTAACCACATTGAAGATTCTGAAGAAGATACATAATAATATGAATTATTTAAGCAAAAATTATATGTTGACATATGGTAAGACTAAAGACAAAAATATTGTACCCAAATGTTGTACTCTGGTTAGTAAATTTGTTTTTCACAAGGTATGGGTTGGTAAGTCTAAAACAAATGTATGTGTGTTCTGAGGTTGAGCAAGTAGGTAAATATAGGTGTAGATTTTCAGAATCAGGTTAATCACTGTATGTGAAAGTAGTTGCAAATAGGAATGGGGAAAGGATAAAACGGACTCTGCTATTGAGTTGGAAACTTAGGTATAAGTATAAACTGTTTTTAACACACACGCAAATAAAGATGTACAGAAAGACACAAGTATGTATATAGATGAATACATAAATATATACACACATGTATACACACACATATATATATATATATATATATATATATATATATATACACACACACTAAGATTTGTTTATCCTAAGATGGTGGCAAACCAGTGCAATAAACAAGTCTAGTACCTAGATGTTGCTCTAAATTCTATTCTTCCAATGAAATAAATCAGAACTCTTTGAAAAAAGTGCTAATGCTAGAGCAAGATAAGCCTGGAATGTTTAGGAGTGCCAGAAAATAAGGAACTACATTAAAAAAAAATATCCTGGTATGTCTAACAATAGAAACCAACTTGAAAAATTTCTCACTGGCCAAATATTGAACAATTTTAGCAATTAAAAAACTGAATAGTTAACAGAATAAAATAAACATGTGATTCCATAACAATATAAATAAATAGTCAAACAAATGAATACATTGGGTAGAAGAGACTGCTTTTTCTTAGAGTAGAATTCCAATAAAGAAATGGAGAAAGTCATCTTTGGCAATCACTACCATAGTGTTTAGATATGATAAGATATATAAAATATGATAAGATATAAGATATTTGCAGAATCTTGAAACTATTTTTCCATAAAATACTTACAAGGTATTTAGTAATCCTTTTTATTAAATAAAAGGACCTTTTTACAGTAGGTTACTAAATCTTTACTGTTATTTGGTGGTAATTTCACCAAAACCGTGTAACTTGAATCTATTCATGACAAAATATCAAACAAATCTAAATTAGAGTAAATTCTGCAAAAGAATTGGACACTACTTATGAAATATGTCAAAGTCCTAAAAAATGAGCATCTTTCCCACATAGAAGAAGATGGGGGGGGGAGGCTGGGTGGTTCAGTGAGTTGGGCATCTGACTCTTGATTTCAGCTCAGGTTGTGATCGCGTGGTTTGTGGGATTGAGCCCCATGTGGAGATCTGAGCTGGCAGTGCAGAACCTGCTTGGGGTTCTCTCTCTTCTTCCCTCTCTGCCTTTTCCTCTCTCTCTCCTTCTCTCTCCTTCCCTCCCCTCATGCTTCTCTCTCTGAATAAATAAACTGAAAAAAAAAAAAAGAGGAAGAAGAAGAAGAAGATGGAAGAAACATAACAATTAAATATGATGTGGGATCCTAGATTGGATCTTAGACCAGAGAAAGGACATTAGTGGGATATTTGGTGAAATTTGAATAAGGTCTATAGACTAGATAATAGTGTTGTAGAAACTTAATTTCCCGTTTTTGCTAACTGTACTATGATTATATAAGATGTTTAACATTTGAAGAATTTGTGCAAAGGGTATACAAGAAGTCTTTTTACTATTTTTATAAATTTTTATAAATCTGAAATTATTTTAATTTTATAAAGAAAGAAAAAATGTTTTTTTAAAGTTTTTTTTTTTACGTTTTATTTATTTGAGAGAAGGAGAGAGAGTGTGCACACACACAAGTGGAGAAGGGGCAGAGAGAAGGAGAGTCAGATCCCAAGCAGGCTCTGTACCATCAGCACAGAGCGCAATGTGGGGCTTGAGCCCACAAACCATGAGATCATGACCTGAGCTGAGATCCAGTCAGACACTTAACTGACTGAACCACCCAGGTGGTCCTAAAGAAAAAAAAATACATTTAAAAAATATTCTATAAAAAAAAAAATAAAAAAGGGTGCCTGGGTGGCTCAGTTGGTTAAGTGTCTAACTTCAGCTCAGGTCATGATCTCATAGTTCGTGAGTTCGAGCCCTGCGTCGGGCTCTGTGCTGACAGCTCAGAGCCTGGAGCCTGCTTCACATTCTGTGTCTCCCTCTCTCTCTGCCCCTTCCCTGCTCATGCTCTGTCTCTCTCTGTTTCAAAAATAAATAAACATTAAAAAAATTAAAATAAATAAGTAAATAAATAAATAAATAAAAATAAAAAATATTGTATAGATCATAACTGTTAAGAATTCAGAATAACAAATACAATTATGAAGGAAAGAAGGTAGAAGAAGTCAAATATTCAGGAAGAGACATTTTATAAACCCTTATTTTTGCTGACATTTTTATTCATTTATCTCATTATATTCCCATAAAATCCTTTTTATGTCAGCCCGAATGTAGTAAGGTAGTTGTGACCTTGAAGAAGCTTAAGAAAAAACTGAGGAGCCATCAGTGTTCTCTGGATCTCATCTGTTTGATAGTATTTGCATTTTTTAATCTATGTTTTTCCATCTTTTTAAACTTACTTTTTCTACTTAATCCAAACTCCAGAATACTGAAGCTCCAACCTCCACAGTTATAGACATTTATAGAAATTAACTGGGAAAACCCCACTATCAATTTGAAACTTCACAGTAGTACAAATACACTTGCTTTGTTTTTGGAACTGACAAAATACAGGTGCTATATCTGGCTTTTCTTACCTCTGGTTCTGTTTGTGTATCAGTCTTACATCCCCTTTTCAGACTTTTTAAGTAATTTTTGTTGAACATTTTCAATGTTCAAAAACTACAGCTCTCTGTAGTTTTGAATTATATTGTGAATGTCTTTCTCTACTACCCCCAACTCCCCCACCACACACACATACACACATCTATACACATATACATACACATAAGCCTCCTTTACTCAATGAGAAAAATCAGCTTGTACAGGCATCTATAGAGATTTAATCATTCGTGACCTGGGAGACTGCACTTAGAAAGTGAAAATCACAGTTGCTGAAGGCCACATGTGTGGTTAAACCTGGAGCATTTTGGAAAGAAAAGGGGGAGGGAGGGACTAGTAAGAAAGAAGCTCAAACACAGTCAGAGTGATGATTTGAATTCCAGCTCCATTAATCGTGGGCAAATGACCTAGGGAGGGTTGTTTAACCCTGCAGTAACTATTTTCTTATTTGTTTTTAGATTTCAGATTTATTTTTAGGAAGAATGAGTGATACATCTAAAATCACTTATAGAGGCACCTGGGTGCCTCAGTCGGTTAAGCGCCCGAGTCTTTATTTTGTCTCAGGTCATGATCACAGGGTTCATAAAATTGAGACCCAAGTCTTGTGCTGGGCTCTGTGCTGACAGTGCAGAGACTGCTTGGGATTCTTTCTCTCCTTCTCTTTCTGCTGCCCCCTTTCCTTCAAAATAAATAATAAAAATAAAATGAAATAAAATCACTTATAAAAGTTCCTGCAGGTATAAAGCACCGGTAAATATTAGTTATCTATTTTAATCAGGAGAAAGTAGGCATTCTTGGTAAAAGTACAAAACATGGTAAAATAAGTAATGCGAGCAATACCAGTGAGAATGTAAGTTTGAATAGGAAGAAAATAAACCTCTATTTGATTAAGGGAGCAAAGGGAAATAGAGTGTGGTCAAAAATATAGGAATGGAAGACTATAAAGATTCTGGAGAATGTTGTAGATAAAGAAGCCCTCTCATGCCACCTTTAGCCTCAACTATCACTTTGGATATAAAATACATGAACAAGCCTGAGTAAAAATGCTGTTCCAATGTAATCTATATAAAGAGTCTATATATTTGCAGAGAATTATTGGTTGCAAAAGTAAAGTGTCAGCTTCAGCCTTTTGGAAGAAGGGACCTATTTGTTTATTTTTTATTGGTATTGTAGCTACTAGATCATCATGTTGTTTGTCTTATCTGCAATGTCCTTTCTGGCCTTGCATTTCAGGCAAATGTAAATCAAAAGCCTTTAGAGTTATGGATTCTGATGATTCACAAGGTAATCTTGCAAACACAGCAGGGAAATATACGATTTGCAAATTGCTTAACTGACATCTCTGCTATTATCTTAAAATATTGTTGCAGTAGAACTCATTTTATAATATTTCAGCTTGATTATATTTTAAAACTTTACCTTTCTCAAGATAAATATATTGCCTCCCATTTGCATACTTTTATTCGGTTAAATTGTATGTGTATTGAAGAGCAGGATGCTTTATTTCTGGATGACCAAAAGTTTTCCTTTTCATATGAGTTATTCTTAAGTTTGTTAAACTTTTCCTATTGAATCTTAAAATTTCTTTGCAATAGAGTTTCTTACAATTATAAATTATGATTAAATTTGCCTGTAAATTAACATTACAACATTGTTAAAGATTTTCAATTTTGTATTATGCTTATTTCGTGAAAAAATGCCTATTGAATGTGGAATTCTTTGACACTTTCAAATAACGATAATATCTTTCTAACTCTTACATTTTTCATCAATCTAATATACTTTTCTAAAATAAGCATTAAAATGTACTTACCAATATTACACAAGGCTCTTTTCACTCAAGTACCTCATGCTGCAAAAATGTAACTGTAGGGCTACATTCTCACAGACTTTTATTAATTAAACTTGGAATTCATAGCGACTTTGCAATTGTGACTTCAATGAGGACATATACCTGCTTTAATACACATTTAAAGAATAGAATTGAAATTATTTTCATATATTAGAAAATATTCTAGCCATCCATATCTTGTCAAGTAAGTATTGCAAGGTTTAATTGGATCGATGCTATTCAGAGCAGAGTCGTAGACTAGAAGATGGTTCAGACTAGAAGATGGCAAATGATTTAATCTCTTAGAGATAAAAAGGGGAGTGATGGAAATCACTTCTTTTTTTTTTTTTTTTTTTTTTTTTAATTTTTTTTTTTCAACGTTTATTTATTTTTGGGACAGACAGAGACAGAGCATGAACAGGGGAGGGGCAGAGACAGAGGGAGACACAGAATCGGAAACAGGCTCCAGGCTCTGAGCCATCAGCCCAGAGCCTGACGCGGGGCTCGAACTCCCGGACCGCGAGATCGTGACCTGGCTGAAGTCGGACGCTTAAACGACTGCGCCACCCAGGCGCCCCGGAAATCACTTCTATGAATGCTGCTAGTTTTAACCATTAATGGATGCTATTTTAATTTCAATTATAGAATAAGCAAGATTTACTTTTAGTATACATATATATATAATATATATGCACATATATGTAATTAAAGTATTTTGAATCTTTATTTAGTTAAATATTTTGAGTCTTATAGAATTAAAGTAAAATATGAGAAGATAATAATGTAAGTTGTAAGAAATGTCTCCCTGATGTAAAGAAATATTTTTCATTGAGAAAAAAAAAATGTTTTAAAAGACAAATTCTCCTTTTCTTCAGACATTTCCTCAGTTTAATCTGGATTATGTCAGTGTAATGAAGGAAAACCACTTTGATTCACTCATCAATAGAACTGACATCAATGTGAATAAGTATTCTAAAAAGAGGGGAGACAAAGGACTTGAAACATATATTCAGAATAACCCTGAGCTATATGTCTTAGCATCAATCTAAGACTTTTACAGAATACATAAGAAGAGATACTATGTTAGAAAACATCTGGCAGGGGCACCTGGGTGGCGCAGTCGGTTAAGCGTCCGACTTCAGCCAGGTCACGATCTCGCGGTCCGTGAGTTCGAGCCCTGCGTCAGGCTCTGGGCTGATGGCTCAGAGCCTGGAGCCTATTTCCAATTCTGTGTCTCCCTCTCTCTCTGCCCCTCCCCCGTTCATGCTCTGTCTCTCTCTGTCCCAAAAATAAATAAACTTTGAAAAAAAAAATTAAAAAAAAATAAATTATATATATGGGGCGGCTGGATGGCGCAGTCGGTTAAGCGTCCGACTTCAGCCAGGTCACGATCTCGCGGTCCGTGAGTTCGAGCTCCGCGTCAGGCTCTGGGCTGATGGCTCAGAGCCTGGAGCCTGTTTCCGATTCTGTGTCTCCCTCTCTCTCTGCCCCTCCCCCGTTCATGCTCTGTCTCTCTCTGTCCCAAAAATAAATAAACGTTGAAAAATAAATAAATAAATAAATAAAAAATAAAATAACTAAGTTCCTAATTCAAACCACCTATAAATTCTAAGGCTTTCTAGAATTGAACTTATTGTTCACATGACAATAAAATATCTTATTAAAACATTAAGCTTCTATGGAGAAAACAATAATACTGTCCAACAGAGAAATTAAACAGATTTATATTTGGAGTCATGTATCACAGACTATTTGTGAAAAGTTATTTTATCAAACTCCAACTGATGAGAAGACTGATTAAACCCTGAAATTTTAATGTTTGTAGACTAGACAACCAAAGATATTTTTCCTCAGAAACCCACTACTAATTCATGAACTTTAGATAAGAATGACCATGATTTCATTTATCTCTTGGCCAGAATATGTGAGATACATATATATATATATATATTGCAATAATATGGATGGAGCTAGAGAATATGATACTAAGTGAAATAAGTCAGTCAGGAAAAGACCAATGCCATATGATTTCCCTGATATGTGGAATTTAAGTTTTGATATTCTTATGATTTTATAATATATTTTGATGAGTCATTTAATCTTTCATTTTAATCTTACTCCACTATGAAATGTGCAAGCAATTAGAAAAAAGCATTTTGAAAAAGTATATGGAGTTGATAAAACCAAGGAAAATAATATTATTAAATATTAAATATTATTAAAAATAAGCCGGTCATTTTATAGGTCTTTGACAAATCTTAGATTTCCAATGCATTTTTTTTAAGAATTCCAGCTTTTTCTAGTCATAATGTTGTAGTTGAGGTGTTTTATAGTGTATCATATTTATCCTAATCCAAAAAAACGTTGAAACAAAACAAAACAAACAAAAAAAAACATCTGGCAATGGTAACAGAAAAGCATTTTCTTGATCACCTGACATATAAAAGTCCTTTACCAACAAGAAGCAAACCAAGGATATTTATCTGGAAGAGGGGGAAGGTTGGAAGAGGAAAGAGAGGGAGAGAGGGGGAGAAGGAGTGCGAGAAAGAGAATTTTATATCTGCTAAGTGTATGCCCTCTAGTCTTTCAACAAGAGCACATCATGTTGATAACATATTAAAAGATAAATATCAATTTACATTTATCAGTACCTCTTGCAGGGTATTAGAAAAATTTCTATCAAAGTTTTATATTTTAACAATATATCTCCATATTTACAGTGTTGCAAATTTTAAGATGTATTCCCGCCCTCTGCTTGGGTTTATGTTATTCATTAACACATAACTTTTATCTAATATATAAATAAATTTCTCTATTCTCTTTTTCTTAAAATTTCCAATCCTTATCAATACAGCATATCAAAATGAAAACTGATTCCAAAGAAGCTAAAACAAATTAATTTATATATTTACCTTGGGGAAGAGCCTTTGAACATAAAAAATTTGAATACCTTTTTTTATTTTTCAAATATTGATTATATATCACATGTAAATTTTTGTGTATACGCCCTCCAGTATCTATAAATTATAAGTGCAGTTTTTACAAATGACATATTTGAACACAATCTTTCATTTATGTAGAAACAAGGGAAAATGACTATAATACAGAATTTTTGGGTGAATGAAACTATGTTTTACATCAATCAGGAAAGAAAATAGTGCTGTTCATGATGCTAACATGATACTAATAATTAAGATTTTTATAAATTTTTTTTTCAACGTTTTTTATTTATTTTTGGGACAGAGAGAAACAGAGCATGAACGGGGGAGGGGCAGAGAGAGAGGGAGACACAGCATCGGAAACAGGCTCCAGGCTCCGAGCCGTCAGCCCAGAGCCTGACGCGGGGCTCGAACTCACGGACCGCGAGATCGTGACCTGGCTGAAGTCGGAGGCTTAACCGACTGCGCCACCCAGGCGCCCCAATAATTAAGATTTTTAATTAACAAAAGTGAATATAATAAAATTGACATTAATACAAAAAAATTAAACACAGATATTTATAATATTTAGTTAAGATTGAGAACAAAGAACATGTTTGTTTTTTTTTCCCTAAACAATGTGTAATTATGAGTGTTATTTGGCCTACAGGTATTCAAAATAAATATGTTGTCAGAATTAAGAGGACTCCTAAGTTCCTCATGAAATTCATACAAGTGTGAGAAGTGAGTTGTAAGAAACAGGCTTTCTGTAGTTCCACAATTCGTTCTGAAGCTTTCTGAGGACAATGAAATAGAAATGGACAGAAATAAAGCTTCATTTCTCCATGTAAGGAGTCAGAAAAGAAGGGCATCTGGGTGGTTCAGTTGCTTCCGCTCAGGTAGTGATCTCACAGTTTGTGAGTCCGAGCCCCTCATTGGGCTCTCTGCTACCAGTGCAAAAATCTGCCTTAGATATTCTGTCCCCCTCTCTCTCTACCCCTCTCCTACTCATGCTCTCTCTCTCAAAAATGAACATTTTAAAAAAGTTAAAAAAAAAGAGGGCACAATTTTAAAAGGAAAGGATATTTAAATTATAGAAAAAATAATATATTGTGCGCTCTGTTGATCCAAAGCAAAGAGTACTCTGAAGGGAGAAGAGGGGAAAAATAGGGGAGAACGTGGAAGTTAGTTCTTTTCAGAAAAGAAAAATCTTTGTAGTTTTTAGGTGATCCTTGCTCTTTAAACCTTGCCTTTGCTACTTTTATGTAGCAATTACAAACTTGTCATAGTGAAATATCTTGAAATATTAATACACCCATGGCACCATTAATCAAAGTTCCTGGTTGGGGCCTTATGGAAAAACTACATAGAAATATATTGAAGAAGCAGAATATGAAAACTGTGGAAGAAAAGACCAAAGAGAAAAACATCAGGTCCACTGAATATAGGCAGACCTGGTGAATAAAAATATAAACAATGGGACACGTGGACAAGAATTCAAATTTATGTTCATATAGAATATTGGATTGCAGCATTGCATATTGACAATGTGAGCCCAGTTTGGGATAGGAGCTGATTTCCTCTATGCATGTCTAATGTGGGGTGGGGGAGGGGGAACAATGTCTCAGCAGATATAAAAGAATGCATATTTTAAATCCAATTATGAGTTATTGAAATAAATGTCTGGTGTCTTTGTTAACAATTTTATTAATTAGCATTTTAAATAATTTCTAATGCATCTCTGAGATTATTGAATGAAATATGAATTAAAAAAATGAATTA
Organism: Puma concolor; assembly: GCF_028749965.1. Taxonomy (NCBI): domain Eukaryota; kingdom Metazoa; phylum Chordata; class Mammalia; order Carnivora; family Felidae; genus Puma; species Puma concolor. Next base: position 37,426,248 of record NC_141679.1, read on the forward strand.
TCTACCCTCTTACTCTCATTATTGAATGTTAGAGTACAGCTTCAATAAATATCCTGCTTTCTGAGAAATTCTATTTGACTGCTATCTTCCTTCATCATATTTGAAGAGGGTGTTCGAGTGTGCTCTCCTTAGAGGATACAGTTTTCAAAGTCTTCTCTTAGCCTCAGAATGTTTTAAGGCTTGCTGAATAATCACATGCTTTTTAGTCTGGGTTTGTGATTTCTCCCCAATCAATTTTTTCAAAAAGTTCTCTTTTCTGCTGTTTGTTTCACTTCCCTGTGACATCAACTTCATCTAAAATTCTTTTCTAGAATTACACTATTTCTTTGGCTCCTGGCTCCCTTGTATCTCTTTCTGTTTAATGACTATATGGAAAAATACTTAATGGCTGAGGCCAAATGGGACAATAAATGTAAAGGTCATATCTTTGATCTGTTCTTTGCCAGAAAGCTGAAGCACTTTGATCAGCTGAAATATTTCACCAGGCCTATGTAACTAAAAGCTTTTTTCTATCTTATCTCTCCCAGGTATCTGGAAACATTTGGATTATCCAATATTTGGGCATTGCAAAATTCTAGACCTGCTTATTTGCTTCATTTCTACCTGCGGAACTGTCCAATTCCTCCTGGACTTTATCTCTTTTTAGTTTTACCTTGACAGATGCAATCAATAAAAACTAGTACACATTACTAAAATGTTGTTTTCCAAATTATTCTCCTAGAAATACAAGTTAGTAGTCATGTAATTTAACTTCCAAGTTACCGCAGGTGATTCTTTTCCCCCAGATTCTTTGGCAATGTATAAGTGGACTTTGAGCACTACAGCCTGATTTATATTTTTTATGCACTGCCTTCTGCAAGGATTCTATGCCAATGTTACAAGTTTTGGACTTAAACGCTTTGTCACTGTAAGCTAACTGCTCTAATGAGCAATTCCAAAATCTCACTGGATTTCTTGCACATGTCACAGCTCAGAGCTGTTCTGTTTCTCTTTTCCAAGTCATGGCCAAGGGACCAAGGCTCCTTCCATGGCATTATTAAACATTTGGATCAAATGAAGCAGTAATGTTTTTCAGTCAACTGACAAAGAAGATGAAAGAGACAGGAGGAAGAGAAAATGAGAGAAAGAAAGACCAAGAGACCTGGAAAGAACACATCGCTTTACCACTTCACCTCATGTTTAAGGTTAAAAATTAATTTTATGCATAAACATTTTTCCAAAGATGACATAGAGGTGACTAACAGACACATGAAATGAAGTTCAACATCACTCATCATCAAATGCAAATAAAAACCACAATGGGATATTACCTTATATCTGTTACAGTGGCTAAAATAAAAAAGACAAGAAATAATGAGTGTTGGTGAGGATGTGGACAAAAAAGAACCCTCATACACTCTTGGTATGAATGTAAATTGGTACTGCCACTGAGAAAAACATTATGTTTTCTTTTTTCTCTATTTAATTTATTTTCTTAATTTAATTTAATTTTCTTTATTTTCTTTATTTTTTAAATTTACATCCAAGTTAGTTAGTATATAGTGCAACAATGATTTCATGAGTAGATTCCTTAATGACCCTTACCCATTTATCCCATCCCCCCTCCTACAACCCCTCCAGTAACTCTCTGTTTATTCTCCATATTTAAGAGTCTCTTATGTTTTGTCCCCCATCCTGTTTTTACATTATTTTTGCCTCCTTTGCCTTATGTTCACCTGTTTTGTATCTTAAAGTCCTCATATGAGTGAAGTCATATGATATTCGCCTTTCTCTGACTAATTTCAGTTAGCATAATACCCTCTAGTTCCATCCATGTAGTTGCAAATGGCAAGATTTCATTCTTTTTGATTGCCAAGTAATAATCCATTGGATATATATACCACATCTTTTTTATCCATTCATCCATCGATGGACATTTGGGCTCTTTCCATACTTTGGCTATTGTTGATAGTGTTGCTATAAACATTGGGATGCATGTGTCCCTTCAAAACAGCATACCTACATCCCTTGGATACATAGTAGTGCAATTGAGGGCCATAGGGTAGTTCTATTTTCAATTAAAAAAAATAATGTTTATTTATTTTTGAAAGAGACAGAGACAGAATGTGAGTGGGTTAGGGGCAGAGAGAGAGGGAGACACAGAATCTGAAGCAGGCTCCAGGCTCCAAGCTGTCAGCACAGAGCCTGACACGGGGCTCAAACTCACGAGTTGTGAGATCATGACCTGAGCTGAAGTCAGGTGCTCAATCAACTGAACCACCAAGGCGCCCCTTATTTTCAATTTTTTGAGGAACCTCCATACTGTTTTCCATAGTAACTACACCAGTTTGCATTTCCACCAGCTATGCAAAAGAGATCCTCTTTCTCTGCATCCTCACCAACATCTGTTGTTGCCTGAGTTGTTAATGTTAGCCATTCTGACTGGTGTGAGGTGGTATCTCATTGTGTTTTTGATTTGTATGTCCTGGATGTTGAGCATTTTTTCATGTGTCGGTCATCTGGATGTCTTCTTTGGAGAAGTGCCTCTTCATATCATTTTTCCCATTTCTTTACTGGATTATTTGTTTTTTGGGTGTTGAATTTGATAAGTTCTTTATAGGTTTTTGGATACTAACCCTTTATCTGAAATGTCATTTGCAAATATCTTTATCTTCTCCCATTCTGTCAGTTGCCTTTTAATTTTGCTGATTGTTTCCTTTGCTGTGCAGAAGCTTTTTATTTTGATGAGGTCCCAATAGTTCATTTTTGCTTTTGTTTCCCTTTCCTCTGGAGACATGATGAGCAAGAAGCTGCTGTGGCCAAGGTCAGAGAGGTTTTTTCCTGCTTTCTCCTTGAGAATTTGATGGCTTTCTGTCTTACATTTAGGTCTTTCTTTCATTTTGAGCTTATTTTTTGGATGATGTAAGAAAGTGGTCCAGGTTCATTTTTCTGCATGTCTCTGTGCAGTTTTCCTAGCATCACTTGCTGAAGAGACTGTCTTTATTCCCTTGGATATTCTTTCCTGGTTTGTCAAAGATTAATTGGCCATATGTTTGTGGGTCCATTTCTGGTTCTTTATTCTGTTCCATTGATCTGAGTGTCTGTACTGTGCCAGTACCATACTGTCTTGATGATTCCTATTCACCAATAATGAAACAACAGAAAGAGAAATCAAGGAATAGATCCCATTTATAATTGCACCAAAACCCATAAAATACCTAGGAATAAATCTAACCAAAGAGGTGAAAAATCTATAAACTGAAAACTATAGAAAGTTATGAAAGAAATTGAAGAAGTCACAAAAAATGGAAAAATATTCTATGCTCCTGGATGGGAAGAACAAATATTGTTAAAATGTTAATACTACCCAAAGCAATCTACGTATTCAATGCAATACCTATCAAAATAACACCAGCATTCTTCACAGAGCTAGAACAAATAATCCTAAAATTTGTATGGAACCAGAAGAGACCCCGAATAACCAAAGCAATCTTGAAAAAGAAAGCCAAAGCAGAAGGCATAACAATCCCAGACTTCAAGCTGTATTACAAAGCTGTAATCATCAAAACATTATGTTTTTTAAAAAATTAAAAACAGAAATACCATATGATCCAGTAACTCCACCACTGGGTATTTACCCAAAGAAAATGAAACCACAAATTCAAAGATATACTGTGCACCCCTTTATTTAATGTAGCATTATTTACAAGAGCTAAGATATGGAAGCAACCTGTGTATACCAATAGATAAATGAATAAGAAAAATATTGTATATCTATATCTATATATACATACAATGAAATATTACACAGCCATAAAAAGGGAAGAGACTGTGCCATTGTGACAACATGGATGATGCTAGAAGATATACTAAGTGAAATAAGTCAGACTGAGAAAGACAAATACCATATTATTTCACTTATATGTGGAATCATAAAGAAAATGAACGAACAAAAAGCAGAATCAAACATGTAAATATGGAGAACAAACTGAGGGTTGCCAGAAGGGAGGATGTGGGGTGATGGGAAAAATGGGTGAAGGTGAGTGGGAGATACAGGGCTTCTTGTTATGAAATGATAAGTCATGGGACTAAAACACACAACATAAGGAATATAGCCAATAATATTGTAGTAGCATTGTATGGTGACAGATGGTAGCTCCAATTGTGATGAGCATAGCATATTGTATAAACTTGTCAAATTACTATGCCGCACATCTGAATCTAACGTACATTATGTGCCAACTATAGTCAAATAAAATTTCGTTTAATTAATTTTCTGACTCTGTCTAGAAGCAACGAGAACCTGGAAATATAGTTACTGCCTAGGAATAGAAAAATGGTTTGATGTGTACATACCATTTTTGCATATCTGTGTTCTGTTCACCAAATATTCATTTCTTACTCGGACTCACACATAGAATACATTTACTGTGGGGAATAAGCTTAGGAACTTCCTGAGCCTGCACTAATTGGTTAAAAAGGCATAAAGAATTAGAAAGCCATAGGATATACACACCCAAGTTTGGGTACACAAGATTAGGTAAATAAGAATAAGTAAAGTGGGGCAAAGGTCCCAGTATAGGACAAAGGTATAAATATAGGGAATCTGAGGATGAAAATATCCAGGATGAGGTAAACAATATTAGGTATTCAGGGAGGATATGTCCCCCAACTTAATACAATAGGAGAACGCTGCTTTCACAAGAAAGAATGACCAAATTAGGTAAACAGGTAAATAGGGCTATAGACCAGCTATGGGGCAAAGTTGCCCAGAGGGGAGCTAATTAGCAAAAGAAGGGTGCCTTCTTGGCCCTAAAGGAGCAAGCTCTGTCTTTTTTGTCCCCTAGACCAGTTTAGGTAAACAAATGTGGTGCCTCACATTTGCTGGAAAAAACCTTCCACCCACCGCCAAGATTTTGTTTTGTATTAACCCAAACCCGTAACACCACATATCTTTCCCTCATGCCCAGGAGTGAACGTTCATGATTTCATTGTCTCTTTGTGCACACCCATCACGTTTGTAAGCCTTCTGATCCTAATAAAAAGGGAGCGAGGACCCTTACTCACATTTTTAATCCTGCATCCTGCTTTCTTGGTGGCCAAGAAAGAACTCCAGACTCAGAGTCTACAACAATTTCCTTTCCCATGCCAGACTAAGATAAATCCCATTTTGGTCACTCTGTCCAACCAAAATACAGAACCTCCAAGTGTTCTGGAATTCTTGCCACATGGAATCTGGTTCAGATGTGATCCCTCTGGGTCCTAAAACCTATAAGTAAAAGAGAAAAGTTATTTCCCCATCCATTCTTTTATATCTCTATATATCTATATGTAATTATATATTGTATATACATTCTATATTTTAAAAAATATATAATATATATAATTTCCCCACACATATATATATACACACACACATATGTATGTATGTGTATATATATATATATATACACACACACATATACATACATACATACATATGTATATATATATATATATATATATACACACACAAATGTATGTATGTGTGTGTATATATATATACACACACAAATGTATGTATGTGTGTGTATATATATATACACACACATATGTATGTATGTGTGTGTATATATATACACATATGTATGTATGTATGTATGTATATGTGTGTGTGTGTATATATATATATATATATATATATATAACATATTAAAAACTATTTTATAAGAGAAAAGACTGTCAGATCAGAACAAAATGGTTCATGGCAACAAACAATTATTTGCATCAGGAAACATGAAGTTTTCCTACATTTGTAGAGGGGAAAAAATTAAGTAATTATATTTATGAAAGTTTGAGGACTACGACTCTTTAGGGTTGGTTGATACTTTTCTCAGCAACATAATTCTCTGAAAAACGACTTACTAGCTTCCCATCTATTTGCTACCAGTTAGTACCACATGGTAGTTACCACCACAGTACTTAGGTCTAGCAACATAGTTCACAAATTTCATTTATTTATTTATTTATTTATTTATTTATTTATTTATTTATTTATTTATTATTCTCCTCTCCATAGCTTTCTCTTTCTGTCTCCCCTCATTCTACAAGTTAATGGTGGCTATTTTGGAGGTATCAGGTTTAAAAAGGAAGGTTTATTTTTACCCTTTCCCCAAGGCTGGTCTTAATGCACTCTGCTGAATTTCTCAGTTCCTCATATCCCTACTATTTGGGATTTGAAAGATCTCTATCCTTACAAGGTGGTGATTTCTGGGCATTGTTGATTCCCTTCCTTCTGGCTACTTCTCCCCCAAACACATTTCTTTCTTGAATTACTTTGTAAAATGCAGTTAATGGTAGGTAGAAGCTAATATTTGGATCCTTTTCTACCACTTCCCCTAAATAGAATTGATGACTATTTAGTAAGTATATGGTCTACCTACAACATTAAACAAGAGACAGCATTAACAAATATTTTTCCATTACATTACATTCCTGCCTTTAGGGAAAATTGCCTTGCCATTAACCTGCTAAGTAAATGGAATTTGTAGTCTTTAGTTTTGATACCAATGTTTGCATTGTTCATAGTAATTATGCCTCCCTTTTTTATCATATAGCACAAAAAAATCTCAGTGGTTTAACAGTATGGTTTTTCTCCAGATCAGGATCAAATTCAGAGAACTGGGTTTAGGGTAGTAGGTGCTCTGTGTTCCATACAGTCATTTAAGATCTAGTATTATTAAAAGGGATTCTAGGGGCGCCTGGGTGGCGCAGTCGGTTAAGCGTCCGGCTTCAGCCAGGTCACGATCTCGCGGTCCAGGAGTTCGAGCCCCGCGTCAGGCTCTCGGCTGATGGCTCAGAGCCTGGAGCCTGTTTCCGATTCTATGTCTCCTTCTCTCTCTGCCCCTCCCCTGTTCATGCTCTGTCTCTCTCTGTCCCAAAAATAAATAAACGTTGAAAAAAAAAAAATAAAACCATAAAATCATTTAAAAAAAAAAAAAAAAAGGGATTCTACCATCCCTTAGGATTTTAAAATTATCAACTACACCCTCTTCATCTATCTGGCTGACAAAGGCAAAAACAGTTTGTGAGAATCATGGGAGAGGTTTCAGGGGTCAGGCCTTAAAATAGAAAACATTTCTTTTGTTGCATCCACAAGACTCCTGAAACAGAATGCTAGGGGCACAGGTGATAGTCACAACAAAGTTTATTGCAATGAGAGGGAAGGCCGACCCATGGGGACTGACATTCTTGATCAGAGTGCCGGCCTTGAACACCCAGGGTACAGAGTTTTTATAGCCCACCACATCGTCTTATCATCACCTGGGAACAGAACAAAGAAATAGTTCCCAGATGGGGGTGGAAACAGTTCAGACTTGCCCTTGCCCCAATCCAATCAAACACTAATCCAGTTGATTTTCCTTGAAATTTATTCCCTTGATTGATAGGATAAGGCTGTTATGTCTTAACCTACAGTGTTAAAACAAAGCTGTTATTTCTCAAGGCTACAGGTTAGCCCTAACACTACAATTTAACCCTTACACTTTCAGCCCCCCTTCAATGGAAAGGCTTGGTCACATGATTCCTGCTTGGCTAAAACTAAGAACTTTCTGTATGCTGAAGAGGTAATTGAAGTATTAAGGTGAACTTGTAGTATTGTCTCCATCTCATGATGGGATATAGAATTAGATATGTAGGATGTATTTAAAATCTAAGACATTTTAACTCAGGATATGAAATAAATCTAGTTAATGACCAATAGGATGTCAGAGGTTTTTTCTGAGTTATATTTGTGTTTTCTACAACTAGCATAATATCTGATGAATGCATAATTTCATACCAAATAAAATTATACATGTTAGCCATAAATAGTTATAACATATGAAATATTTTAATTAATATATGTGCTATATTAATGATTCAAGAGTAAGATCAACAATATTGTTAGAAGAAAACAAGTAAGAGATAAAATGGAGGACCTCTGTTCTGGCAGCAGTGGGGGCAGTTCTTGTTTCACAAGCAGAACACTGCACACCTTCCTGCCCACAATAGGCAAAGAGACACTCTGCAGACAACTGGACTGAGGAAAAAAACAAGCAGAGACTCAATAGCAGAGCACACACAACATACATGGGAGATACTTTCTGAAGTGCTGAGCCCTGGGAAACAGGGCACACTACACTGCAGGGTACTATAGGACCTCTTCCTCATAAGGCTATTATCATTAAGAGCAAGAGAAATAGTTTGCATTTCTAACACAGGGAAATAGACACATAGAGTGAGACAAAATGAGGAGACAGAGAAACATCCCCCAAATGAAGGAACAGGATCAAACCATAGCAAAGATGAAAGGAAGCAAATATGAATAATAAGCCTGATATAAAATTTAAAGTAATAATCATAAAAATACTCACTGGACTGGAGAAAAGAGTGGAGGACGTAAGTGAGACCTTTAACACAGAGTTAAAAAGAACCTATCAGAAATCAAGAACACGATAAACAAAATTAAAAACACACTTGATGGAATGTCAGTCTAGATGAAGCAGAGGAATGAATTAGCAACATGGAAGACAGAGCAATGGAAAGTAACCAAGGTAAGCAAAGAAAAGGAAGAAAATTATGAAAAATGAGAATAGTCTTAGAGAACTCAATGACTCCATAATAACATCCACATTATAGGGATCTCAGAAGAAGAAGAGAGAGATAAGGGTACAGAGAATTTATTTAAAGAAATAGCAGCTGAAACTCTCCTAACCTGGGGAATAACACAAATATCCAGATCCAAGAGACACAGACATCCCACTACCCGCCCGCTCCCAGCCAAATTTAACCCAGGGAGGTCCACAACAAGACACTTAGTAATTATAGTGAAAAAATGTAGTGAAAAAAGTTAAAGCAAAAAGAGAAAAGAAGACAGTAACATACATGGGAATGCCATAACGTTATCACCAGATGTTTCAGTACAAACTTTGCAGGCCTGAAGGGAGTGGCATGATATATTCAAAGTGCTGAGAGGCAAAGATCTGCAGTCAAGAATATTGTATCTAGCAAGGCTATCATTCAGAATAGAAGGAGAGATAGTCTCTCAGACAAACAAAAACTATAGGAATTCATGACCACTAAACCAGCCCTACAAGAAATATTAAAGGGGACTCATTGAGTAGAAATTAAGACCAGAAGTGAGAGTATAACAAGTAAAAAACATAAAATCAGTAAATATAAATATTTCTGTAAAAATCAGTCAAGGGATTCATAAAACAAAAGGAGAAAAATATGACACCATAATACCAAAAACATGGAGGAGACAGAAAAGTAAAGAATGGGTTTAAACTTAAGTGAGTGACCATTGACTTAATATAGACTGCGATATGCAGAAGATGTTAAATGTAAACCTAATGGTACCCACAAGTCAAAAACCAGTCATAGATATGCAAAGAATAAAAAGAAAGGGAACCAAATATATATTCTGTAACAACAAACCATGTAAGAGGCAGAAAGGATCAGAAGAAATCTATACAAACAACCACAAAACAAGTACCAAAATGTCAATAAATATATATCTATCAATGTACATGGAGTATAGGCTCCAATAAAAAAAAACCTAGGGTGACAAAGTGGATAAAAAACAAGACCCATCTCTATGCTGCCTAACGAGACTCGTTTCAAACTGAAAAACACCTGCAGATAGAAAGTGGGGAGATGGAGAGACATTCATCATGCAAATGGGTGCCAAAAGAAAGCCAGGTTGGCAATATTCATATTAGAAAATTAACTTTAAAACAAAGACTATAGCAAGAGACAACGAAATAAACTGTATAATAATAAAAGAGACAATTGGACAAGAGGATATAATGATTGGGATGCCTGGGTGGCTCAGTCTGTTAAGCCTCAAACTCTTTATTTTGGCTCAGGTCACAATCTCACAGTTTGTGAGATTGAGCCCTGTGTCAGGCTCTGTGTCGATACTGCAGAGCCTGCTTGGGATTCTCTCTTTCCCTCACTCTCTCTCAAAAATAAAGAAATAAACTTTAAAAAAGAAACAGGAGAGGGGCACCTGGATACCTCAGTCACTTAAGCATCTGTTTTAGGCTCAGCTCATGATCTTGTGATTTGTGACTTGAGCCCCGTATCAGGGTCTATGCTGACAGCTTGGAGCCTGAAGCCTGCTTTGAATTCTGTATCTCCATCTCTGTCTGCAACCCCATCCCCAGCTTGCACTTTCTCTCTCTCTCAAAATTAAATAAACATTTAAAAACAAAGAAAGATGACATAACAATTGTAAATATTTATGCACCAAACATGATTGAACCCAAATACATAAAACAGTTAATAATAAACATAAAAGAGGGGCACCTGGGAGACTCAGTTGGTTAAGCTTTCAACTCTTGATTTTGGCTCAGGTCATGATCTCATAGTTGGTGAGATCAAGCCCCATGTTGGGCTCTGTGCTTACAGCACAGCGCAAGGCCTGCTTGGGATTGTTTTTCTGTGTGTATCCCCCCCCCCCCATCTCTCTCCCTCTCTCTCTCTCTCTCTCTTCCAAAATAAATAAATATACATTTAAAAAACATAAGAAAATAATTGATAGTAATATAAAGTGTAGAGGACTTTAATACCCCACTTATATCAATGGGCAAATTATCCAAACAGAAAATCAAAAAGGAAACAGTGGCTTTGAATAACACACTCGACCAGATGTAATTAACAGATATATTCAGATTGTTCCATCCTAAAACAGCAGAGTACACATTATTTTCAGGTACACACAAAGTACTTTCCAGAAATTAAAATACATTAGGTCATAAAACAAGCTTCTGTAAATTCAAGGTCAAAGTCATACTATGCATCTTTTCTGACCACAATGCTATGGAACTAGGTGCCAGCCATAAAAATAATATGGTGAGACTACAAATATATGAAGTTTAAAAACATTCTATTAAACAATTCATGGGTCAATAAAGAAAAGAAAAAGAATTAAAAATTACATGAAACCAAATGAAAATAAAAACACAATGATCCAAAATCTTTGGGATTCATACAAATGGTTCTAAGTGGGGAATTTATAGCAACAAAGACCTATCTCAAGAAGCAAGAAAAATCTCAAATAAACAAACTAACCTTACACCTAAAGGAGTTAGAGAAAGAACAATGAACAAAATATAAAAACAGCAGAAGGAAGGAAATAATAAAGATTAGAGCAGAGATAAATGATAAAGAAACTAAAACAAACTAACAAAAACAAAAACAAAAAATTGCAGTAGAACAGATCAATACAACCAGGAGCTGGTTCTTTAAAAAAAAAAGAATCCATATAATTGAAAAACCTCTAGCCAGATGTAGAAAGAAAAAAAAGAGAAAGGAAACAACTAAAATCACAAATGGGAGAGGAGAAATAACAACCAATACCACAGAAATGCAAATAATTATACAAGAATATTATGAATACTGTATTCCAACAAACTGGAAAACCTAGAATGAACGGACAATTTCTAGAAACATATAAGCAACAAAAACTGTAACAGGAAAAAATAGGAGACTTGAAAAGACTGATAACTAGACAAGAAATTGAATATGTAATCAAAAAACTCACAACAAAACAAATGTCCAGGTCATATGGCTTCACAGGTGACTTCTGCCAAAAATTTAAAGAAAAGTTAATGTCTATCTTCTCAAACTATTCCAAAACATAGAAAAGGAAGGAAAATCTCCAAATTCTTTCTATTAGGGCAGAATTACCCTGATACCCAAATCAGTAAAGACTCCACTAAAAAAGTGAACTATAGATCAATATCCCTGATGAACATAAACACAAAAACTCCTCAACAAAACACTAGCTAACCAAATCCAACAATACATTAAAAAAAATCATTCACCATGATCAAGTGAGACTTATTCCTGGTTTCAAGCATGATTCAATAGTCACAAATCAATCAACAGGATACATCACATCAATAAGAGAAATGATAAGAACTTTAGGATCATTTCCATAGATGCAGAAAAAGCATTTGACAAAATACAACATCCATTCACAATAAAAACCCTCTGTGAAGTAGGGCTACAGAAACCATACCTCAATTTAATGAAGTCTGTATATTAAAACTCCACAGTAAACAGAACACTGCATAAGGAAACACTAAGAGCTTTTTCCTTAAGGTCTAAAGAAAAGAATGTCCACTCTCGCCAATTTTATTCTATAGGTACTGGAAGTTCTAGCCACAGCAATTAGACAGAAAATAATAATAATAATAATAATAACAAAAGGCATCCAAATTGGTAAGGAAGAAGAAAAAAATGTCACTATTTTCAAATGACAAACTATGTATAGAAAACTCTAAAGACTCCACCAAAAAACTAATAGAACTGATAAGTGAATTCAGTAAACTTGCAGGATGTAAAATCAATTTACAGAAATCCGTTGTACTCTTATCCATTAATAATGAAGCAGCAGAAAGTGAAATTATGAAAATAATCCTATTTGCAATTGCACTGCAAACAATGAAATATCTAGGAATAAACTTAAGCAAAGAGATGAAAGATCTATACTCTGAAAAGTATAAAACACTGATGAAGGAAATTGAACACAATGCAAAGAAATGGAAAGACATTCCACCTTCATGGGTTGGAAGAACAAATATTTTTAGAATGTCTAGTTCATAGAACTAGAATAAAAATACTAAAATATATGTGGAACTACAAAGACCCTGAATAGACAAAGCAATTTTGAAAAAGAAAAACAAAACTAAAGGTATTACAAATCCAGATTTCAAGTTATATTTTCAAGTGGTAGTAATTAAACCAATATGGCACCGGCATAAAATTAGATACATAGATCAATGTTAGAGAATAGAAATCTCAGAAATGAACCCACAATTATATGGCCAATTAATCTTTAACAAAAGAGGAATGAATATCCAATAGCCAAAAACAGTGTCTTCAACAAATACTTTTGGGAAAACTAGAGAGCCACATGCAAAAGAATGTAACTGGACCACTTTCTTTAATCACACACAAAAATAAGCTCAAAAAGGATTAAAGACCTGAGTGTGAGATCTGGAACCATAAAAATCCTTGAAGAGAGAACAGGCAATATTATCTCTGACATTGCCCATAGTAACATTTTTCTAGACACGTCTCCTGAAGCCAGGAAAATAAAAACAAAATTAAATTATTGGAACTACATTAACATAAAAATCTACACAGTGAAGGAAACAATCAACAAAACTGAAAGACAACCTACTGAATGAGAGAAGATATTTGCAAATGACATATCTGATAAAGGGTTAGTATCCAAAATATATATTAAAAAAACTGATGCAACTCAATAATCTAAAAACAAATCCAATTAAAAAATGGGCAGAAGTCATGATAGCCATTTATCCAAAAAAGACATCTGGATGACCAACAGACACATGAAAAAATGCTTCACATCACTCATCATCAGGGCAATGCAAACCAAAACCACAATGAGAATCACCTCACACCAATCAGTATGTCTAAAATCAAAAACACAAGAAACAAGTGTTGATAAGGATGTGGAGAAAAAGAAACCCTCTTGCACTGTTGGTGGGAATGCAAACTGGTGCAGCCACTCTGGAAAACAGTATGGATGTTCCTTAAAATTAAAAATAGAAGCACCCTACAACCCAGGAATTGCATTACCAAGTATTTATTATCTTTTAATGTTTGTTTATTTTTGAGAGAGAGAAAGAGAGAGACAGAGAGAGAGAGTGCAGGGGGGGGGCGGGATAGAGATAGAGGGAGACACAGATCCGAAGTAGGCTCCAGCCTCTAAGCTGTCAGTACAGAGCCCAATGCCAGGCTTGAACTCATAATCTGCAAGATCAGGACCTGAGCCGTTGTTGGACGCTTAACTGACTGAGCTACCCAGGCGCCCCGTTTTACTGAATATTAACCAAAAAATATAAAAACTGTAATTCAAAGGGATACATGTGCCCTTATGTGTATGACAATATTATTTACAATAGCTAAATTATGGAAGCAGCTCAACTGTCCATCAATAGATAAATAGATTAAAAAAATGTGTTATATACAATGGAATATTATTCAGTTGTAAAAAAGAATGAAATCTTGCCATTTGCAACAACATGGTAGAGCTAGAGAGAGCATGGTGGAGCTAGAGAGAGAGCTAGAGAGAGAGATAGGATAAACAGGGGCACCGGGTGGCTCAGTTGGTTAAAGTCCGACTTCCGCTCAGGTCATGATTTCTGTGCTGATAGCTCAGAGCCTGGAGCCTGCTTCAGATTCTGTGTCTCCCTCTCTCTCTGCCCCATCCCCACTCATGTTCTGTCTCTCTCTGTCTTAAAAATAAATAAAATATTAAAAATTTTTTTAAAAGATAAGATAAACATACTAATTTACTTTCTTATCCCAAATTCATGATACTTAATATTTTTAAAAGAAAAAGAAAAGAGAAAGAGAATCAGGCATGTTTTAGAGGAAAGCAAATGAGGGGCGCCTGGGTGGCTCAGTCGGTTAAGCGTCTGACTTCGGCTCAGGTCATGATCTTGCAGTTCGTGAGTTCAAGCCCCAAGTCGGGCTCTGTGCTGACAGCTTGGACCCTGGAGTCTGTTTCGGATTCTGGAGCCTGTTTCGGATTCTGTGTCTCCCTCTCTCTCTCTGACCCTCCCCCGTTCATGCTCTGTCTCTCTCTGTCTCAAAAATAAATAAACGTTAAAAAAAAAAATTAGAGGAAAACAAATGAGACAATTTGTAATCATGTTAGAAAAAAAGTATCCATGCCCTTACTAACAAAGACAATTTGAGGAGTTCTTATTAGATAGCGTATTTAGTCAAGGTTCTTCAAAGAAAGAGAACCAGCAGGATCAGGATGTGGTGTGTGTGTGTGTGTGTGTGTGAATGTGAATGAGTTAGGATTGTCTAATGAGATCATGGAAGTTGCCAGTTCCTTGATCCACAGTTGACAACCTGGAAATCCAGGACAGCCAGTGGTATAATTTCAGTCTGAAAGCCAGAATGTTGAGACCCAGGATAACCAATGCTTCAGTTCAGTCTAAAGGTAGGAAAACATTTGATATCCCAACAGGAAAGCAGTCAAGCATAAGAAGTTTCCTGTTATTTTTCTTTCTGATCCTCAGCTGCTAAGGTGGGGTCAACCTACATTTGAGAGGGAAATCAGCTTTACTCTATCCATTTTAGCATTAAATTCATCCAAAAGCACCCTCACAGAAACACCCAGAGTTGGCTTTGACCAAATATCTGGGGACCCCATAGTCTTGTCAGGCAGACACATAAAATTAATCATGATAGAAAGAAAGTAGGCAAACTGAGATGACTTATAGAACACAACTGGAGGAAACCATAACTCCAAACACCATTCAGGAGAAGACTGCTAAGAAGGTGGAAGCACTCTAGGTGACTTAGGACCCAGGATTACATACTAAGGTAATAATGGAGGAGCTACAGTCAGTGATTTTGTGTAGGCAGCAGCTTTTGCTAGAGGCTAAAGCAGAAAATACTAACTCCAGAACCAGGGATCAGAGGCTTACCAGACCTGCAGTTACTGACCCCCAGGAAAAGCAGATATTCCCCACACCAAGATGGCACTATGCTGGATGGCATATCTCTCCTTCCTTGAGGATCATGGGAGCCAGGCAACAGTAGAGACTCTGGTGAACAAACTCAATCTGACATCAAGCACCCATCTAAAAATCACCAAACTTTTTGGGGCGCCTGGGTGGCTCAGTTGGTTAAGCGTCCGACTTCAGCTCAGGTCACGATCTCGCGGTCCGTGGGTTCGAGCCCCGCGTGGGGCTCTGGGCTGATGGCTCAGAGCCTGGAGCCTGTTTCAGATTCTGTGTCTCCCTCTCTCTGACCCTCCCCCGTTCATGCTCTGTCTCTCTCTGTCTCAAAAATAAATAAATGTTAAAAAAAAATTAATAAAAAAAAATCACCAAACTTTTGAGGACAAAAAATCCCACAGTGAGAAGTGTGCTCTAAACTAAAAAATATATTATATTTTTATATAATATAATAATATAATATAATATAATATAATATAATATAATATATATTTAAAAATATATATTATATATTTATATATTATATATATTTTTATATTATATATATTTATAATAATATATTCTATATAATATAATATAACTATAAATATAATATATAAATATATTTTATATTTTAAAAATATTATATATAATATATATTTCTTTCTCTTCTCTGTGTGTATATATATATATACATATACATATACATACACATATACATACATATATATATATGTCTTTCTCCCCACTGTCCTTTGTCTTTCCCTTCACTCTCAGTCCTTCTTTGACTGCCTGTCATAAGCAGTCTGCCTGCAAAGGAGAGTCCAGTGGTTTGTCCAAATATACCAGTAACTTGGTGGTTAAGAATGTTTCTTTCAAAGGCAAATTCTTAGAATCTGTGCTTGTCTGGAAATCCAAAACTACATACAGCTCCTTATCAGTAATATGGGGAGCATTTTGATATCTGCCTGATTACTTTGTCTAACCAACTGTCAAAAGATCAAGAAGAGAAGAGATTACTTAAATCATATTCAAAACCTCTAATATGTGGCATGCTGTTAAAGAATCTTGACAGATAAATAAGAATCAGTAAATAGAAAGTGAGGCTCTTGGTAGACTTGACCTGAAAGTCATTTGGAGTTTACCCTGGTCATTGTGCTTTATGGTAGTTTTATTTATAGGTAGGCTACATGATTTTAGTTTACTTTTGCAAGTAATCCATATGAACTTTCTAATAAAATTCCTGAGTATAGTTGGCACACAATGTTACATTAGTTTCAGATGAACAATGTAGTGATTTAACATCTCTATATGTTATGCTATGCTCACCATAAGTGTAGCTATTGTCACCATACAACACCATTACAATATCATTGACTGTATTCCCCATCCCACATCCCTATGCCTTTTATTCCCATGGCATATTCATTCCATAACTGTAAACCGAAGCCCGTATCTCCCATTCCTCTTCACCATTTCGCCCATCCCTCCAACCCTGTTTTATCTGTCAACAATCAGTTTGCTTTCTATATTTATAGACCTAATTCTGGGGGTGCCTGGGTGGTTTAGTCAGTTGAGCACCTGACTCTTGGTTTCAGCTCAGGTCAAGATCCCAGGGTAATGGGATTCAGCCTCCTGATGGGCTTCTCACTGAGCACGGAACCTGCTTAAGAGTCTCTCTCTGTCTCTGGCTCTGTCTCTGGCTCTGTCTCTCTCCTTCCCTCTCTCTCTCTGGCTCATGCTTTCTCTTTCTAAGAAAAGAAAACAAAAAATTAAAAAAATATATTTATAGGTCTAATTCTGCTTTTTGTTATTTTCATTTGTTTTGTTTTTTAAATTCCACATATGAATGAAATCATATGGTATTTGTCTTTCTCAGCCTGATTCATTTCACTTACCATAATATCTTATTGGTCCATCTTTTTTGTTACAAATGGCAAGATTTCATCCCTTTTAAGGCTGTGTAATATTCTCTTATATATATGTGGCATAAATATATATACATACACATGTATATATTTAATACATACATATATACACCACAGCTTGGCCAATCAAGCATTGCAAGGGAGGCTGAAGCAGGCATTCTAGTGTTTTCAGTATTAGAAGGAAGATCTTTTTTGTTTTATTTTTTACTCTGTTTTTCAGTCAGCCTTGCAGTCATTAACATTGAATCTGTGTTCTTTCCATTCAGACTGGCTTCTCATATTTTATTCTTATTAAAATAAAGGCATATTTTTGATGCAGTATCTAGTGGAGATGCAGAAACTAGAATTATAATTGGAACACTAAAGATAAACATTTATTGAAACAAGGTAGTACCAAATGTTACCATGGATAGAAATTGCATTTTCTGCAGCAGAGCAAAACAAAAGCTGTTTTTATTTGTGTGGGGAAAAAAAAAATTTTCAAAGATAAAAAGTGTAGAGTACAAAGAGACTTAAAAATATATCACAAATTTGATGTTTTCTATAAGCAATCAAAAGGTAGTATCTGAAATCAGCCATTTGATATCAGAATCAAATATCTACCAAAACATTTTAAACATTTTTTAGCAATATGAGCTTGTTAGTTTGGAGAGTTATAAAACAATTTGAATTCTTGAAAAAAATGAAGGTCACAGAAAGAATAAATAAAGACTATTTCTGTCATGCAAATTTTGTTAGAAACTCATGAAATAAAAACTTTATAAAGATACTTTACAATAAATTGAATCTTCACTCAAACCATCAATTTGTTACAGAATATAAAATTTTTTAAAAAAATATTCAAATTCTTTGAAGAACTTTGAAACCACATCAGAAATCAATTTACTCAAATTTTGAGAAATGTTAGGAACTTTTCTTTAGCTTTAGGTGACTGTTGCAATGGAAGAAATATTTTAAAATTATATTCAGTATATTTTGTGTCAAGAGGCTCTCAAATTTGCTAATAAGCATTTTCTCAAAATTCATTAACAACGTTGACCAATTACACAGACTTTTTAAAGTTATTTTTAGCACAAAATATCAACTAGATGTGGAAAAAACCTTTGTTGCTATCAATGGTCTGTACTCCAACTTTGTTAAGTATTAATCTGTACTAATTGACATTTTAAAACAAAAGACTGATTTTTCTCTTATTGATTTACTCCACTCTGCTAAATATTGAAAATATTTGTGCTCAGTTTTCTGAAGCAGACTCTGGAAAATGTCATGGATATAGTTGTTAAAACCATTCATTATTGTGCAATTTATGTGGTTGATGAAAATACAAGACTGTGAATTTAATAACAGTTCTTTTCCAATGCTTACTGGTTGTGTAGTGGAAAAGTTTTACAGAGATTTACTATTAACTAAAATTCAAAATTACCTTAAAAGTAATGCTTGATATAAAAATTATCTAAAGTCAAAATACTGTCCTGTGGTTTTTATTCTTTCACAGATACTGCACTACAAATGAAGTTCGCTCTAGAGCTACAGTAGGAAAGAAAAAGTTCATTTTTGACCCAGACAGAAAGGTACAAGATTTTATTGAAAATGAACTTGAACACAATGAAATCAATAATGACGATTTTCAACATTTTCTTACATTAATGTAAAAAGGGATTTTAATTCTTGACAGTTTTATGTAAATTGCCATAACATTAAAAAAAATTTTAGGAAACATTTTTATACGGATAAATTTAAAGCTGTTTTCCAACTTATGCAACGCACTTTGAATTTGACATTGATAGCACTAAGTTCACTCTAGAGTTAGGTGATTTACTTATCTTAATGTAATTTTTGAAATTGATATGTTTTTGCTTAAAAATGAAATATTTTTTTCTCAGGTAGATGAGCAAGTTGTGTCAATGTTGAATCAAATATTAAATGAAAATGATCTTTTGGTCCTCAGTCTAGTTAGTGGAAATTTTAAGTTTGTTTGAGAAAATTTTGGTATGTGTGTCTTTTTCCTCCTGTATCTTTTATGAAAACTAAAAGCAAATAAATTATTATAGAATAAAAGGTAGCATGTGAGTGAGATGAACTGTAAGTGTAAAATATTCCCTTATTTAGAAGATTTAGTCTGAGAAAAAGCATGTGAACTACCCTCATTAATATTTCTTGTTGTTTACATATTAAAGCAATGCTTTGATACATTGTGATAAAATATATTAATAAATTAATTCTATTCATTTTATTTTTTAATATGACTACTGTAAATTTATTTTATTTTATTTTTATTTTTAATATGAAATTTATTGTCAAATTGGTTTCCATACAACACCCAGTGCTCATCCCAAAACATGCCCTCCTCAATACCCAACACCCACCCTCCCCTCCCTCCTACCCATCAACACTCAGTTTGTTCTCTGTTTTTAAGAGTCTCTTATGCTTTGGCTCTCTCCCTCTCTAACCTCTTTTTTTTTTCCTTCCCCTCCCCCATAAACTTCTGTTAAGTTTCTCAGGATCCACATAAGATCTCATCTGATCTCTGAAGCTAAGCAGGGTCGGGCCTGGTTACTACTTGGATGGGAGACTACTGTAAATTTTAAATTACATATGTATCTCACATTATGTTTCTATTAGAAAACACTTATCTAGAGAGTTTAATATGCTTTGTTTCAAATATACTGTCTTAAAAGATGACTTCATGTTTTAAGCTTTTCACTGTGCCTTTTGTAGTTTAAAGTATCTAAAGATTTATTATCCAAATATTCTCTATTCATGCAACAGCTCATTAAATATATTCATCCAATGTTTCATATAAACAGTTATGTAAAAATATACTGATTTCAGTTACATCTTGTGGGCAGTTTCTCTCTGTATATTCACTATCCACTCTGCAAAATACTTCATAGTAAAAATATATCACTATCAAATTTTGGAGGAACTCCTGCTTTCCTACTTTTCTATTATTAGTTTGTGATGAATTAAAAAAACTCTGAAAACCCAAACATGTTCTATTTAAATATGTCATGTATGATCTCATAGTTCTTAATCTTACCCCTCATTGTTTATATTTGGACTGATACTTATCATATAATTCAAGTATTTAATATATTGAAAATATTGTGTTATCCTTCTGCTAAATCTCAAAATATCTCCAGGCAAACACCCAGTTCTTAATATGAAAATACAAGTAAATTACAAAACAGAAAGTAGGGACAATTAAAATGTTCTACATATAATTATAGGGTATTAGTATCTAATACTGTATGCATTCTGATATTGATCTTGGTTTTCCTAAGAAAGGAGATCTTAAAAAAAAAAGAGTATGCACAGTTCCATAATGGCTACTTCCCTAAGGAGAAAACACCTGCAAAGGCAAGGAACATTCATCTAAATAAAGTGTGAACTGCACAAATGACTTAATGTGTTTTTCTTTTGTTGACCTGAGTTTGGCTATAATGGACTAAATTTTTCCTTTCACTAAGGCTGCTTCCAGGCACTTAAAGATTATCCAGTTGCTATAAACAGCTCCAATGACATGAGGAGGGAGAAAATAAATATCCCAAATGCAAAATTAATACTTTAAGTTATTATGCCTAATGTCCAAAATTCAGATGTCAAGTGGATAATTACAGCAAGACCACTGTGTGTAATAATAACTGTGTTCATCAGCTGCACTGAGAGTCTGAATGATGATAGAATATCATAGTCCATCAAGGAACTTGAAGGCTAAAAGCCTGCTATATACGACTGATTGCTTTCAGTTTCTGACAGGAAAATCTTTATCTTCTAATTTAATGCAAGTTATTCAAATGATATTTCAAGTTTATGATCAAGATTCTGGAAAGCTTCTGGGGCGCCTGGGTGGCGCAGTCGGTTAAGCGTCCGACTTCAGCCAGGTCACGATCTCGCGGTCCGTGAGTTCGAGCCCCGCGTCGGGCTCTGGGCTGATGGCTCAGAGCCTGGAGCCTGTTTCTGACTCTGTGTCTCCCTCTCTCTCTGCCCCTCCCCCGTTCATGCTCTGTCTCTCTCTGTCCCAAAAAAAATAAACATTGAAAAAAAAAAAATTTAAAAAAAAAAAAAAGATTCTGGAAAGCTTCCAAAAGGTAAAGAGCAAACATAATAAACAACTTACTATTATTATACTTTAATATAATAGTTTTCTTCTGGTTGCCTTTTTACTAAAAATTGCCTGATTGCTTGGATTAGCTTAACAAACAGTGGTTATTACTAGCCTATGTGTCACCTACAGTGTAAAAGTTATTTTCATTTGTCACTATCAAATTTACTAATAGACATTTTGGGAAATTAATGAAACAAAACCAATAAAATCTAATTGCACCTATTTGAAATAGATACAATAAAATGATGAAGACACAAGTTTTGTTTAAATCAATTATCCTGAGTGTATAGAACAGAATGTAATCTATGTGGTAAGAATGAATAAAGCTAAGTTTAAAATAGGTTTGGCAATTTTAGGATTTTAATGCTAATCTGGAGGCAGACTTGATAGGGTGGAGGAAATCATCTCCTAGCATTGTTGGGGTTGGGAATTTTGTAAGATTTTCCAAACCAGTTTAAACTTGGCCTAAAAAGTACCAGTAATATGCAAGAGTGAGAGATGCAAGGTACTAAAAATAAGATGACATTCAAATATCAGCTGATCTTTTAGATAAGAATAAAAGTATCCATCTGTTGCTTCTGTGAATTCTGTTAGCATAGTAACTAACGTCTTGATCAATGATGCAAATATAGTGAACACATGGAGTTCCTAATTCACACAAGGAATGAGAGTCTCATTTTTTTGCCATCAGCTTGCTGTACAAATTTGGACTAGGTGTTTTCCTCCTGAGTTTATTCTATCAAAATTTTGAAGTAGTGTTGCTTAAAATAGCAAATTCCTGATGTAAATAGTTGTCAAGGCAGTGTTTACTATGATGATAGAGAAGTTTTTTTCTTTTTTTTTTAAGAGATTCTGTAAGACTAACACTAAGGCACTAAGGCATCTGCATGTAAGAGGTAGCAAAATTGGTGCTGTCTTGTAGCTGATTGTAATTTCTGATATACTCTACTCAGAAAAGCAACTGGTTTTTCTCAAACCTGCTTACATCAAACACTTTAACTAACAACCCCTGGATAAAAAAAACAAAAAAAACAAAAAAAACAAAAAACAAAAAACCCACGCAAACAAGAAAAACAAAGACAGAGAGGACAGGGACAAATATACCTGGAATCTCATCACTTCTCTGTCAGATCTTCTATTCTTTCTTAATTTAGCATAAGAAGGAAAACCATGTCCCAATTCACTGTACTGTACATTTCATTTTTTTTTTTTAATGTTTATTTACTTTGAGAGAGAGAGAGAGACAGAGACAGTACAAGCAGGGGAGGGGCAGAGAGACAGGGAGACACAGAATCTGAAGCAAGCTCCAGGCTCTGAGCTGTTATCACACAGCCCCACCTGGGGCTCAAAATCAGGAACTTTGAGATCATGACCTGAGCAGAGGTTGGACGCTTAACTGACTGAGCCACCTAGGTGCCCCTGTACTGTAAATTTCAAATTAGCATGCATTCAATATTCAAGCCTAATTTGTTTGTTTATATATTTGAAAATGAGATCAGCAAATTTAACAAAATATTTTACAATTTTTTGGAAGGGAAATCCATTCATTCAACAATGTTTAAGCAAGCACCTACTATCTTTTGGACATTCTTTTAGCTACTTGTGAAATATCACACAATAAAATAAAGACTAATGTCCTTGTAAAAACTACATATTAGTAAAAAGCAAGGAGACTATAAAATATAATAAATACACATATTTTCAACATAGAATATTTGGAGATGAAACTGATAAGAAATAAAAATAATGTAGAGAAAGGTAAGAAAGATGAGGAATGTCTGTGTGGGTGGGAATTAATGAGCTGAATTAAATATGGTAGACAAGTTAGTTTTTTTTTTTTTTTTAAGTTTATTTACTTACTTTGCGAGACAGAGACAGAGAGAGCCTGAGCAGGGGTGGGGGGAGCAGAGAGAGGGAGAGGATCCCAAGAAGTCTCCTTACTGTCAGCATGGAACCCAACACATGGCTCAAATTCACAAACTGTGACATGATGACCTGAGCCGAAATCAAGAGTCAGACCCTTAACCAATTGGGCCACCCAGATGCCCCATTAGATTATTTAAATGGTGAAGTTTGGGCAGAGATTTTAAAAATGTAAGAATGGTGGAAGAATGAGTTTGGACAAAAGAAAATTCAAGACAAGGGGAATGACTGGAGTTGTGCTCACCACCATGGACGCCATTAACCACATGTGGCAACTGAGCACTTGAAATATGGCTAGTGAAACTAAATATCTAAATTTTTAAATTTTATTTATTTATAATTATAAGTAAGTTAGAAAAATAGACACTTCAATTGATTATTCACAAATTTTTAATTATGTTTGGGATGATTTCACTGTGTAAATCTACTTTTCAACTACAAATTTTATAAAATACATGTAGACTAAGCATCACTTTTGAAAATTTAGCATGTACATTGAGATGTGCTCTACATACCAGATTTAAAGACTTAATACAAAAATTAATGTACCCTATCTCAATAATTTTATATTGATTATGGGGTGAAATGATATTTTGGATATATGAGATTAGCTACATCTGTTATTAAATTAATTTAATATATTATTATGTGGACCTTGTGCAGAGAATTAGATGCAAGGGAGATTATAAAATTACACTTTAGAGTAAAATAAGATGTTTATATATGAGCGTAGTGTTCAGAGCTTCTCAACATGGAGATAGATTTATAGATATGGGTAGGTGGGGAAAACAGCCAGCCTTGGAGAACGCTTAGAATTGGTGGGATGAATCAGAGTCTGTAAGAGTACCATTAAAAAGAAAAACAGTTTGGGGCGCCTGGGTGGCTCAGTCGGTTAAGCGGCCGACTTCGGCTCAGTCACGATCTCGCGGTCCATGAGTTCGAGCCCCGTGTCGGGCTCTGTGCTGACAGCTTGGAGCCCAGAGCCTGTTTCAGATTCTGTGTCTCCCTCTCTCTCTGACCCTCCCCCGTTCATGCTCTGTCTCTCTCTGTCTCAAAAATAAACGTTAAAAAAATAAAATAAAATAAAAAACAGTTTAGTTAAGAAATTTATTATCCTAGTCTTCTTTCCCTCAGAGTTTTGTAAGAAAGCAACAGAAATATAGGGATTGGGAACATACATAAACCATGTATTTCTGTATACTCTCGTGGTAATTGGGTTCTAGGACTTTCCTGGAGTAGAATCTAAAAATGAACCAAAGATAGCTGATATTGCTGCCAACTTTCTGCCAACTGGAATGATGAAAAAAATATATGGTTTGAGATTTGCAGTACTGTTATAGTCAGAGATAAATTCAATACCATTAAAATGATGATGTACTTCTGGCTCAACTTATTCTAATTTGAAACTGTATGATAACCATCGCTTCTTAACCACCTCACAATGCAAAGGTTTTGACATCTCTGGAAATAAACATTTACGGTGAAACAAAGTATTAAGCTACAGGCTTCCCAGGTCATTTTTACACAATTTCTGTAATACAATTTAAACATAGAAAAATATATGAAGAACCAAGAGAATATACCTAAAAATTGAGAAAACACATTCAATAGAACCAGATGATTCAGGTATTTTAATTACCAGATGAGTCCTTAAAAACAAGTTTTATGGAGTTCAAGTAATTTTTAGGAATAAGTTTTCTATCTCTGCTCCTTAGTCACACCAAATGAAATTCCATGTTAACAATTTTCACTGTAAGAAGGCATACATAGCTCACTAAAATATTACAGTATTAGAGATTGAGATGGAAATAATACTGGAAGACTAAAAATATCACTGACAATAACAAAGAAGCAAAAATAAAATCCATGACCTCAAGTATCTCTAGTTTTTCAGAAAATTGTATTTAGAAACTTTTTGACAGAAAAAGAGAATTAAAAGAGAATTCCAATATTCATTTGTGTGGTAGCTCTCAGTTTTAAAGATAGTTTGTAAGCCCTACAGCAACCTTACTTTACAACATTTTTCCTTTCCCTCCATCCCTCTTCCTTCCTTCCTCCCTTCCTCCCTTCCTCACCTCCTTCTTTCCTTTCTTTTTCCCTAAATCTCTTAATCCCCTGAAACTACTCCAGCAAATTTTACTAGAGAAAAAGTATAAACATTCTAACTAAAATTCCAACATTTATAGAATTCCAGATTTTCTATGATTCTCACACTTCAGTTTGTCAGCTGTATTTTTTTTATTTAGTTTGGACATAATGATTCTGACTTAAAAATGTTTATTTCATTCTTCCCATTTCTCAAACTCCCTGAATGAAATGAAATCATAGAATTTACCTAACAAACAAGAGTCTTTCTCTATCTCAAAGACTAGGACTCTCTTTCTAGGAGGCAATTGTTCCACTGGCTACACTTCCATGTTGTCTCAGTACCAGTGAAGGCTTTTGTTAATATCCATGTTAGAAATCATTTTGTATCCTCATCATATCCATCTCATGAATTCATACGTTTGTCATACCTGACTACTGAAATCTCACCTAATTAGTGTACAAACAACCTTACATACAATATGCCACATTATTATATATACAGAGATTGGTTGGACAATAAGAGATAATATTTATCAAATTTTTTATGTGCCTTGCCCTGTTCTAACATTTTTATAAGCATTATCTCATTTAATTTTTCCAATAATCTTATAAAGTACACCTTCTTGATATCACTTCACACATGAAGAAACTGAGACACAGGAAGGTCAAAGTTCATGTATACTTGCATGATGGAGTCAGGAGATGAATTAGGGAAGCCTAGTGACTGCTTTGTCTAGTTGGTAAGATACTCAAACCTCACTATGTGTCTTGGAGTTCAATATTTTTCATGCATGATAATTTTTATTTTTTGCTTTTTTGGATAATTTTTATTGTAATATGAAAAACAGATATTCCTTAATGTTTCCTATGAGAAATGAGCAGGTAAGATGCCATGGAAAAAATTGAGAATGATGAAAAATAAGGCAAAGTAAAGGAATATAGATAGCATTTAAAAAAAGAAATATAGGGGCGCCTGGGTGACTCAGTCGGTTAAGCGGCCGACTTCGGCTCAGGTCACATCTCACGATCCGTGAGTTCGAGCCCCGCGTCGGGCTCTGTGCTGACAGCTCAGAGCCTGGAGCCTGTTTCAGATCCTGCGTCTCCCTCTTTCTCTGACCCTCCCCTGTTCATGCTCTCTCTCTCTCTGTCTCAAAAATAAATAAATGTTAAAAAAAATTAAAAAAAAGAAATATAAAACAAATTAACAGGAAGAAGTGATAATAAGTTTACAGTAACCAATTTAATCTATAATAGTAAAATTTTACTTGCATCTCCCACATTTAATTGTTTTCTATATTTGCTTGATAAAAGAATTTGCTTGCTGTATTCAGTTACTAAATTGAAGCATTAATTTTACATTCTTCACATAAATCTCAAGGCAGTTTCATCTTACCCTATTGGCCTCTTCTTTCATCATTATTTCTGATTTCCTTCCATCTATTTTCACTTAGAAACTGCACATGTAAATTGCTGTCCTAGTTAATGAAAATTGGATTGGAGGCTGTGTCAGATGGTGGTTTAAAAGATGGACTTTGAAATTAGATAAATCCATTGTAAAACACAGTCTTTTTTTTAAAGCTAAGTAAGAGCCTCATTTTTGATTTGTAATCTTTAAAAAATTGAAATATATTAAACATTAATAATAAACTACATGTATACAAACATATCAGTACACATCAATATTATGTACATATTAAGCACACACTCAGTTTAAATGAAGAGAGTACAAGTGAATACCCACATATCCATCTATTTTAAGACATAAGAGTTTGCTAATATATTTGAAAAACTATTTGTGCCTCTCTTCTATAGCTTCTCCTTCCCTTTCTTTCTCCTCAGGGTTAACTACTGAATTTTTTATTAACAATTTCATCACTTCGTTTAGAAAAATTAAGTTTAGCATATTCATATGATTCTATAAGATATTGTTTCATCATTTTAATTTTTACACAATACCGTAACATTATATTCTTTTTTTTTTTTTTTAATTTTTTTTTTCCACGTTTTTATTTATTTTTGGGACAGAGAGAGACAGAGCATGAACGGGGGAGGGGCAGAGAGAGAGGGAGACACAGAATCGGAAACAGGCTCCAGGCTCCGAGCCATCAGCCCAGAGCCTGACGCGGGGCTCGAACTCACGGACCGCGAGATCGTGACCTGGCTGAAGTCGGACACTTAACCGACTGCGCCACCCAGGCGCCCCAATATATTCTTTTACAATTAACCTTTTCCCTTCACTCTGTACTTTTAAGTTTCAGCCATGTGGATATGTTCACTTGTATTTCATTTACTTTTATTGTTGAGTAGAGCTCCTTTGTATGACTAGAGCAAGTGACAGAATCCATCGTTGATGGACACACTGAATTATTTTCACATTTTTGCTATATTGAAGAATGCTGTAATCGTCCTTCTCATTGTATGAGTATACTTCAATTTGCTTAGCCATTCTCCTGTTGATGTACATTGGCACTGTTTTCAGCTTGAGGATATTAGAAATCATGGTACTGTGAACATTCATGTAGGAGTTTTTGGGGGCTCCTATATATTCTTTTATTCTTGGGTAAATACCATAGGAGTGGGATGTTTGTGTCATATGTTAAAGCTCATGTTTATAAGAAATGATTCAACTGCTTTTCAAGACAACTACAAAGTTTGCATTTCTGGCACTGTGTCAGAGTTCTAATTGCTCTACCTCTTAGTCAACATTTGGTACTAAGTCATTTGTATCGTAACCTTTCCAGGGATTGCATATTGGTATTGTGTTGTGGATATAAGTAGCATTTCTAAGTGACTAATGATGTTGGTCATCTTTTCATGTTCTTATTGACCATTTTTAGACATTCTTTACAAAGTGTCTATGCACATATTGTGCATATTTTGTGGAGTTGTCTTCTTAATATTGAATTTTAATGGTTTTTGTATTCTGAGTACAAGTATTTACCTGACATATGTTTGGTAAATATTTACTCCCATTTGTGTCTTGGATATTGATTGGGATTGTGGCTAACAATTAGATCAATTTATGAATAATTAATATGGAAATTGACCAGGCACCCTGCATTTCATATATTGCACTGTCTGGAAGCAGTGCTTTCCTAAAAGAGTACTAGAATGGCCTAAGGGACGTAGAGCTGATGTGCCAGCCTGCAGGCGTCTTGCAAGAATGAGGTGCCATCCTCCAGGATGTCGTATAGTATATACACTGAATCAAAGATACTTGTGTGGTACTGTTCCTAATAGGAAAAATTATGAGTCCAGAAGACAAGGGGTAAAAGCTGCAGTGGCCTCTGATACGATCATTGTCAGTGACTCACTGGAAAAATTGTGCTTAATTGATACTGATAGGCTTCCGAGCTCTTTTTAAATCAGGGGTGATGATTGGAAATCTTGGCATGCCTTAAATTCTTGGCTGAATTTTATGAGCAAAATCCTCCTGCCAACCCACAGAGGAGATATAAATTTAGCTTTATAAATGAAATACATAAACCTTCGTTTTATTCAGCTACTGAGGTTTTTGGATACTTTCTTGCTGCATTGTAACTTGCGTTATGCTGCCTGATACACCTGTAATTGGTAGGTGCTTACAAATAAATAAATGAAGTGAATATGAATAAATGAATAATAATAATTGACATAGAGTGGAAAGTCTCCTCTCTGAGGACTTATATATACTTTGTTCAGGTGCGCCTATGGAAAACATCATATTCTCTTTCTCTTTCTTTCTTTCTTTCTTTCTTTCTTTCTTTCTTTCTTTCTTCTTTCTTCTTTCTTTCTCTCTCTTTCGAGAGAGACCGTGTGAGTGAGGGAGGGACAGAGAGAGATTGGGAGAAAGAGATAATCCAATGAGGGGAACAGAGACAGAAAGAGAGTACAGAGTGCCAAGTGGGACTGGAGCTCACCCAATGCAGTGCTAGAGCTCACTTGATGCAGGACTCGAACTCACAACCATGAGAACATGACCTGAGCTGAAGTCAAAAGCTTACCCGACAGCCACCCAGGTGCCCCAAAACTTATATTCTTCACACAAATTTTAGTCTTTATAGTTTTTTTTTTAATTTTAATATTATTTTTTCACTCAACATTACAAGGCTGAAATTTTAAAACATCCAAACTTTTTGAAAAGTTTTAAGCTCTTTTTCCCTATATGCAATGTGTTAAGGTCACTGTTTACTAAATAGCACTTTCTCGGACACAGTTTTAATATACTGTTCTCTCATAGCTTTGGTTCCTACTATAATTTTATTAGATACGTACAGCTAGAGCTGCTCATAGACTTTTAATCGAGAATGTTTTTTAAATCTTGCGTGTTCCATTTCATTTTTCATATTAATATATTCCTTTTTAAGTACATATATCTATCAAACACCCTACATTGGCTGAAGATTGTCCTTTTAAATCAATAATTATATGAACATTGAAACAAGCCTCTATGTTTGCAAAATTGAGAACAAAACCAAGAATTTCCTATTTGAAAAATCAGCAAATGAAACATTCAAGTCATTAAAGATCTCAGATTCAAATAATAAATGAATAAGTTTGATCTGTCATCACAGAAAGAATAGTAGAGAAATATTAATCCAATAGATTAAATAAATAGGAATTGAGGTTTTTTGACCAAAAAAAGAGAATAAGGAGAATAAATGTTTTTTATGCAAAAGATGAATAAATGGAGGAAAATAACAAATTAGAAAATTATATAATATTACTATAGGAAGATATCAGAGCTTAGTTCCTCTGTTGATATAAACCAAAGATTAAATCTTTTGATCTGTGTTTAATTATCTTTACAAATATATTTAAGTTTAGATACTAAACCTTAACATACAGCTTCCATATTCACTTCAGCTATCTCGTCCTAATTTATCCAGTATTCCCTAGTGTCTAAATGTTGAGTTGTCCACATCTAATCCGTACCCTAAGAAAATATTTCACTATTTTTTTAAGGTTGGCTCCACATGCAGGGCTTGAACTCACACAAGCCTGAGATCAACATTCTGATATTAAGACCTGAGCTGAGATCAAGACTTGGATGCTTAACCAACTGAACCACCCACACATACCAGATTTTACTATTTTAGAACATTAGGAACACTATACAATTTCCCTAAAGCAGACAGCTATTATTTACTGGGTTATTTTCACATTCATAATTACCTACTATCAAGATGCATTATTTATATTATATATATTATATACATGTGTATTTGACAAGATTAAAAACACATTGAAATCTAATGAACAACACCATGGTAAGGCATAGAGGATAGAAAAAGGAAAAAAGCTCTTTTTTTTCAATGTTTATTTATTTTTGAGAGGGGGAGGGGGCAGAGACAGAGGGAGACACAGTATCTGAAGTAAGCTCTAGGCTCTGAGCTGTCAGCACAGAGCCCAGTGCAGGGCTTGAACTCATATAACTGCAAGATCATGACCTGCGCCAATATCGGACGTTCAACCAACTGAGCCACCCAGGCACCTCAAAGACAAAAATCTTTTAATCAGTAATGTTTCTAGGAAAATAACATGAAATGAAAACTCAGGTATGAGATGAAATCTAAAACAGAGAAGCAATATCACTGATATGGCTAGACAACTTTCTCTCTCTTGTCTAAGTTACTTCATCTTTAAAATGGAGGGGATGGAGATAACTAATTTTTATGAACATAATATAAGTTCCAAAAGAATTGGTGAGATAAACAGATACAATGTAGTCAAAATATATCAGCTAGAGAATAGTGATTTGGTGAGAAGTAATCAGTAATGAAGTAAATGGGGGCATTGGATCAAAATAATCTTCGTGTCATCACGTAACTAATTGTACAGTCAGAAGAGTTCTCAAAGGTTTATTGTTTAAATCTACAGAAATTTTACAGGTTTTTTAGATAGAAATTCTAATGTGCTGTGATGAAGCAACAAGATTGCAAGGCACAAAGAACAATACAACAAAAGTTGACTGGATAATAATAGAGCCTAAGATTAGTCAAGGTTTACCAAAACAACTAGAAAGTTTTCTAGTTAAAAATGCTGCCATTGGGGCGCCTGGGTGGCGCAGTCGGTTAAGCGTCCAACTTCAGCCAGGTCACGATCTCGCGGTCCGTGAGTTCGAGCCCCGCGTCAGGCTCTGGGCTGATGGCTCAGAGCCTGGAGCCTGTTTCCGATTCTGTGTCTCCCTCTCTCTCTGCCCCTCCCCGTTCATGCTCTGTCTCTCTCTGTCCCAAAAATAAATAAACGTTGAAAAAAAAATTAAAAAAAAAAATGCTGCCATTGTCTAGGTGCCTTAGATGAAACTTAGAAATGAGAGGCTAAAATGCATCTCTGAGATGGAGTTTGGTTGCAGTGAGTTTATTAAGAAATTCTCTTGGAATTGACACCTGTATAAGAAAGATGGGGAAGGAAGTGGGATTGAGCAGGAGAAAGAAGTCAAGCCACATTGCAGACCTAACAACAGCTCAACTAACTCCATGAGAAGTTCTCCAGTTTACATATCTCTTCAGAGTTGTCCTGATATGTGGCTGGATGGCCCAAACTTTACATTGCAACATCAATTAAAAATAAGTATGGGCTGTGGAAAGAGGGCACAGCAATGGCCTGGCAGCTGTCTACTGTCAAAGAAATCCCTGAAGAGGATCTTAGTTGAAGATTGTCTTCTGATAACACACTCAACAGTGGGGCAATAAGTTTGCTGAAGGGAGATCTGGAAAGCCCATTACAGTGTCCTCCATGGGTCATGCTGGCCAGTACTCTGATCCACTTCATGTACACTCTGGGAGTAACTTCTCCAGGATTATAGTTGACCTCTACTTTTGGATGAACTTAGAAGAGGAAGATTCAAGTAGTATTCTACGTTGACCAGTGCAGCAGCTGGTCTTTGGATGCAGCTATCCTCATTGCTTCTCATCACTATTATATATTTTAGATTCCCCTCACCCTCATCCAGGAGCCCTACTGGTCTTGGTAGTTTACCTTGTCATTTGATCCATAGGGTCTAAACACTGCTCTTCATTCATGTCTTTCTCTGGTCAGAGTTACTATTCTTGTCTTTATTGTTACAGCTGGGCAAGGCATCTTTGATAGATGTTTAAAAAAATGCTTCAGTATTAAAATACAATAACCAAATTATGGAAATATCCCAAATTTCCATCAACTGATTAATGGATTTAGAAGAAGATGTGGTATAGGGATGCCTGGGTGGCTCAGTTGGTTAAGCATCAGACTCTTGGTTTCAGTTCAGGCCATGATCTCATGGTTTGTGAATTCAAGTCCCACATCAGGTTCTGCTCTGTCAGTGAGGAGCTTGCTTATGATTCTCTCTCTTTCCCTCTCTCTCTGCCCTTCGCTTGCTCACTTTCTCTATCTCAAGATAAATGAGTAAATTAAAAAAAAAAAAAAAGATGTGGTATATATATGAAGGAAAAGAAAACTTCATATATATAAAAGAAAACAAAACCTTAAAAAAAGATGTGGTATATATATATATATATATATATATATATACGCACATATATATATAGAATACTACTCAGTGTTAAAAAAATGAAATCTTGCCATTTGTAGCAATGTGGATGGAACAGGAGGGTATTATGCTAAGTGAAATAAGTTGGTCAGAGAAAGACATGTATCATATGATTATGTATGTATACATACAATTAATAATAGGTTTTGATTGCCTATTGTGAGTCAAACACTATCATAGGCCATAGCAATGAACAAAAAAGAAAGAAAAGTATCTGTCTTCATGGAACTTGCTTTGTGAGGAAGCAGGCAGTTTAAAAAATGTATAATTAATTGCACGGGTTGTGACGGTATGTTTTACGGAGAAAAGGGGTACGTAGAAGAATAGAAGAACATTTGAGGTGTATCTAATAAATATGTTCTAAGTGTGTGTGAAAGTGTAGAAGTTACAGTAATTTTTATTTTATTGATAAGAAAAAAGAGGCAAAAAAACTAAATAAATTACTGAAGTTCAAAGTGGTGAAGGTAAGTGGTGAAGCCAGTATAGAAACCCAGCTAATTATGACTTTAACATCCTGGCTCTTAACACTATACAAGTACTATAAATGTTCATCAAGATGGGTTTGGAATAATCATAAAGATTTTAAGTTTTATTTCAGGGAAAGAGGACTATAATCTTTGAGTTTCTTGTGCTACTGAGGTTAATGGCAAACTCATATAGATATCAGTAAAGCTACAATTTTGTTACTGCTTTGGATTTTATTTAAAGAGGTCTATTCCCTTTTATAGAGTAAGATATTTATATTTATATTTATACTTATATTTATGTTTATGTTTATATTTATATTTACATTTATATCTATTTTAGAGTAAGATATATATATATAGTATACTTATTTATAATGTATTGGATGCAAATAAGATATGTGTTTATGTATAAGATATGTATATATGTGATGTCTGTATCTGTATATCTCTGTATATATGTGAAAAGAGTTTAAAGGAGAAATATAAAATCCTCAAATGTATAGTGTAAGGAAATGTCACCATTGGTATATTGACGCAAAAAAAGAGGGATCATGGGTTCTTATCAAAAAATAAGTACTAGAGATAAAGAGATTAACTATTTAAATTACTGATGACTCTTCACATTGTAGCGCTTATTTCAAATACCTAATGAAACTAGGTTCCTACCTGTCATTTCTATTTGTAAGGAGTCAGTTTGTACTTTTGTTAGGTTTAGCTCTTTTATGTGGGAGAAAAACAAATAAAAGCCAAATTATTACAAATTAGGTTTCATGAGCATTTTTTAAATGATAGAATTTAGAGATATTTTTCCTTATAGTCATTAAGTATTGATGAAAGAGAAAGCTATTACTAAACAACACCTCGACCCCACCCCCACGTTATTTGGCTTCATGTACAAATTGAGTGAAAAATGAATTGCCAAATGTTTCTAACCAACCTGTGCCCAAATCACAATGAAGACGGCCATCTAGCCAAAGAGGAAAAGGTACTATTATTTTCTATCATATTACATAAAATTCAACTTGCATATGTGTTGTTCTCAATACATACTGTTTGGTTATCTGGTTATCTCTTTTAGGCAGTGTCAGTTAGTGAATTTCAATCAGTAATTTAAACTTCTGTGGTTCTATATATTCTATCCTTTGTTACTGGATAAAATATGAGAAAACTGTTGTTTTCAATGTTCTTTCTTTAAATAAAGTATCTTTTGATTTGAAATAGGGTGAATAAAATTTGGGGCACCTGAGTGGCTCAGTTGGTTAAACGTCTGACTCTTGATGTCAGCTCAGGTCATGATCTCATGGTTCATGGGTTTGAACCCTGCATTGGGCTCTGCACTGACAGTGCAGAACCTGCTTGGGATTCTCTTTCTCTAGACACCCACCCCCACCCCCGCTTGCATGCAAGCTCACACACTCTCTCTCTCTCTAAAAATAAATAAATAAACTTAAAAAAGAATGAATAAAACTTTATAGCCTATGCCAAATATTTAAGTTTATAATACAATATTTGGCCAACATATTTGATATTACACAGTAAATATTTCTCCCTAGGTTTATTGGCATATAATTGATGCACTGATACATAACACTGTGTAAGTTTAAGGTGTGAAACATGTTGATTTGGAAAACTTATGTATTGTAAAATGATTACCACTACAGTGTTAGCTAGAACTTCCATCACATGACATAGTTAACATTTCAGTTTTGTGCCAAAACATTTAAGATTTACTTTGTTAACAACTTTCAAGAATATAATACAGTATTGGAATCTATAATCACAATGCTACGCATTAGAACTTATTAATCTTCTACTGGAAACTTGTACCCTATGCCCAGCATCTCCCCATTTTTCCCAACCCCCAGTCCATGGCAACCACCATCCTATTTTGTTTCTCTGAGTTCAACTTTTTTAGATTCCACAGATAAGTATTCATATACAGTATTTATCTTTCTCTGATTTATTTCATTCAGCATAATGCCTTCAAGGTCCATTCATGTTACAAATGGCAGGATTTCCTTCTTTCCTATGGCTGAATGATACTTCTCTGTGTGCATGTGTATATGTCTGTGGGTGTGTATGATATATATCACATCTTTATCCATTCGTTTGTTGATGGACACAAGTTGTACTTATTATGGTTATTGTCAATAATACTGCGATATATTGGGAGTGGAGATATCTGTTTGAGACCCTGTTTTCATTACTTCCAGATATATACCCAGACATGAGATTACTGAATCACATGGTAATTCTATTTTCAATTTTTTTTGAGGAACCTCCATTCTGTTTTCAATAATGGATGTAACATTTTATATTGCCACCAACAGTGCACAGGGCTCCCTTTTGTCCACATCCCCACCAACGTTTATCTCATCTTTTTGATGATAGCCATCTTAACAGGTATGAAGTGACATCTCATTATGACCTTGATTTGATTTCCCTAATCATTAGTGATATTGAACATTTTTTTTGTGTGTATGTGTTGGACATTTATATTTCTTCTTTGGAAAAAAAAATGTCTATTCAGTCCCTCTGCCCATTGTTTAATTGTATTTTTGATATTGAGTTGTATGAGTTCTTTACATACTTTGATATTAATCTATCAGATATAGTTTGAAAATATTTTCTGCCATTTTATAAGATGCCTTTTCATTTTGTTGACTGTTTATTTTTTGTTTTCTGTGCTGTACTTCTCTCATGCTGTGCTTTTTAGTTTGATATAGTCTCACTAATTGATTTTTGGTTTTGGTATTATATCTTAAAA
The DNA here is from genome assembly GCF_028749965.1 of Puma concolor. Lineage (NCBI taxonomy): Eukaryota > Metazoa > Chordata > Mammalia > Carnivora > Felidae > Puma > Puma concolor. Next base: position 37,462,536 of record NC_141679.1, read on the forward strand.
ATTTTTCCAGACAAATGTCAAGGAGCTATATCCGTGTTTTCTTCTAGGAGTTTTATCAGGTCTTATATTTAAGTTTTTATTTCATTTTGACTTAATTTTTGTGAGTGCCATGAGATAGGGATCCAATTACGTTTCCTCTTGTGGTTATCTGCTTTTCCCAATAGCGTTTATTGAAAAAACTATCATTTCTCCATTGAGTATTCTTGGCTCCCTTGTCAAATATTATCTGACGATATATGTTGGGGGTTATTTCTGGGCTCTCTATTCTATTCTATTTACCTAAGCATCTATTTTTATGCCAGTACCATACTGTTTTGATTATCATAGCCTTGTCAGAAGTCTTGACATGAAGTGTGATGCCTCCAGCTTTAGACTGCTTTGTCAGGTTGCTTTGGCTATTTGGGATCATTTGTGTAAACATGCAAATTTTAGGACTGTTTTTATTTTCCTATTTCTGTGAAAAATGCCTTTGGAATTTTGATTGGATTGTGTTGAATCTATAAATTCTTTGGGTAGTATGGATATTTAACAATATTAATTCTTCCAATACATGAACACGTTTCCGTACAGCACATCAGAGTCTTGTAGCTTTCATTATAGAGATTGTTCACTTCCTTAGTTAAATTTATTGCTAAATATTCTATTGATTCGATGCTATTATGAAGTAGAATTGTTGCTTAATTTCTTTTTTTCATATTTTGTTGTTAGTGTAGAGAAACAAAACTGATTTCTATATGTTGACTTTATATCTTACAGCGTTACTGAATTCATTGATTGGTTTCAACAATTTTTTTTTGTTGTTTTAAATCATTAAGATTTTCTATGTATAAGGTACATAATCAGCAAGCTGAGATCATTTTAATTTTTTATTTCAATTTTGGATGCCCTGTATTTCTTTATCTTGCTTTATTGTTCTAGCGGTACGATGTTGAATAAGAATGGTGATAATGGGCAAACTTGTCGTTTTCCTGACCTTAGAGGAATTTTTTTTTTTTTTTACTTTTGCCATTGAATATTCTGTTAGCTGCATGTTTGTCTTATATGATATTTGTTATATTGAGTTATATTCCTTCATTCTTAGATTACTGAGGGTTTTATCATGAAAGGATGTTACATTTTTTTCAAATGCTTTTTTTGCATCTATTGAGATGATCACGTGATTTTTGTCTTTCTTTCTATGATGTGTTACATTTATTAATTTGCATATGTTTAACGATACTCATGCCCTAGGGATAAATTCCACTTGATTGTAATAAATAATCCTTTTAATGAACTATATATTTCCATTTGCTTCCTTTAAGATTTTCCTTTTGTCTGCTGTTTTCAGTAATTTTACTATTACTCTGTAGCTTACCTTTCTTTTGTAAAGTTTGAAAATTTTAGTTAACATATATTTGAATATTGCTATTTTCCTGCATTTTTTCTTTCTTTCTCTTTCAAAAGACTATGTATATTAGAATGTGTCCCAGTTCTGTCATGTGGTTTTCATGGCTTTTACTATATTTACCATTTTTAAAAACTGTTTGTCCTTACATCTAACATATTATGCAGTCAGGGAAAATTAGGCAATTAAAATTTTATAGAGTCATGTTTCCCAAAACAATACTCAATGTTTTCTACTTTATCTATTTGCTTAGTATTGGATAACTTTATTTCCCAAACTAAAATCCACATAAAATTAAGAGAACTTGCCACCTTGGAAGAACATTATCACATTATCAACAATAAGGATTGAAGACTTAATTGAAGGGATGGAATGTAGATTGAACTTTAAATGGTGACTATATTTTTGCAAAAAGTATTAACAGTGAGTAAGAAATATATACAAGCAATCTCAGAGATATGAAGCTACATTAATATTTTGAAAGCAGAAGGTAACAAGTAGTGAGAGAATGGTGAATGTTACTGAAAGTAAGGAAATTTGCAATTTTCTGTGTATTTTGTAGGAATTCATCAAAGAATTTTGAAGGGAAAATAGCATACTGTATTTTTTTTTCTATGCACAATAGTTTAGGAATTTATTACTATAGTTTGTAACTCAAGTAATAAAAGATTTAACTAGAGAAGTGAAATGGAAAACAAGGTCTTGGGGCACCTGGATGCACAAATGGTTGTGTCTAGCTCTTGGTTTCAGCTCAGGTTATGATCTCACTTGGTAAGATTGAGTCATGCATGGGGCTCTGCACTGACAGCATGGGCCTGCTTGGGATTCTGTCTCAATGCCCCTCTGCCCATTTGCACATTTTCTCTCTCTCTCAAAATAAATAAACATCTAAAAACCAAAAAGAAAAGCAAGGTCTTATAATTTAAGAGAATGAAGTTTAGTTAATGCAAGAAGAGGTAGCCCAATAGAGTAGTTTATGGATGATTCAGTGTTTTATGTCTAAGTTATTAGTAAGGGAGTGATATATTAATTAAATAAAGAAAGAGAAATCAATTTGAGGGGAGAAGAAATTGAATTTTAATTTTGACATGTGGAATTTCTGTCAGTCACTGGTGTGGGTAATTTCAACAAAGTTGTTGGAAAAGTAAATCTGAAGAATTTAGAACAAACCTCCATGGTGATACACTCATCACTGAAGCTGTGAATGGCTGTGTGCTCTTACTTTGGGTAGAAAAATTCGACTGACTTCATTTAGAACATCAGAAAAAGTACCAGAAAGGATGAATTAAAATTTTCAGAGAAAAAGGCTGCAGAGAGAATAACAAGAAGATTGCCTTATTACTAATTTCATTAATACTGTAGACCCTTAATGAAGATGTTGTCATCAATTATTTCGGCACATGTAGTCAGTAATAATTTGAAAATATTTTTTGGTAGATTGATGCATTTATTAATTGTTTTTTATGATAAGTAGTTTCACAGAGTTTTTCAAATTGAAAAATAAATCCAGTAAATGTATTAGAAGACAACTAGTAATTTCACAGCATAGTCATTTCACTATTAATCATAACATTATTCTCTGTTTAGACAAACTATTATATTTAAAACACCAATGCATGATTTAGCTACTGCATAAACTATTTTTACTTGTCTATTTTATCCTTTCCATTTATTGATAATGTCTGCTATACGAAGGACAAGTATGATGTCATATGATACATAATTTTTCTAACAAATCATTACCATTTAATGTCACCTTCCTTATATTGCCAAAAATCCAATTAGATTTATATCGCTTAAAGCATTTTCTTCATAGCTTTCTTTTAGTGTAGGAGTTTTTGGTGCTAGTGTTAAAAATTCAGGTCACGTTTTCTTCCAAGATGTAGTAATTACTGAATTTGGAATTTTGTTATTTGGGAATGCTATATTATAAACTGTATGTCTGATGTTACTAACTTTCAACAATTCTATAAGACATTTTTTTTTCCCCAAAATAGAACTCAAAGAATTTTTCATTTAGCACTCAGATTGAATTGTTTCATGGGCTGAATTAAAGATGACATACTACTGTGGCGCCTGGGTGGCGCAGTCGGTTGAGCTTCCGACTTCAGCCAGGTCACGATCTCGCGGTCCGTGAGTTCGAGCCCCGCGTCGGGCTCTGGGCTGATGGCTCGGAGCCTGGAGCCTGTTTCCGATTCTGTGTCTCCCTCTCTCTCTGCCCCGCCCCCGTTCATGCTCTGTCTCTCTCTGTCCCAAAAGTAAATAAACGTTGAAAAAAAAAATTAAAAAAAAAAAAAAAAGATGACATACTACTAAATAACCAAGAATTTGTATTTCAAAGTTCAATTCTATTTCCTTCAAGCATAGAGAAAGGAAAATTCCTGTTTAAGTCCGTCCACGCTAATTTTTGTATGTCACATTAATCTGGACATAAATTATTTGTAAATTTTCAAAATTTAAAATATGTGATTTTTCTATAGCAAAACGCTGGAAACTTCAAAATTTCTCTGCCTTGTTGTGGGCAGTTACTATAACTCCTTTTTTTTGCTTTTTAAATATATTTTGTGATGCATATAATGCTTTCTGAGTTATTTTTTTGTAGGTAACATGAAAACTAATTCTGTATTGTTTAATGATTTCTCAGTTTCACTTTATTTATCAATAACTGAGTTTAGCTCCCCTTGAAAAGATGTTGGGTAGTATTGCTGAAGAAAAATTTACTCCCACATGTGTTCTTTTAGTTGTTGGGTTTCCCCACAATATCCGCAATGCTTAAGACATTCAGTAACTTTGCTAAAACAATTCTTTTCATATGCATATTTTGCTGGTGTATAGAGGTTTAATTAAATTATGCTATTAGGTGAAATATTACATCTAAATTAAACTAGTTTGTGTATAAACCCAATAAACACCTGGTAAGGCAACAATCAGTGCAGATGTAATAAAGAGTAGCCTACTGGCATGTTAATGTTCTACAAATTGAGTTGAAAGCATTAAGTAATCTGTAAAATCAGTTTGGTAGAAATCAGTTAGAACTTGTACCTCACTTCTGATTTTGTCATTGATTCATTAAAATTGGTTGCTTCAATTTCCTTCAGAGAAAACAGCATATCTAGTAGTATAATATGTTAGGAAAAGAATGGGGTTAAGAAATGAGTTCCCTGAGGGCAGGGTGCTTGGTTAAGCATCTGACTGGCTCAGTTCATGATTTCACTGTTTGTGGGCTTGACTCTCCAGACTGGCTCTGCGCTGACAGCTCAGAACCTGGAGCCTGGTTCAGATTCTGTCGCTCTCGCTCTCTCGCTCTCTCAAAATTAAGTAAACATTAAAAAAGAAAAGAAAGAAATGAATTACTGGTGTCACAGATATTTCTAGTGGCAGCACCCAAATTAATGTCTTTCAGGTTCCCAAGGATGAGAACACCAGTTTCCTGTGGAGTTTCTTCTGCAGTGAACAGAGAAAAGGAAAAGGAGATGGTAATGAGGGGCATTCCCTTCCTTAACAATTTAGCTCAGATTGTTTAATGCCTTCTCACTAGGGAAATAAACTATTGCTTGAATGATAAACATCAACATGTGTATTTGGAGGTGGCAGGTGTGTTATTGTTTAGCATTTCCATTTGCTACACCAATGAATATAGGAGGAGTGTATTAGTAAAAACATTTAATTTTTGCATTGCTAATGATACCCTGCCAATCATCTTCTAGTCACATAGAGAACCAAGTTCATTATTTCTTGCATGCCAAATACAAAGAAAAGAGAATTTAATTTTCCTAAATTTTTCTAATCCTTTTTGTTTGTTTGTTCATTTGGATATACTGATGACTAGTTGGATAATATGCACTCTTACAGCAGCACCTAACAGCTCACCTTGAGATAAATGCTTTCTATAAATTTTCAGGATTTAAATGAATGTGACTGCCTTCCTGTCGCTCTCATTTTCAGTGAATTGAGTTTGTTTATTTCACTCTCTCAGCAGAGGCATAATGTAACCTTTGAAATAATGGAACCTTCCCTACTGTCAGAGAATAGAAATAGGCACCCACTATTTCAGGGAAAACAACCAACCACCTTTCTTTTAAAAATGTATTTTAAACTCTTTTCATTGCAATTTTATTAATATAACTGTATGATATCCCTGAATAAAAACACTTTGTTCTTTGTTTCAGAAGAAAGGCTAGTTACTGTAACATTGAAGATGTTGAAATCAAAATTGTTTCCTTTTTTTGCATTTTACCATATTTTGAAATATGCATAGGTAAAAATTACCATAAAAGAGAAAGTTTCAAATTCTACAGTATATTTACCCATATGTACCTGTACCTAATGAATAATTGATCTAATTCATGGCTGTAAAAACAAACACAAATACTAAAACTCAGATTTCATACAGACTATTATTAACCAGAAAAAAAAGAAGCCTGAGTAGATTTTTAACTTTTAACATTGATTATCTTAGATAAGAAGTATACAGATGCAAGAAAGCAGATGACCTTATCTGAGCTATGCCTCAACTGCAGTCAATAGTAGATCAAAATTAATTTAAATATTGACCATAGCTAGAGACCCACTGGACTGAAAAAAAAACTAAGGGATTGTTGAGGATTCCAGAATTTACAGAAATTAACACACTCCTGTTGAGTCCCTTATAGGACTTCCAAGAATCCTTATTTGGTACATATCTGCATGGGAGACTGGCTACAAATTCTAGACTTGGAGCCTAGATATTCTGCGGTAATGGCAGTTACTGAATAGAAGAGGTCAGTGCACTTTTTCTCTAAAGTGGCTAATTGTTAACATCAATTAGTGAATTAAATATTTTAGGTTTTGCAAGCCATACAAGTTCTTTTTTGCAAGCCATACACGTTCTTTTTTTGTGCAACCCATGAAAAATTTAAAATCCATTATTAGTAACCTGTGTAAAAAAAAAATAACAACAACCCACAAAAAAGGCCAATACGTTAGTTTGATCCCCCGTAATAGTTTGCCTACCTCTACTCTGCCGGAACACTGATGAGAAAATATAGATGAACTCTAAGATAGCAAAGATGATTTTAGAATTATCACAAAGCTAGGTTCAGAAGAGTACTGTAAGATAATTCAAATTCGGGCTGATAATTGTCAGAAGGAAGAGAGAAGAGCAAGTGCATCCCTGCATTTGGATAATGTTGGCAAGATTAAATATTCTAGAACATCTAGAAAGCCTTGTGAGGGGAAATGGCAGGGGGCATGAAAGATAATTTTAAGGTCTTTACTTTGACTTGGTTATAAAGAGAATTAAATCTCTTTTTTGAAAAGAATTGGTACCATTAGTTTAGGTACTAGCATGTGGGCCAAATGAAGGTTTATCACATCCAGAATTTCTGACTGATACTTTACAGGTTTATTATAAGCCAAAGGGTGGGGTGCAATTTTAATAGAAGAAATGATTACATATGAATGGCTTTATTGAGGAAATTTTACTAAAAAGGGACTGGAGATGGACATCGAAAGATAATACTGCTTCAAACTCCAACTTCTATAATGAAGACTACTAGCAGTCAGAGTTTCCAATAACCTGTATTTATATTGATCCTTTGCTGATGAATAAGACAGAGCAGCAAGGAATGAAATGGTAATTCAGGCAAAGGGATAGAGTAGAAGCAGAAGATGGAATTCACACACAAAAGAAATGGTGATGGGGGGTTTAACATCTCTGAGCAGTCCTGGGTAACTTTGTCTTCCACCTATCCAACTTGACAGGCAGGTGGACAATTAAAGGGAAGTAGTGGGAAAAGAATCATTTTTTGCTTTTTTAAAAAAATTTTAATTTTTTAAATTTATTTTTGAGACAAAGAGAGACAGAGCATGAGCAGGGGAAGGGCAGAGAGAAGGGGAGACACAGAATCTGAAGCGGGCTCCAGGCTCTGAGCTGTCAGCACAGAGCCTGACGCGGGGCTCGAAGTCATGGAGTGTGAGATCAAGACCTGAGCTGAAGTCAGATGCTCAAAAGACTGAGCCCCCCAGGTGCCCCAGTTTTTTTTTTTTTTTTTAATGTTTGCTCTTTTAAACCTCACTGAATTTTTTTAAATGTTAAGACAGTTTAGGCCACATGAGATACATTTCTTTCTGTTGTTCTTTTTTTTTTTTAAGTTTTTAATTAAATTCCAGTTAGCTAACATACAGTATAATATTAGTTTCAGGTGTATACTATAGTTATTCAACAATTCCATACACTACCCAGTGCTCCTGACAACAAGTATGTTCCTTAATGCCAACACCTACTTCACCCATCCCCCCACACACCTCCTCTCTGGTAACCATCAGTTTGTTCTCTATCATTTAGAGTCTGGTATTTTTCTTTTCTGGTGTATTTCATTAGCATTACACTCTCTAGCTTCATTCATGTTTTTGCAAGTGGAAAGATTTCATTCTTTGTCGTAGTTGAAGAGCCCATTGTATGTATATGCACCACTTCTTAATCCATTCATCCGTTGATAGACATGGGCTGTTTCCATCATTTGACTCTTATAGATAATTCTGCTGTAAACATCAGGTGCATGTATCCCTAAGAATTAGTATTTTTGAATTCTTTGGATAAATACCTAGTAGTGTGATTGCTGTGTTGTAAGGTAGTTCTAATTTCAACTTTTTGAGGACCCTCCGTACTATTTTCCAGAGTGGTTGCAGCAATTGGATTCCCACCAACAGTGCAAGATGGTCCCCTTTTCTCCACATCCTCGCCAATGCCTGTTGTTTCCTGTGGTTTTTTTATTTTAGCTGTGCTGACAGGTGTGAGGTGATATCCTGTTGTAGTTTTGATTTGCTTTTTTTTTTAATTTTTAGGTTTATTTATTTATATTCAGAGAGACAGAGACAGCATGAATGGGGGAAGAGCAGAGAATGAGAGAATCACAAGCAGTCTCCGTGCTGCCAGCACAGAGCCCAATGTGGGCCTTGAATTCTCAAAACATGGGATCATGACCTGAGTCTAAATCAAGGGTTGGACTTAACCAACCGAGCCACGCAGGGGCCCCGATTTGCTCTTTATGTTGCTCTTGGTGGGCTATTGACCTGCAACATTTGGGCTACTGCAGCTGAGAGATCATCACTGCTTGCTTGAGTATGAAAAGAACAAATAATATTGCAATCAATATAGGCAAGATACCTCCTCATTTCCAATAATAACCAGTGATAACTTGGCTCCCACCTCAGTTGCTTGGAATCAAGAAAAGAGTGCTCATTCTTTTGGGAACTGTAATGTGGACTCTACTTGTGCTCATTAGTCCCTCCAGACCCTTTTACTTATCCTAGCTAACCCATCCATCTATACCCTGGGTTATATCTTCTTTCTCCTTTTGCACTACAGCCCCAGCATTTCTTACTTATCCTTGTGAAGGAAGAACAATCTGGATCTTCCTCTATCTTACTGGAAGTTTGTTGTTTATGACATATACCTTAGTGTTGGGTTCTCAAGCTGTTCTAATCCCCAGAGCCTTTAATTTAAAATGTGTAGTGTTTAGATCCTCAAAACTGAAAGTTTAACGCAAGTTCAAAACTGAGCTCTTCCCTTTTCTTCCACATCTTTCTATAAAAGCCAACATACACTGAAGGGTATACATATAGAAAGCCATTGTTGCTCCTTAAGTGAATGTAGTGGGGCAAAAGACAAGAAGAATAAAGAATAAAAGTAGGAAACATCGTGTTGGAAACAACACTAGTGTGAAAATATTTTCCCCATGCATGCATTAAATACTGAGTCACCTAGATTGATTCTCTTGTTAAGAACACATAGAGAGATAGTAACAGCTGAACTTGGAATGGTTAATTGAGGCTATAAAGTAAAAATCTTCATTAAAAACTAATCTCCCCTTGTCTAAAAGGTAATTGGGAATGTTTAAAAGTTTCCCAAAGTGATCAAGATCTAGTGAGTTTCTTCTAATCACAGATCAGTTTAAAAGAGAAAGTAGGCTGGATTGTCAGAATAGGAAATGTAGAAGTGGTATTACTACACATATTCACTGACCCGTGACAGTCCCATTTGGTGCCACCTACTCCAACATAAGTATCTACTTTCACTTTTAAAAACTGAACTAACATAAATGATATTTTCCTTTGGCCATCTTAATTAAGGACAATGGCTGACATAATATCATAGAAAGCTAGAAGTAGGAATGCAATGTTAACAAATTCAAAGAAGGATATGAAGTTATTTGATGATCATAACAGCACTGTGTGAGACCTTTCTCATGATTATGGATGTTGCCCTTTCCAGTTTATAGGATGCAGAGTGGCAGAAACCGGTTGGGGGGCGGGTGGTGGGGGGATGTGTTTATGCTTTCAAGTAACTCACACTTCACTTACCGACACAGTAGTACAATACATTAAAATCAAATTTCTATTCTACCATACATTCCTCACTGTTATTCCTTCTAATTGTAATAACTATTCTTTCCATGTTCTCAAAGTGAAGCAATTATTTCTCAAAAACACTCAGAAAGAATTTCTCAAGGGAAGGCATCCCTGACCTCTCTCCAAATAGAATTGATATCTCCTTCATCTTGTGATCTCTGTATCTAATACAGTCTTTGATCATTAAGCTTCTGGCATTGTTCTGTAATTTACCTCTTTCTGTATCTCTCTAATACATATTAGGTTTCTTGACAGAATGAACTGCTTTTCTATTCATCCAAGTATTCCAAGTACTTGGCAATGTGTCTGTGTATCAAAATATGTAATCTATTATATTAGCTCCAGATATTTTTGACTATTAAGAAGAGCATTCTTTTATAATTAATTTAAACATTCTTAAATAAATCAAATTATTTTATAATCAATCTACCTATGTAAGTTGCCATATCTACATCATTTTTCCTCGCCGTATCTACATCATTTCAAGCAAACAAAAACCAATGAATATATTTTCATTGCAATTGGCCTAATTCTTCTTTTTTAATTATTTTTTAGTTCAAATTCAAGTTAGTTAAAATATAGTGTATTATTGGTTTCAAGAATAGAATTTAGTGATTCATCACTTACATATAACACCCAGTGCTCATCCCAACAAGTGCCCTCCTTAATGCCCATCACCCATTTAGCCCAACCCCCACCCACCTCCCCTTCAGCAACTCTGTTTGTTTTCTGTGTTAAAAAAATCTCCCTTTGTTTTAATCTTATGTTTCCTTCCCTTCCCCTATATACATCTGTTTTGTTTCTTAAATTCCACATATGAGTGAAGTCATACGATATTTGTCTTTCTCTGCCTGACTTATTTTGCTTAGTATAATACACTCTAGTTCCATCCACATTGTTGCAAATGCCAAGATTTCATTATTTTTGATTGTCAAGTAATATTCCAGTGTGTGTGTGTGTGTGTGTGTGTGTGTGTGTGTGTGTGTACAACTTCTTTACCCATTCATCTATCAATGGATATTTTGGCTCTTTCCATGATTTGGCTATAGTTCATAGCACTGCTGTGAATATTGGGATGCCTGTGCCCCTTCACATCAGCATTTTTGCATCAGCATTTTGCATCAGCATTTTTGCAATTTTGCATTTTGCATTTTTGTAGTGCAATTGCTGGGTTGTAGGGTTGTTTAATTTTTAACTCTTTGAGGGCCCCCCATATTGTTTTACAGAGCATCTGCAAAGTTTGTATTACCACCAACAGTGCAAAAGTGTTCCCCTTTCTCTGCATCCTCACCAACATCTGTTTTTTCCTGAGTTCTTAATTTTAGCCATTCTGACCAGTATGAGGTGGTATCTCTTTGTGGTCTTGATTTGTATTTCCCTGATAATGAATGATGTTGAGTATTTTTTTATGTGTCTGTTAGTCATCTGGATATATTCTTTGGAAATATCTATTCATGTCTTCAGCCCATTTTTTACCAGATTATTTGTTTTTTGGGTGTTGAGTTTGATAAGTCTTTATAGATTTTGGATACTAACCTTTTATTTGATATGCCAATTGCATATATCTTCTCCCATTACATCAGTTGCCTTTTAGTTTTGTTGATTGCTTCCTTCACTGTGCAGAGATTTTTACCTTCATGAAATTCCAATAGCTCATTTTAGCTTTTGGGCCCTTGCCTCCAGGAGACATGTCTAGATGAAGTTGCTGTGGATGAGGTCAAAGATGTTGCTGACTGTGTTCTCCTCTAGGATTTTGAAGATTTCCTGCCTGACAATTAGGTTTTCCATCCATTTTGAGTTTATTTTTGTGTATGGTGTAAGTAAGTGGTTCAGTTTCATTGTTCTGTGTGTCACTGTTCAGTTTTCCCAGCACCATTTGCTGTCTGTTTTTCCATTGGATACTCTTTGCTGCTTTGTTGAGATTAGATGGCCATACACTTGTGGGTCTATTTCTGGGTTCTTTATTCTAGTCCTTTGATCTATGTGTCGGTTTTTGTGCCAGTACCATACTGTACTGAAGATTACAGCTTTGTAGTACAGCTTAAAGTCTGGAATTGTAATATCTTTAGCTTTGAATTTCTTTTTCAACACTACATTGACTATTAGGGGTCTTTAATGGTTCCCTACAAATTTTAGAATTGTTTGTTCTAATTATGTGAAGAATGCTTATTTTGATAGGGATTGCACTGAGTGTGTAGATTGCTTTGAGTAGAATAGACATTTTTACAATATTTGTTCTTTCAATCCATGAGCATGGAATGTTTTTCATTTCTTTGTGTCTTCTTCAATTTCTTTGGTAAGCTTTCTGTAGTTTACAGCATATAGATCTTTTACCTTTTTGGTTAGATTTATTCCTAGGTATCTTATGATTTTGGTGCAATTGTAAATGGGATGGACTCCTTGATTTCTCTTTCTATTGCTTCATTATTGGTGTACAGAAATGCAACCTATTTCTGTACATTGAGTTTATATCCTACAACTTTGCTAATACTTTGCATGTGTCAGTTCTAGCAGTTTTTTGGTGGAGTCTTTTCCACATAGGTTATCATGTCATCTGTGAAGAGTGAAAGTTTGACTTCTTTGCCAATTTGGATGCCTTTTATTTCTTATTGTTGTCTGATTGCTGATGCTAGGACTTCCAGCACTATGTTTAACAACAGTAGTGAGAGTGGACATCCCTATTGTGTTCCTGACCCTAGGGGGAAAGCTCTCCATTTTTCTCCATTGAGGATGATATTAGCTGTGGATCTTTCATTTATGGCTTTTATGATATTGAGGTATGTTCCTTCTATCTCTACTTTCTTGAGTGTTTTTATTAGGAAAGCATGCTGTATTTTGTCAAATGCTTTTTTCTGCATCTATTGAGATGATTACATGGTTATACTGTCTTTTATTAATTTCTTGTATTACTTTGATTGATTTGTGAATATTGAACCAGCCTGGAAGCCCCAGAATAAATCCCACTTCATCATGGTGAATAATTCTTATAAAGTATTGTGGAATTCAATTTGCTAGTATCTTTTTAAGAATTTTTGCATTCAGGGTCATCAGGGATATACACCTTTAATTCTTCTTTTTAGTGAGGTCTTTGTCTGGTTTTGTTTTGTTTTTTTGTTTGTTTGTTTGTTTGTTTTTTAATGCTTATTTATTTTTTAGAGAGACAGAGACAGAATGAGAGTGGGTTAGGGGCAGAGAGAGAGGGAGACACAGAATCCGAAGCAGGCTCTAGGCTCTGAGCTGTCAGCACAGTGCCTGATGTGGGGCTCGAACTCACAAGGTGGGAAATCATGACCTGAGCTGAAGTCAGACGCTCAACCGACTGAGCCACCCAATTGCCCCTCTTTGTCTGGTTTTGGAATCAAGGTAACTCTGGCTTCACAGAATGAATTTGGAAGTTTTCTTTCCATTTCTATTTTTTTTGGAACAGTTTGAGAAGAATAAGTATTAAATCTTTTTTAAATGTCTGGTAGAATTCACCTGGGAAGCCATCTGGCCCAAGACTTGTTTCTTGGGAGATTTTTTATTACTGATTCAATTTCTTTGCTGGTTTAGGTGTGTTCAAATTTTATGTTTCTTCCTGTTTCAGTTTTGGTAGTTTGTATGTTTCTAGGAATTTGTCCAGTTATTCCAGATGCCTAGTTTGTTGGCATAAAATTTTTATAGTATTCTCTTAATAATTGTTTGTATTTCTGTGGTGTTGGTTGCGATCTCCCCTCTCTCATTTGTGGTTTTATATATTTGGGTCCTTTTTCTTTTTGTAAGTTTAGTTAGGGGTTTATCAATTTTGTTTATTTTTTCAAAGAACCAGTTCTTAGTTTCATTGCTGTGTTCTACTGTTTTGTTTGTTTGCTTGTTTCTGTATTATTTCTGTTCTAATCTTTATTATTTCCCTTAGGCTGAATTTAGGCTTTATTTGCTGTTCTTTTTCTAGCTCTTTAAAGGTCAGCTCTTTATTTTTTTATTTTATTTTTTTAATTTTTTTTTTCCAACGTTTATTTATTTTTGGGACAGAAAGAGACAGAGCATGAACGGGGGAGGGGCAGAGAGAGAGGGAGACACAGAATCGGAAACAGGCTCCAGGCTCTGAGCCATCAGCCCAGAGCCTGACGCGGGGCTCGAACTCACGGACCGCGAGATCGTGACCTGGCTGAAGTCGGACGCTTAACCGACTGCGCCACCCAGGCGCCCCAAGGTCAGCTCTTTAGACGTATAAGGTCAGACTGTGTATTTAGGACCTTTCTTACCTCTTGACAGAGGCCTCACTTACAATATTCTTTCCTCTGGGGACTGCCTTTACTGCATCCCAAAGCGTTTGGACTGTCACGTTTTCATTTTCATTGGCTTCTATGTATTTTTTAATTTATTCTTTAATTTCCTGGTAAACCCATTCATTCTTTAGTAAGATGTTCTTAACCTCCATGTATATAGGGCTTTCTAAAATTTTTCTTGTGGTTGACTTCAACTCTCATAGTGTTGTGATCTGAAAATATGCATGGTATGATCTTGATGATTTTGTACCTCTTGAGGGCTGATTTGTGATCCAGAATGTGATCTGTTCTGGAGAATGTTCCATGTGCACTGGAGAAGAATGTGTAGTCTGTTTTAGGGTGAAATGTTTTGAATAAAACTGTTAAGTCCATGGGGTCCAGTGTGTCATTCAAAGCCATTGTTTCCTTGTTGATTTTCTGCTTAGATGATCTCTCCATTGCTGTAAGTGGGTTTTTAAACTTACTAATTGTTATTGTATTATAATGAGTTTCTTTATGTTGTGATTAATTGACTTACATATTTGGGGTGGTTCAGGTTGGGGACATAAATATTTACAATTGTTAGATCTTCTTCATGGATAGACTCTTATTTATGAATATTATGTCCTTCTTCATCTCTTGTTACAGCAATTTGCCTAATTCTAGGTACAACATATGCTTGCAAGGGTTTAAACTACATTAATTTTAAAATACACATTTTTAAAAGGCAATTTTAAAAAGTAAGTTTTAGGAGGCTTTGTCATATTTGAATCTGGGTAAGACTGAAATTAAAAGGGAGGGCTTTCTTTAGATTTGTGAATTCTTTAGCCTGTTGAATAATATTGTATTATACATATATATTAATTATGAAATACACATTTTTGGTTACCTCAGTACATTTTGTTTTCTAAATTTCCTGTGTTACACACTTAACTCTTATGATCTTGCTTTCCCCCAATTAATTTCTTTTTTGCCTTTTAATTTCCTCAAATTTTAGAAATACATACTTCGACCAATCTATTTTATAATATTTTTAGTGAAATTCCTAGGTTAAAAAAATGGATGTAAGAACCATATGCTTCATCTTTATTATGAAAATATTTAGAATTGATATTGTTTCTTCTTACATTTGTAATATTTTATATTTAGGTTTTTTTTTTTCTAATGTGACTTTTAATTTATTCTTTTAATGTTCTTTTTCCATTTACACATTTCTTAGGATGTATCATATAGAATAGATGCCCCATACATCTTACCGTTTTTCTTTTTTTTTTAAATCGTTATTTTCTAGAACAAAATCATTATTTTCTAAAACACATTAAATTAATGTGTAGTCTCATTGATTTGTGTCTTCAACTATAAATAACTCAAGGAATAGAATACTACTTAATATATAAACTATATCTTTAGAACTTAATACTTAGTAATATTTACTGATATTTTTGGAAAAGGTTTACAATAGTTTTTCCAAAGTTTTATCATAGTTAGATTTATATTTTTTCTTAGATTAAACCAAAGAAATATAAAATTTTCTATTAATTTGGCTAAGCTCACTAAATTGCTACCTAACTTCTATAATATACCACTAGATGTATAAATCATCAATGTACAGAAATGATTACTCTTATTTTGTAGGCATCTTATCTCTGCTAGTATAATAGAAAGCCTTATCTTATGTCAAGTTCATCTTAATGTTCTTGATTATTTATGCCATTGAGTTCAATAACCAAACAGGTACCATTTTTACTTAAATAGCACAGGATTTTTTATATCTTGTGCTAATGATTTAGAACCAAATTCTACATATTTGGATTGGAATTTTTATCACTTCCTATAGTAGATTTCCATTAATGAAGTGGACCAACTGCAGTTAGATGAATACAGTAACATAAAGCATATGTATGGTAATGTTAAATGGCAGGCATATAGCTGACTCCTGGGAGGCAGTTTGCTACTTTATATACACTTTTCTACTACAAAAAAGATCTAAGTGACAGATTTAATTTAAAACCAATATTCTTTCTGAACATTTATTGTTCATTGGCCCACCTCATGGGCCAGTCATTTCAAACGATTGACAATAAGTTTTCAAAATGGTTGGTGCCCCTGTTGTAGTGAAAACTGTGATGTATTGAGACTATGGGGATATCTCAAATTCCAGTTTTTCCTTACACACTTTCTTTCTACCTTCCCTAAGACATATAGTGTTAAAATGGGAAAGCCACATGTCCAATGAATGTGTTGACTTACATCCTTGAACCATAGTAATGCTACCTCCAAGAGAAAGGGACATTAGAGAGAGAGAGACAAAGAAAATATGTCACCCAGTGAATTTCTTTTTTTTTTTTTTTTAATGCTTATTTATTTTTGACAGAGAGAGAGAGAGAGACAGAACATGAGTGGGGGAGGTGCAGAGAGAGAGGGAGACACAGAATCAGAAGCAGGCTCCAGGCTCTGAGCTATCAACACAGAGCCCGACGCTGGGCTCAATCTCACGAACCTCGAGATCATGACCTGAGCCAAAGTCAGATGCTTAATGACTGAGCCACCCAGGTGCCCCTTCCCAGTGAATTTCTATGACATGATTTTCTCAAAACTCCTTGGACGACTGATATGCTGTCAGATTCCCCCTGCCAGAACTTCACTAAGCAGTGCATATGGTCTTAGAGAGAACTGGGAAATAGGCAAGATACTTTTTTACTATTAATGTAAAATAAACATCCACTGAGTGGATAAAACAATCAGTAAACAATAATATACAATCACTTTATTATATTTAAATTGTGTGTCTCAGGAACTCAAGCAGGGCATAAAACAATCAGTTTAAACAATAATATACAATCACTTTATTATATTTAAATTGTGTGTCTCAGGAACTCAAGCAGGGCCAAATGGGATGACTTATCTCTGCTACATATATTTGGGGTCTCAACTGAAAGGATTTGATTAGCTGGGAATGATGTAATCATTTGGGAGTTTAAATTATCTGGACATTATTGTTTTGTAGATGGGTTGTGAAGATATGGAAGCTGGTTTCACTTGAGTCTGTCAAACAGCATGACAACACATGGCCTCTTCATGTGACTTGGGGGTCTCACATTGTGGAAACTACGTTCTGAAAGGAAGCATCCTAAATGCAAGTGTTCCAGGAGAAATCAGGCAGACTGCACAGTGTTTTATGACCTTTTCTCAGAAGTGCCAGGTGTGCTCTACTAAACTGGTCAAAGCAGGCATTAGACTTCCCAAATTCAAGGGAGAAAATATAAATCTCACCTCTCACTAGGAAGAGTGTCAGATGTATGATTTATTTTTCTTAACTGACATGGAGAGTTGGGGGTCAGTTGAGAAAGAAAAGATTAGGTATGGTTAAGCCAGGAACCTGAGTAAAACCCAGTGTCCATATTACAAAATACATAGCACGGTTGAGTAGATTCATCCAAAATTTCTATAAAACAAAATAAAAGATAAAAATAAAGTGTATAAATTCAAACTTAAGGTAAAGCATATAAATAATTAATGAATAACAACATTAGGGGAGAGAAATGTACAGATGATGAATCCAAGAGTATTTAGGAACCAAGATCTTGGTAAGTTTTTCTAGAAATGAATATGTGCCTGTCTCATATAAAAAAAAAAAAAACAAAACTTAGTGTTCTCACCTTAAAGACAATTATGGTACAAATACATTAATAATACATTTGTGGAGATTTATATATTTTAAAGTCCTTAGTGAGACTCAGTTGCCAAAATATGGGGGGAGGTGTGTTAGATTTGTTGCGAATACAATATTCTAACATTAAATAAGAAAGGTAAATGTGTAGGTGAATGTTATTTATTATTAATGGGAAAATATTTATGTAGCAGACTCATTAGATATTAGAGAATGACCGGAGATTATGTTTCATTCAGAAGTAATGGGTACCTATTAATTACAAGGCACTACAAAAATATCTAGTAGATATAAGAAGATGGTTAAATACAGCCACATCTGACCATACACACCGAGTTTACACAGAGACAGTTTGCAACTTAATAAACTTAACAGTAAGAGTGTATATACACAAATAAAATCTTTGATAACCATAATTATCAATCTATATGCTGTTCATTAAACACACAAATAAGTAGGTAGATAAATTCAAATAGCATATAGCCTAATCATGATGGAGCACTAGCTATTGATAGTATAAGTGTTGATAGGTTTTGATCATGGGATTTAGAAACAGAAGTTGGATCAAAGTGTTAAGTCGCTTTAAAAGTAAACTTTCAGGGCACCAGGGTGGCTCAGTCGGTTAAGCATCTGACTTTGACTCAGGTTATGATCTCACAGTTTGTGGGTTCGAGCCCCGCATCGGGCTCTGTGATGACAGCTCAGAACCTGGAGCCTGCTTCAGATTCTGTGTTTCCCTCTGTCTCTGTTCCTCCCCTGCTCATGCTCTGTCTCTCTCACTCAAAACTAAATAAAGATTAAAAAAATTAAAAATAAATAGATAAAAAGGAAACTTTCTATACAAACTTCAGAATTATTTGGGATTCAGCAGGTCTATTTTTGAGTGGTACTCTATTTTTACAAAATAACAATATAGTTTAGTACAATAATCAAAGATCAATTAAATATCTTCTTTTTCCTTACACATTCATTTGGCTAACATAAAGTGGAGAGCTATAAAAAATAAGGTTTTCATGTATTTTGTTTATAAAAATCATAGTGAAAGAGGAAGACACTTCCAGAATAATGGAGAAAAAAAAAAAAAAACAAAAAAACCTCTAAAAATCTGATCTTCACATTAGAGTAACAAGAACACTGGCAAAAATTGCTAAAACAACCTTTTCAAATTCTGGAAATTAATCAATGATAGAAACAGTGGAGGAGTGTTCATTCAATGAAACAGCTGAATCTCAGTAAGGATAGTAAACTTTGTGACATTTTACTTTGTCCAATCCTCATAAGTCTCTTTCTAGTCCTGCAGTAGATTTAAAAGTCAGCAGTCTTATGACCCCAGCAACTCTGAAAGTCAGAAGACCAGAACATCCTGGAGGATAGAATCAATTTATAGCTCACCAAAAAGCCCCTTTGTCAAGAACTGTCACCATTTCACATGTCTGTAGGCTCTCTGGACAAGCCTGATTCACACAGCTAATATATATTTTACCTTAACCAAAACTCCTTCAGTACTAAAAAACCTATTTTCAGGGTGTTTGTCAAAAAATCAGGGCAATTGTTTAACATCACAACTGCCTGAGGTAGCAATTTACCCAGTGGGGCAAATGAAAGGCTGGCTGGAAAGCATGAAAAGAAACTGTGGTACAAAAGGTATCAGTAAGAGGCTTTGAAATTCTTCAATTTTCAAAGGAGTATTCCTGGGAATCTGAAAGGCCATGCACATGTATAAAGCTTTGTGAATGCTCAGAGAAGGTGTGAAAAGACCTTAATCTCCCAACTCTCTTTAACCTTGAGACGTTGTGTAATGAGAAAGTGAAGGCTAAGGCAGAGTTGTATACTGAAGGGACAGTAAAGGTGTCCTGCAACACACATACAAAGCCTTTCAGCAAGGTGTGGATGGTATATTGATAAATTGCCTTTAAGAAACTTTTTATCCATACAGCATCTGACCACTAAGTTAATCGATCAGAAGCTGTACTAGCCACACACACAAAGAAAATATAATTTCGGGAATTAGATCAGGAAAGTCACTCAACAGAGAAAAAGCACCATGACAAGCTGCAACAATAAAAAGCAAGAACTACAAACCCAGGAGAACTGATCTATGATTTCCAGGTTTGCTGTATTTCAATATTTCAGATTGCCTGTGTATATAATTTTTAAAATGTGTAATATGGAAAGAAAAAGAAAATATTGCCCTGTATATGTGGAGGAAACAAACAAACAAAAATAAACAGACAATAGAAATTGTCCCTGATGAATGAAAAATCCTATATATGGGACTTAGAAGACAAAGATTTTACATCAGTAATTATAAATATCTTCATCAAAGGCAAACATTTCTGAAGATCTAAAGTCTCACAAAATAAAGCGAATCAATAAAGATAAAGAAATTATTTAAAAAAACAAATAGAAATCCTAGAATTAAAAACTATAATAACGGAAATGAAAATTTCACATAGAGATTCAGAGTCAAATTTTAATTGGTAGAAGGAAAATGTTAACAGACTTGAAGATAGGTTAATTAAAAGTACCCTGTCTAAAATAAATAAAGGAAAATTAAGAAAAATAAACAGAAACTCAGAGATACATGAGGCACTATCAACTGTACCTATCAAAAATCAGAGTAAAAAAAATGCAAAGGAGTACTTGAAGAAATAGTGGTCAAAACTTACCAAAATTGAAGAAAAACATTAATTTACACATCTGAACATCAGGTACACTACACTCTGAGAAAGTCATTAGTGTATCATCATAGACAAACTCAAAAATATCAAAAACAAAATGAGAATCTTGAAAGCAGCAAGAGAAAGTGTCATAAATAAGGGAATCTCAACTCAGCACAGTGAACAGTTGACTCTTTATCACAACCACAAATGTCAAAAAGCAGTAGGATAACATATTCAAATTGCTGAAAAACTAGAGGTGAAGAATTGTATATCCAGCAAACTTCCATTAAATATAACGGAATCTTGCAGGATACAAGAGCAATATACAAAATAACAGATGTATTTATATTCCATCTGAAAATAATTGCATTTACAATATTTTAAAATCTACTTAGACATACATTTAGCAAAATGTGCAATATTTTGTACACTGAAAACTACTAAACATTAAAGAAATTCAAGATCTAAATAAATGGAATTATATCCCATGTTCATGGAGTGGAAAAATTAATATTGTTAAGATGACAACATTCCCCAAATTAATGTATAGATTCAATGCAATCCCTTTCAAAATTATGGTGAACTTATTTGCACAAATTGATGGTTGATCAAAAAAGACATGACAAGAATAGGGATAAAATACTAATGATAACCAACAACAACAAAAACATATAACATGGCTAAATATGAATCTCCTTAAAGTTTCATGTCGTGGTCAGAGATCCTAGAAATTTCCACACTAAGACTGATGACTGGAGTTAATCAAAGAGCATATAACATATCAAGGATGAGGATAAATATATGTGTACCTAGGGTTTTTCATTAAATAATATTTCATGGTACCTCCTCTAAAAATGTACCTCTATACAAGTATGTCTTGCCTGTCATTGTGGATTTTGACAATTTAAGGTATTGAAAGTTTTATATAGAAATCTCTATGTCTTAAAACCTTTACTGTTGTCACTTTAGTCTTACATTGAAGGTACACACACATAGAGGGGATCAAGAAAATACTATGTGGGATGTGTCCTAGAGTCAAATGCATTCGAAGAAGGGTGATACCATTAATGATTTCTGTGATTTTCAAAGGACTGCATACTAATTATATATAATGCAACCATCTAGTATTAAGTAGTTTTATTCTAGTGTATAAAGAATAGATTAATGAATTATTCACATATAGTATGCTATATTTATGTTACAAATAGTTAGCACACTTAGTTTTTTGAATAATAATTTACATCAGCTACCCACCCACTCCCAACACACACAAGACAACACTATGTTTGAAAAAAAAAATCACTGAAGTCCATTTAGAATTGAATCATTCCACATCTTTACAAAAAGTACTATCTGGAAAAAATCTTCAATATAATTTGAAAAGATAAGATTTTTCAAAATGTTTGCTCCTCAATATTACGTTTTATGCCTTTAGCAGTTATCAGATTACTAACGGAAAAACCATAATCTAGGCTTTTGAGGCATCAAACTTCCTAATGATTTACTTTAAAGGTATTGAGTTTGCTGAATTATTATGAAATTACTCCACATGGGGAGCTGTGGATGAGCTCTGTGCTCCATTTCTAGTTTGATGACTTCTTCTATACTTAATGTTTTAGGCTACAACTGCCAAGGTTAAAGCCCTAAAGGAGTGTAATTTTCTTTTTTTCGGTGATAGGGGTCCGGCTCTGGTATGAAATAAAAGAAAAGCTGTGGCTTTAGGGACGAAACTGAATTTTCACACAAAACAACCTGGCTTGAAAAGAAACTTGTTCAAGTTTGTGAAAGCTGTTTTAATGCTGAAAAATAAATTTACATGGCTGAGTAATTAAAGCCATGCCATATTAACATGATATGGGCATTTTAAATTTTGCAAATACTGTTCACCCTAACTTTGCAATTATCATCCACCCAAAAGTGCTACTCTGAGAAGTAATGCAATGAGTTTTGGCAATAGAAATGTGAGAGTTTTGTGTTTCTTTTTCTGATGTAGACTGGTGCTGGAAAACTGCCCTCTCTCTGGTTACCAGATAAACAGAATACAGAACTAAAATTTTATCTCTATTCAGTCCCCTGCAGTATTAGCATCAATTTAGGGATTCTGTTAAGTAAGACCTTGATAATATTGCACTGTGACAAGAGATAATCGCTTGTATTAATTTGGTGATTACTTTTTTTTTTTTACATTTACACAGATCAGTGGGAAAAAACACATTTTTCACAGATTTACTTATTCACAGATCTCAAATCCCTCATATAAAATATTTAATTTTGAACATGGGACATATCTGTGTGCTTGTCAAAGAATGAATTTCAGTAACACTTGGAATGAAGGAAAAGCATGCTGTACAATTCAACGTAGTTGTAGAATGCTGACACACAGAACAAGTGATAAACTAAATGGGTTTTAATACTTTTGTTTTGCTAAATTACATATCTGAAGTCTCTTCTTACATATTCCAAAATGGTGATTAGAAAGAAAGTTTGTTCTGAGAAAACAACTGGGAAATAAAAACGAGAGATGAAGTTTTAGATAAACGAAGAGGCTTCCACAAGTCTTCTTAATAGTTTGATAGTAATACTCACTTCCCTATATAATAAGAGCATAGCACACTGGTGCTTTCATAATTTTGACTTCTTCCCACCAATCCTGCCTCATCCTTGTCATCTCTCTTCCACCTTTGTTGACCTAGCTCCAACCATGCAGAATAATTTGTCATTCCTCATGCTTCTATGAATTTATTGATGCTATTTTTTTCCCTCTGCCTCAGAAGATGCTTCTTGATCCCATCTCACTGGAGAAGGTCTATTCTTCAAGATTCTGTGAAATTTCACTTTTTTGAAGAATATTTCCACTCTTAAAGGCAGAGCAAAGCTTTCCCTCTGATACTTCCAGACCACCCTATACAGTCCTCTAATAAAACAGTTTGCACAGTGTATTGTACTTTTTTTTTTAATACCTGCAATTCAGTTTAGAGCCTTGAAAAGCAGGAACCATATTGTTTTCAGTTACGAATCCTCTGAACAATTTTTAGCACTTAACAAGTTCCCAGTAAAGTTTGTAGAATTAAAATAATAGCACATAAGCAAGCATTGTTTTTAAGCATGCCCTTTTAAATAACACATGTAAGTCCAGAATCAAAGGTGGCTATCCAGAAATACAAGGCAAGAATGGCAAAACTTGAGTTTTCCATTGTACAGATACAAGGACGAGATGAGAAATGATGGTTTCCTCATCTTTTGGAGAAATTGAATCTCCATTTCTTGTGAGTGCTTATGTTCTTGTTCTTTTTCCTCATTCGTTTCTACTTTTTTTCCATTCTTCCTCCTTAGTGCTGTCTGATACCAACCCCTCCCTTGTCAGGTACACACATCATTACTCCATGGGAAATACTGGCCATAAGGAAGAAAAGTGTGATCAATTCAGGTTTTCCCTGGACATTTATTTTTAACTCCGATGCTTTCAAATGACTGTTTCCTTTCCTTCTTGCTCATATGTCTCTTTCATGTGTTCTTCATACCTTTAAAATAGCCTAGACAGAATAAGGCTAAATTTTAAATTTTTAACTCACTATTTTAGGTTAAAATATTGTCAGATTTATTAAAATATGCATCATGTGGCTACAGAAGGTGTCGGGGAAAATCTATATAGAAATAAAATACAATATGCTGATGATTTTGCTACAATGTGAAATAAAAAAAAAGAGAAATCTATTTTCAGATTCTGTGTGCAAGAATATACACATTTTGTCTGGAAGAAAATAAAAATTCTGTATATTCACTTGACAAAATGTCTGTGTAGAATATTTCCTTTCATGTGGTGTCGATTCTTATAAAGTTATTAGCAACATGTTTTTAAATGGTTACTATGTGCCATGTTCTACCTTATATGATTTGCTAGGTTGGATTTGCAGATGCCAAGATGTGATTAAAGGTAACACATTTAGTGTGGGAATGTGTGAGAAGCATACAGAGTTAGAGCAAGGAGCAGAAAAAGATTTTATTTTCCTGATTGCTGTATGGATCAGACAGTATGAAGGAGAGGGGAAAGGAGGAAGCTTCGGTATGAAGTAAGGCCTGCAGCCCAGGTCTAAGAAGGTTTAGGCAGGCCCATTGGAGTCTTCTTGCCATAGTCTCCAGTAAAGGAGTCTTGTTCCTCTCAGGAGTGAGGTTACTTTGGCTTCAACACTCACAGTTCTTTTATTTTTTTCTTTTTATATTTAAGTTTCTAATTTGAGTATAGTTGATCCACACTGTTGCATTAGTTTCAGGTGTAGAAAGGAGTGATTGGACAAGTTTATAAGCGATGCTATGCTCACCACAAGTGTAGTCACCATCTGTCTCCATGTGACTATATTTCTTATAGCTGTTCTTCTAAAAAATTTTTTTTATGTTTATTCATTTTTGAAAGACAGAGAGAGACAGAGCACAAGCAGGGGTGGGGTGAAGAGAGAGGGGAACACAGAATCCGAAGCAGGCTCCTGGCTCCAAGCTGTCAGCACAGAGCCTGATGTGGGACTCAAATTCACAAACCATGAGACCGTGACCTGAGCCAAAGTCCTGACTGAGCCACCCAGGCACCCCTCTTATAGCTGTTCTTAAACATTGTCTGGAGCAACTCTTAGGTAGCATGGCCTCACACAGACACCATGTGCATTTAGAGGGGCAGCAGGCAGGGGCCTTTAGTCAATTATTCTCCTTGCAGAGCAGAACTGTCTTTTATTTCCCAGAATAACAGCTTTCTGACGTAGGAAGCACTGCAATCTTCATTTTACAAAAAACGAAACGGAAGCTCAGAGAGGCTGAGTGATTTTCCCCTAGTTTCACAGATAAGTGGAAGTGGTGGGATTCACATTCCTCTCACCTTTGAGTCAGAACTCTTTACACCTCCTTTCAAATTGTTTGGAAGATAGTAACAAATGACATCAGCATCATTACACTGAACCCCAAATTTTGGTACTAAATTATAGTCATAAAACTATATTTAGTTAAATAGTTTACATAGTTTTAGCTATAGCATCTGCAATATATCTCAGAATATTAAAATAATGGAAGTCTCAAAAGAAAAATTTGACAGCTACTGGACAAGAATTTGGGGTTATTATTTTCTAAAGAAATGAAATGAAGCAGGTGTAGGGTTTTGTACATAATTTTTAAAAATAGACTTCTTGCTTTAGTCTCTGCCCACCTCCCTCCTTTCTAACCTTTTACAAGGATATGGTACAGTCCCTCTAGGGGAACACTTCAGTAACATGTGGTGACTAAGAATATAGTGGAGAAAAAACATTGTTCCCACAGTTGAAAGATTGTAGCAGCATTAGGAATGTCTTTTCAGAGAGTAGCTGTCCAGTCCTCCCTAATTTGCTTCCTTAACACTCTTCAGTCCAGCCAATTACCAATTACATTGGGAAAAAAAAAAAACCTATATAGCTGACTAAAATATTTAAAAGAATTTTAATAATTATTTATTAATATTTATTAATTATTTTTGTATATGTGTGCATAGATACTATATTCATTATGCATTAGAACAGAGTTTGTGTAGTCGATATGAGAGTTAACTGGCAAGTGTAACCTCTTTTTAAGTAACTTCTTTGTAAGTAACATGATGTATTGTAGAATATAGACTAGCAATAATAATGGCTAATGTGTAGTAGTTTTACCATGTTCAACACTATTTTTAAATCATTACAACTATTAATAAATTAATGCTAACTACTATCCTGTGATGTATATGGTATTTCCCCTATTTTACAGAAGGAGAAACCAAGAGGCTCAGAAACCATATCATATGCCTATATTATAGTATGTATTAGAGTCAGGATTTGAACTCAGATATACAACCAGAGAAGAAAGGGCTTTTTGAATAATGGGAAAACACTCCCAAACAATACTCATCTCAACATATTCATTCCCACTGTTTTAACTAATTCTTTAAATCTATCTCATATAGTGAAGACAAAGCAAAGGAAATTCAATTTTTCTGCAGACTGTGGGAAGCCTCCCTAGTAAAGTAGCACCTTCTGCAGTTTCTACTGCCTAGATTTTATTTTATTTTTTCCCATTAACAATTAGGAACAGAAATAACAAGGGCAGTGGAAACATACTGGCTGAACTCACGGGAGTTGAGCCAGGAAGTGTTTTCTTAAATCACTGAAGTTTAGCAAGTAGTAGACAAAGAAAATGACAGCTCCTTCAGTCAGAGCACTAGTGCTGATCCAGGAGGAGGCCTGTCCAGCATGTTTTACTGTGGAAGGCAGAAATGAGAAATGAAAGACTGACAGAAGAAAGGCAAGGACATAAGAAGTAAAAGGGGCCAGGAAATTCTCTATCTTCGTGTTTCTTCTGGGGATGGGCCATTAAAACAATGAGAAACGCAATCAACATAAAAGCATAGTAATTGTGCAAAATTAAATAGAAAAAAAATGTCACCTGTACAAATACTACAATGCAATATTTAGAACTCTTATTTAGTGAATATAGTTGAGCACTTAGTAGGTCCTGACTGCTTGGGATATATGGCTTCATCTGATTATTTTAACAAAGCCATTTGATAATACTTCTTCCATTATGTGTTTTCTCATTCATAGATAAGGGAAATAAGGCTTAGGGAATTTATTTTATTTGGTCAAGATTAAATATCTACTCACTTATCAAATTGGAATTATAATCTTTATCCTCCAACTTGAATCTTATGGAGACTCAAGTTTCCACTGGGCTAAATTTTTCAGAAACTTAAATACAGTGAAGTTTCCAAAAGATAAGAACTAGTTCAGTATTCTCTTTATATTAGATAGATACTGATTCAGTGGAGCCTTATCTAATTTACACCTTGAGTTTGTGTGACCAGCTGCAGTTCTCAGATGAACAATTTTCATGACCTAAGCCCACTTATATGAGGAACTTTCCATGGAAACTTTAGCTCTGAGTTTGGAAAGTGATGCCCTCCTGAAATATTCTGTACAAATTGTTTGCTGCTTGTTGCCTTGGGCTGTCAGAATAATTTACAACCCATGTGACACCTGTACTCTTTATTTTACTGGTAATTTTTTCTAATTTATCATAGTGTCATTCCTGAAACTTGTCTAGCTTCTTTTGAGAAAAGCATAAAAGGAACAAACCAATGATATTTTTATTTAAAACTGAGACAATTAACTTGGTCTGGAACAAAAGGGGCTAAATAAATCTATAAGGTGCAGGGAATATAATCTCAAGGATAAAATCAAAAGTCTCTTTGGGGATGACATCATGTTCAAACTATTACATTGTGATGATGGGAAAGCACTTGTTGCTAGGAGTCTTAAGTATTTTCAGTTGTCTCTCCAGTGCTACAATACAATATTAAGGTCCTGTAGGTCGGCAATTAATATAATCATGTTGTTGCCTCTGGCTCTGCTATTTTCAGTGTCACTCTGTCATGCATTTTTCCAGCACTCTTGGTCGGCATTTCATATCTGACAGGTTTTCAGCCGGTGCAAGACAGTGAGCACTCAGTTTGTGTGGCAGAAATGAAGTGATCTTTCTTAACTTGTTTCAAAGTACCCATCCCAGAATTTTTCTGGGTCAAATTAGTCACGTAGCAGGTTATTCCTAAAGCTAATTGATACCATGTATTTATAGATGACTTACCATTTTCAAAACTGACTGATATTTTTTTTCCATCCTCATAGCAACTTCATAAGAGTGGCGAATGGAAGTATTATTTGCAGAATTTTTGCAGAGAAGGGAATAGAAGTGGCATAAAGTTAATTGGCAAAAAGCCACATGATTCTTAGGTGGCAATGTTATGACTTGAATTGGATGTTTTTCTTGCCTCTGTATTATAATTTCTCATAGTAGTTTTTGAGATTTATATATCATTCTGCCTGCCCTCAGCAGGCTTCAGTGAACATGTAAATACCTTTGATTCATTTCTCTTTTCTCTGATAATGACTCCTAACACACTTGCTGTGTCAATGGGCTACCGTGCATCGCCTCAATCCCATGACTGGATTTGTACTAATAATTCCTCACTTTTCCTTAGATTATTTTAAATCCTTAATCAAACATCCTGGCCAGGCTGGTATTTTATATATTCTTAAGAGTCGCTCTCAAGTTTTAAAATTGAAATTTGTTAAATTACTATATACCTCTGAAACTGTAAATATATTTTCACTCCCTAATTAAAGTTAATACCAATGCAGAAATTTCTAATTTAAAAAAGCAATTAATTCTGAGAATAGAAACTATAACCTAGATCATGGTTTCTCCTTTATTTAGTATATTAGAAAGCATAAAGTTTTTATTCATAAATAAAAAAACTCAATAATCTGGTTTCCAATCTGGATTAATTTCCCTTAGTGAAAGGTCTAAATTGTAACTTTTCTTTTATAGTGAAATGCAGTTTTTTTTTCAAAATGCATTTTCAATACCCTCTTATATACTATAATTGGAATTAGACTAACAAAGCACTGGAGTTCTGAAGCTGAATAGCCTCAAAGAATAGATAAGAATGAGTTGAAATTAGCTCATCAATTGCTTGTATGTAAATGATTTCTGGAGTGTTTGGACACCTGAAAACAGGTCGTTACATTCTTTTCAGTTATTTCGATATTCTCTGGGCAAGTATTAATTTTCCTTTCAACTCCTTCATTATAGATAAGTAAAAGCTCAGGACATTTTATGACAATTTAGTAAATGCCCTAAATGAATTACTATGAAGTGTGAATTAGTGAAATTCAAATTAATGAAAGTTTTCCATTGTAACTAAAGATACATATCTGCCTAGCTTTACCTTCCCCATCTGAATTTACAGCATTAGGTTTTAGGACTTTGTGGTTTCATTACAATACCTTTGCAGACATTATCCAAATTACACACACACACACACACACACACACACACACACACACACACACAAACACACCCACATATATACACACATACACACACACTGCTTATACAATTAATACCCCTGTAACCATGTAAACATAATAATATGATTTCCAGAAGGGCTTACACAATTTAGAAAGGTATTTCTAACAATATGATCATTTAGGGGTAATATGACATAGTGGGCCAAGCACAGGCTTTGATTCAAGTGATCTAGGTTTAAGTCCCAAGTTATCCCTTGGACTATTCACTCAATCTCTTTGAACCTGTGTGCTTTCATCTGGAAAACTTTAGTTCCAATATATGCACAAGCAATGCAATATTAAAACCAATGTTTAAACTTTGATGACTGGCTAAAAACATAAATTTAAAACACTTTGAAACTGTAAATTCCCACACAGCATCACTCTATTGGGGGCTTTTAGCTTGCTCATGAACCATAGGCTTCAAGAAAGTCCTTCAAATAGTCTAGCTCAATTGGAAGACAGCACCCCCAATACACAGCAACAAACTAGATCAGAAAGAAGCCCTGCATATCCAGTTGGCTTCTTTGCTGGTGGCAGCTGAGTGACAGGGAGCCATAAACTAAGATCTGTGGACTTTGGCTTCCTCAACTATGAAATGAGGACAATCACACTAAGCTCACATGCTAATGATTCAAAATGAAATGAGTTGTGTTTGCTAAACTGCTAGTAAATCTCTAAATTTCTATACAGGCCAAAGCTATTGTAACGATTGTCTCTTCACTTTGTTTTGGTTAAATCAGATTCTTCACTGGCTAAGGGACTTGAGCTCTCTGTCTTTGGAAACCATGATTTTATTCACTTCTGTAAACTGGTCCACGCCTCTGGGGAAAAGGAAGCCAAGGGAAATTACCTCAGGTTTAAGGAAGCACGGACTCAGTCCAGGTGGAGTAAAAGCTACACAGAAAAGCACGGCTGCAGAGACGTAACCATCACTGGTGAAGAGAAGAGGAGTTCATTATATTAGGACTGGCATATTTGACTGCCTGGCGGGTTTCTCCTGATGGGGCTCTGACACTGTTTAACATACGAATGGGGGCACATGATGAAGTGTGGTATGCAAACTGGACATTCTGTCACAGAAGTTTAAATCTTACAGTCCCTGGTAAGCGTTCCCTCACCCTTCTTTTTCCTTTTTATTTATTTTGCTTCACTTTCTATTGTGAAATATAAAAACGTAAGGAAACTGGCCTAAACATAAATGTCACGCTAAGTAAATTATTAAAAAAAAGAACACCCATGTAAACCATCATATAAGTGAAAAATAAAATGTAGCCAGCCACTCAGAAGCCCTCTTATCAGTCAGCATTCTCCAGAGAAACTAAAGCAACAAGAAATAGATACATGTCTCCCTCTCTCTCTGCCCCTCCCCCGTTCATGCTCTGTCTCTCTCTGTCCCAAAAATAAATAAATGTTGAAAAAAAAATTTAAAAAAAAGTCACCTGATTGTAAATATTGATCACATCTACAAAATATCATCACAACAACATTTGGAGTAGTGTTTGACCAAACAACTGGGCACCTTAGCTCAGTCAAGTTGACGCATAAAATTAGACATCAAACATAATCCTCCTTATAAATAACAAATCCTTCCCTCCCTGTTCAAAGAAATCACTGTGCTGGCATTTCTTCCTCAGTTCAAGAAGAGATGGCTTGCTTTCCTTTGTTATAGTTTTACTATCTAAGTACAAACCTCTGAACACCATGATTTAATTTTTTTTTTTCAACGTTTATTTATTTTTGGGACAGAAAGAGACAGAGCATGAACGGGGGAGGGGCAGAGAGAGAGAGGGAGACACAGAATCGGAAACAGGCTCCAGGCTCCGAGCCATCAGCCCACAGCCTGACGCAGGGCTCGAACTCACGGACCGCGAGATCGTGACCTGGCTGAAGTCGGACACTTAACCGACTGCGCCACCCAGGCGCCCCATAAACACTATGATTTAGGTGCAACTGTTTTTGAATTGAATGTGAACGGAATAGTACAGAATGTTTTCAATGTATCTGCTTTTTTGTTTTGTTTTGTTTTGGTTTTTAACAAATATGGGCGTTTATTGCAGGACATTTGTACAGTAGATAAATGGAAAGGAAATGCCTACCTGTAATTTTGAGAATACCCATGATCTGAATTTTAAAAACATCAGGAACAAGATTTTGTCATTATGATGCTTTCTTTGGATTCCTTCGTGTTCTTCCCTTTTTTCAATTTCAGCAACATATTTCTCAATTTCCTCAGGATTTAAAATTTTGAGGCGTTGATCTCCTCTCAGGACAGCCAGTTCAATGTTTTTGCCGCCAGACAGAACCAGTTCTAGGAGAACCTTGATAACCAGCTTAAAGGTCAGCTCCTCTGTCTCTATGGCTTTGTGGGTGTAATTCTCTGTGGAAATCCTCTCACCTATGGCACCCCAGCCTATAGCAGTGACTTTCCAGGCGCAGTACGTCCCCCGAAGGGTCAGTCTGATAGAGTCTGGGGATGCCAAGTCAAAACTCACAATCAGGGCAGCGATACCAAAGAGCCTGCGCCCTTTGCCCTGCGCTGCCTCAGACTGGCAATGTAGCCGGCGATGTTCTCCACGGTGACCAGGTCGTCCATGCTCACTTAACGGCTCTGGCACTCTGCCCGGGCCCTGTCGATGACTGTCTTTGCATCGGAGGCGAGCTTTGAAGATGTCATGCAGACGTTGTAACCCAAGGCCCGCTGTCTCCATTGTTTGGCTTTTTTTTTTTTTTTTTTTTTCTAACATCGTTTGTAGGATTAATAATGGAACCAATGCTATATCTGATTTTAAATTTATCATCTTACAATGCACTTTTTATTTGTCCTGTTTATGATTCTTTCCTTCCCCTTTCTTGCATTCTCTTGATTTGATTATTTTTACTATTCTTTCAATTTTTCCACTTAGTTTGAAAGTTATACACTTTTACTATGAATTGGTCATAGGCTGAAGGTTATACTATGCAAGCTTGACTGATCAAAGTTAATGCTTTTTGGATATTTTACTCCCTTCCATGCATTCATAAACATGATAGTAGTTTAACTATTAGATCTAAAATGAAAACTATCTTTGGTAGGTTTCTACAGAAGCAGATCTTAAGATTAGGTTTCATCTGTTGGTAATGTATTAAAGAAGGGCTTTAGGAGAAACAGCAAAGATGTTTTGGAAATAGCAAGGAAACTGAAAGGGGAAAGTCTCACCTGGTGACTCTGGAGTTAAGTAAGCAGTGCCTCAGCTTTACTTTGACCTGTGGAAAGGACATAGGTTTTTATGCGCTAGTGACGAAGAATTTTTGGCTAAGAATTTCAGGGAATCAAGAGTGGAGGCTAACAGACATGGGGGGAAAAAGGATCTGGGGGAACAGAATGGAGGACAAACACTGTTGGTTTTATGCATCTCCTCAATTAAAATACTATCTTCCTATTTTTATTCTAATCCTTTTAAAACCTTATAGTGCATTACCATTACAGTTAGCCAATGCTCATTTATATTTACATATACGACTTTTTTAAATGAAGAGGTTTTTTTTGTTTTGTTTTGTTTTTAGAGTAGTTCACTGCCTTCCTCATTATCAACATCTCCACCAGAATGGTACTTTTTTTTTTTTTTTTTTGATTGGTGAACCTACATTGACATCTCATCTAAACATCCAAAGTCCATTATGACATTATAGCTTGTTCTTGTTGTTGTACATTCTGTGGATTTGGACAAAAGTATAATGAGATATATCCTCCATTACAGTCTCAAACTGATGATTTCCACTCACCCAAAAAACCTCTGTGCTATAGAAGTTCATCACTTACGAGAGGCTATTTCTAGTTTTTCTGATCGGTTTCATTGATCTATTTGTGTATTATTTTGCCAACAGCACATTGTCATGATTACTGTAGCTTTAAGACAAGTCTTGAAGGTGGGTAGGGCCAATCTTCCAACTTTGTTCATCTCCAATATTGTGTTGAATTTTCTGGGTTTTTCCCTCAGAGTTAGTCAATATCCACAGAATAACTTGCTGGGATTTTGATGGGGACCGCATTGAATCTAGAGATCAGTTGGGAAGAACTGACATTTTGACAGTATTGAGCCTTCATATTCTTGAACATGTAGTATCTCTCCATTTATTTAGGTTTTTTTTTTTTTTTGCATTCATAAGAGTTTTATAGTTTTCATCATGCATATTTTGTATACATTTTGTTAGATTTGTACCAAGTATTTGAATTTTGGGGGATGCTAATGTCCTTGCTAATGCAAGGTGTGATGTTAAAAAACAGTAGTGACCAGAGGCATCTTTGCTCTGTTCCTGATCTTAGTGAAAAAGCTTCAAGTTTCTCACCATTAGTTATGATGTTAGCTATATGCTTTTTAGATATTCTTTTTCAGTGTGAGGAAGTTCGTTGCTATTCCTACTTTACTGAGGTTTTTTATTGTGAATGGGTGTTATGTTTGGCAAATGCCTTTTCTGCATCTATTGATATGATTATGTGAGTTTTGTTTTTTAGCCTGTTGGTGTGATGAATCCATTAAAGGATTTTCAAATTTTGAACAAGCCTTGCAAACTTGTCATAAATCCCACTTGGGTCATGTTGTATAATTCTTCATATACATTGTTAGATTCAACTCACTGCTATTTTCTTAAGGATATTTGCATCTATTTTCAGGAGTAATATTGATTTGATTTTTTAAAATATCTTTGATTTTGGTATTAAGTTAATGCTGGCTTCATAGAATGAGTTAGGAAATAGTCCTTCTTCTTCTATCCTCTGAAAGAAATGGTAGAAAATTCGTATATTTTTTTCCCTTGAAACCTTGATAAAATTTAATACTGAACTCATGTGGGCCTAGTACTTTCTGTTTTGGAAGGTTATTAATTATTGAGTCAATATCTTTAAGATATAGGCCTATTCCAGGTGTCTGTTTCTTTTTTTTAATTTGTTGATGTTTATTTATTTTTGACAGAGAGACAGAATGTGAGTGGGGGAAGGGCAGAGAGAGAGGGAGGCAAAACATGAAGCAGTTTCCGGGCTCTGAGCTATCAGCACAGAGCCTGATACAGGGCTCGAAGTCACAACCCTGGAGATCATAACCTGAGCTGAAGACAGAAGCTTAACTGACTGAGCCACCCAGGCACTCCCCAGTTGTCTATTTCTTATAAGAGTTTTGGCAGATTGTACTTTTCAAGGAATTTGTCCATTTATGTAGGTTATTACATCTGTGGATATAGAGTATTTGTGGGTATAATGTTCGTAGTATACCTTGATCATCCTCTTAATGTCCATGGGACCTGTAGTAATGGCCTCTCTTTCATTTATGATCTTAACAATTTGTGTACTTTTTTTCTTTGTTAGTCTGGCCAGAGGCTTGTCAATTTTATTGATCATTTCAAAGAAGTGGGTTTTAGTTTCACTGATTTTCCTCTATTGATTTCCTGTTTAAATTTCAGTGATTCTGTTGTTATTACTTATTTTCTTCTGCTTACTTTGGATTTAGCTTGCTTTTCTTTTTCTAGATTCTTAAGGGGAATATAGATACTGATTTTATATCTTTTTTTTTCTGATATATGTTTTCAGTGCTGTAAACTTCCCTCTAACTACTGCTTTCACTGAATCCCAAATATATTAATAAGTTGTACTTTCAATTTTCATTTTGTTCAAAATATTTTAAAATTTCTCTTTTGATTGCTTTGTTGACCCATGTCTTACTTTAGTGTCATGTTATTTATTCTCCACATATTTGGGGACTTTCCATTTTTCTGTTACTGTTTTCTAGTTAAATTCCACTGTGGTCTGAGAGCAGACATTGTATGATTCCAATTATTTTAAGTTTGTTGAAGTATGTCTTATGGCCCAGAATCTGAGTATCTTGGTGAAAGTATACTTGCTTATTTCTGTTGCTCTCCATTCCTTTCTGCATCCCCAAACTGACAACTGAGATGATTTTTCTTCTTCCTGAAGAAAGTTCAAAATATTCATTTTATGACAGGTTTGCTGACGGTGGATCTTACCAGAATTTGTTTATCTAGAAATGCCATTTTTTCACATCCATTCTTGAATACTATTTTTTGCTGTGTTTGAAACTTGTGGTTGGCAATTATCTCAACCTATATATTTAAAATATTATCTTCCTGCTGTCTTGCTTCCATTCTGCTATTAGAAGTCATCTAATAGCCTAATGGTTGTTAAATGTGGCTAACTTAAATGCAATCTGTTTTTTTTTCAATATATGAAATTTATTGTCAAACTGGTTTCCATACAACACCCAGTGCTCATCCCAAAAGGTGCCCTCCTCAATACCCTTCACCCACCTTCCCCTCCCTCCCACCTCCCATCAGCCTTCAGTTTGTTCTCAGTTTTTAAGAGTCTCTTATACTTTGGCTCTCTCTCACTCTAACCTCTTTTTTTTTTCCTTCCCCTCCCCCATGGGTTTCTGTTAAGTTTCTCAGGATCAGAATAAGAGTGAACACATATGGTATCTGTCTTTCTCTCTATGGCTTATTTCACTTAGCATCACACTCTCCAGTTCCATCCACGTTGCTACAAAGAGCCATATTTCATTCTTTCTCATTGCCACATAGTACTCCATTGTGTATATAAACCACAATTTCTTTATCCATTCGTCAGTTGATGGACATTTATGCTCTTTCCACAATTTGCCTATTGTGGAGAGTGCTACTATAAACACTGGGGTACAAGTGACCCTATGCATCAGTACTCCGGTATCCCTTGGGTAAATTCCTAGCAGTGCTACTGCTGGGTCATAGGGTAGGTCTATTTTAATTTTTTGAGGAAACTCCACACAGTTATCCAGAGCAGCTGCACCAATTTGCATTCCCACCAACAGTGCAAGAGGGTTCCCATTTCTCCACATCCTCTCCAGCATCTATAGTCTCCTGATTTGTTCATTTTGGCGACTCTGACTGGTGTGAGGTGATATCTGAGTGTAGTTTTGATTTGTACTTCCCTGATGAGGAGCGACATTGAGCATCTTTTCATGTGCCTGTTGGCCATCCAGATGTCTTCTTTAGACATGTGTCTATTCATGTTTTCTGCCCATTTCTTCACTGGATTATTTGTTTTTCAGGTGTGGAGTTTGGTGAGCTCTTTATAGATTTTGGATACTAGCCCTTTGTGCGATATGTCATTTGCAAATATCTTCTCCCATTCCGTTGGTTGCCTTTTAGTTTTGTTGATCGTTTCCTTTGCTGTGCAGAAGCTTTTTATCTTCATGAGGTCCCAATAGTTCATTTTTGCTTTTAATTCCCTTGCCTTTGGGGATGTGTCAAGTAAGAAATTGCTACGGCTGAGGTCAGAGAGGTCTTTTCCTGCTTTCTCCTCTAGTGTTTTGATGGTTTCCCGTCTCACATTCAGGTCCTTTATCCATTTTGAGTTTATTTTTGTGAATGGTGTGAGAAAGTGGTCTAGTTTCAATCTTCTGCATGTTGCTGTCCAGTTCTCCCAGCACCATTTGTAAAAGAGACTGTCTTTTTCCATTGGATATTCTTTCCTGCTTTGTCAGAGATTAATTGGCTATACTTCTGTGGGTACAATTCTGGAGTCTCTATTCTATTCCATTGGTCTATGTGTCTATTTTTGTGCCAATACCATGCTGTCTTGATGATAACAGCTTTGGAGTAGAGGCGAAAGTTTGGGATTGTGATGCCTCCTGCTTTGGTCTTCTTCTTCAATATTACTTTGACTATTCAGGGTCTTTTGTGGTTCCATACACATTTTAGGATTACTTGTTCTAGCTTTGAGAAGAATGCTGGTGCAAATTTGATTGGGATCGCATTGAATGTGTAGATAGCTTTGGGTAGTATTAACATTTTGACAATATTTATTCTTCCAACCCATGAGCACGGAATGTTTTTCCATTTCTATATATCTTCTTCAATTTCCTTCATAAGCTTTCTATAGTTTTCAGCATACAGATCTTTTACATCTTTGGTTAGATTTATTCCTAGGTATTTTATGCTTGGTGCATTTGTGAATGGGATCAGTTTCTTTATTTCTCTTTCTGTTGCTTCATTATTAGTGTATAAGAATGCAACTGATTTCTGTACATTGATTTTGTATCCTGCAACTTTGCTGAATGCGTATATCAGTCCTAGCACACTTTTAGTGGAGTCTATTGGATTTTCCATGTACAATAATCATGTCATCTGCAAAAAGTGAAAGCTTAACTTCATCTTTGCCAATTTTGATGCCTGTGATTTCCTTTTGTTATCTCATTGCTGATGCTAGAACTTCCAACACTATGTTAAACAGCAGCGGTGAGGGTGGGCATCCCTGTCGTGTTCCTGATCTCAGGGAAAATGCTCTCAGTTTTTCCCCATTGAGGATGATATTAGTTGTGGGCTTTTCATAAATGGCTTTTATGATCTTTAAGTATGTTCCTTCTATCCCAACTTTCTCAAAGGGTTTTATTAAGAAAGGATGCTGAATTTTGTCAAATGCTTTTTCTGCATTGATTGACAGGATCATATGGTTATCTTTTCTTTTATTAATGTGATATATCACTTTGATTGATTTGCGAATGTTGAATCAGCCCTGCATCCCACTTGATCATGGTGAATAATTCTTTTTATATGCTGTTGAATTCGATTTGCTAGTATCTTATTGAGAATTTTTGCATCCATATTCATCAGGGATATTGGCCTGTAGTTCTCTTTTTTTACTGGGTCTCTGTCTGGTTTAGGAATCAAAGTAATACTGGCTTCATAGAATGAGTCTGGAAGTTTTTCTTCCCTTTCTATCTTTTGGAATAGCTTGAGAAGGATAGGTATTATTTCTGCTTTAAACGTCTGGTAGAACTCCCCTGGGAAGCCATCTGGTCCTGGACTCTTATTTGTTGGGAGATTTTTGATGACTGATTCAATTTCTTGGCTGGTTATGGATCTGTTCAAGCTTTCTATTTCCTCCAGTTTGAGTTTTGGAAGTGTGTGGGTGTTTAGTAATTTGTCCATTTCTTCCAGGTTGTCCAGTTTGTTGCCATATAGTTTTTCATACTATTCCCTGATAATTGCTTGTATTTCTGAGGGATTGGTTGTAATAATTCCATTTTCATTCATGATTTTATCTATTTGGGTCATCTCCCTTTTCTCTTTGAGAAGCCTGGTTAGAGGTTTCTCAATTTTGTTTATTTTTTCAAAAAACCAACTCTTGGTTTCGTTGATCTGCTCTACAGGTTTTGTAGATTCTATATTGTTTATTTCTGCTCTGATCTTTATTATTTCTCTTCTTCTGCTGGGTTTAGGCTGCCTTTGCTGTTCTGCTTCTATTTCCTTTAGGTGCGCTGTTAGATTTTGTATTTGGGATTTTTCTTGTTTCTGGAGATAGGCCTGGATTGCAATGTATTTTCCTCTCAGAACTACCTTCGCTGAATCCCAAAGCGTTTGGATTGTTGTATTTTCATTTTCCTTTGTTTCCACATATTTTTAAATTTCTTCTCTAATTGCCTGGTTGACCCATTCATTCTTTAGTAGGGTGTTCTTTAACCTCCATGCTTTTGGAGGTTTTCCAGACTTTTTCCTGGGGTTGATTTCAAGCTTCATAGCATTGTGGTCTGAAAGTGTGCATGGTATGATCTCAATTCTTGTATACATATGAAGGGCTGTTTTGTGACCCAGTATGTGATCTATCTTGGAGAATGTTCCATGTGCACTCGAGAAGAAAGTATATTCTGTTGCTTTGGGATGCAGAGTTCTAAATATATCTGTCAAGTCCATCTGATCCAATATCCTTCAGGGCCCTTGTTTCTTTATTGACCGTGTGTCTAGATGATCTATCCATTTCTGTAAGTGGGGTGTTAAAGTCCCCTGCAATTACCAAATTCTGATCAATAAGGTTGCTCATGTTTGTGAGTAATTGTTTTATATGTTTGGGGGCTCCTGTATTCAGCGCATAGACATTTATAATTTTTAGCTCTTCCTGATGGATAGACCCTGTAATTATTATATAATGCCCTTCTTCATCTCTTGTTACGGCCTTTAATTTAAAGGCTAGTTTGTCTGATATAAGGATGGCTACTCCAGCTCCCTTTTGACTTCCAGTAGCATGATAAATAGTTCTCCATCCCCTCACTCTCAATCTGAAGGTGTCCTCAGGTCTAAAGTGAGTCTCTTGTAGACAGCAAATAGATGGGTCTTGTTTTTTTATCCATTCTGATAACCTATGTCTTTTGGTTGGCGCATTTAGTCCATTTACATTCAGTGTTATTATAGAAAGATATGGGTTTAGAGTCATTGTGATGTCGGTATGTTTTATGCTTGTAGCGATGTCTCTGGTACTTTGTCTCACAGGATCCCCCTTAGGATCTCTTGTAGGACTGGTTTAGTGGTGACGAATTCCTTCAGTTTTTGTTTGTTTGGGAAGACCTTTCTCTCTCCTTCTGTTCTAAATGACAGACTTGCTGGATAAAGGATTCTCGGCTGCATATTTTTTCTGTTCATCACATTGAAGATTTCCTGCCATTCCTTTCTGGCCTGCCAAGTTTCAGTAGAGAGATCCGTCACGAGTCTTATAGGTCTCCCTTTATATGTTAGTGCACATTTATCTCTAGCTGCTTTCAGAATTTTCTCTTTATCCTTGTATTGTGCCAGTTTCACTATGATATGTCGTGCAGAAGATCGATTCATGTTACGTCTGAAGGGAGTTCTCTGTGCCTCTTGGATTTCAATGCCTTTTTCCTTCCCCAGATACGGGAAGTTCTCAGCTATTATTTCTTCAAGTACACCTTTAGCACCTTTCCCTCTTTCTTCCTCCTCTGGAATACCAATTATGCGTAGATTATTTCTCTTTAGTGCATGGCTTAGTTCTCTAATTTTCCCCTCATACTCCTGGATTTTTTTTATCTCTTTTTCTCTGCTTCCTTTTTTCCATAATTTTATCTTCTAGTTCACCTATTCTCTCCTCTGCCTCTTCAATCCGAGCTGTGGTCATCATGTTATTTTGCAGCACATTTTTAGCATTTTTTAGCTCCTCCTAGCTGTTCCTTAGTCCCTTGATTTCTGTGGTGATAGATTCTCTGCTGTCCTGTATACTCTTTTCAAGCCCAGGAATTAATTTTATGACTATTATTCTAAGTTCACTTTCTGTTACATTGTTTAAATCCTTTTTGATCAATTCATTAGTTGTCGTCATTTCCTAGAGATTCTTTTGAGGGGAATTCTTCCATTTCATCATTTTGGATAGTCCCTGGAATGGTGCAGAACTGCGGGGCACTCCCCTGTGCTGTCTTGAATAACTTGCATTGGTGGGGTGCCATAGTCAGATCTGTTGTCTGCCCTCAGCCCACCACTGGGGCCACAGTCATACTGGTGTGTACCTTCTCTTCCCCTCTCCTAGGGGCGGGATTCACTGTGGGGTGGGTGGCTCCTCTGGGCTACTTGCACACTGCCAGGCTTGTGGTGCTGGGGATCTAGCATATTAGCTTGGGTGGATGGGCAAGGTACACAGGGGTGGGAGGGGCAGGCTCAGCTCACTTTTCCTTTGGTGATCTGCTTCAGGAGGGGCCCTGCAGCACCAGGAGTGAGTCAGACTCGCCACCAGAGAGATGGATCAGCAGAAGCAGAGCCTTGGGTGTTTGCGCAGTGCAAGCAAGATCCCTGACAGGAACTGGTTCCCTTTGGGAATTTGGCTGGGGGATAGACGCGGGAGATGGCCTTGGCGAGTGCCTTTGTTCCCCGCCAAGCTGAGCTCTGTCTTCCGGGGCTCCACAACTCTCCCACCCGTTGTCTTCCAGCCCTCCTGCTCTCTGAGCAGACCTGTTAACTTATAACCTTCCAGATGTTAAGTCCCACTTGCTGTCCGAACACATTCCATCCAGCCCCTCCGCTTTTGCAAGCCAGACTCAGGGGCTCTGCTTTGCCTGCGGGCTGCCCTTCCACCCAGGCTCCCTCCTGCCAGTCCATTGAGAGTGCACTGCCTCTCTGCCCTTCCTACCCCCTTCCGTGGGCCTCTCATCTGCACTTGGCTCCAGAGAAACCCTTCTGCTAGTCTTCTGGCGGTTTTCTGGGTTATTTAGGCAGGTGTGGGTGGAATCTAAGTGATCAGCAGGACACAGTGAGCCCAGCGTGCTCCTACGCTGCCATCATCCTTTCTTCAAGCCAAATGTAATCTGTTTTAAAATTTCTCTTTATGTATGATTTCTTTAGGTTCATATAATGCTTTGTGTATAGATTTTACTTACTGCTTTGGTATTCATTTGGCCTATTGAATCTACAGATGCTGTATTTTATCAATTAGAGGAAACTCTCATGAATTAAAAAAAAAAATTAGTTCTTCCACATTTTTTTCCATTTCTGCTGACTCCAAATAAATGTGTTATATTTTCTCACTAGATATTCCATGCTTCTTCCTTCATCACAATTTTTCAATCTTTTTGTTCCTGTGTGTTTAAATCTGGAATTTTTTTTTATTCGAACACTGCTATTAATCCTACTTATTGAGCTTAGTCTTGATTAGTGTATATTCTATTTTTAGAATTTGCAGTTGGCTTTTTTGCAAATATGCAATGTATATTTATATTTTCTAGTGTCTTGGTGACATTTTTAAATTCAACTTATCTCCCCAAAGAAAGAATGTCCTTTACTACAAAGTATTTTAGTGAGCTCCTATCAGCTGTTGATAATTTCTTGGTTCTTAGACACAATGATTTACTTTATTTTATGCCTAGATTATTTTAAATGTGTATTAGGCAATGTATTTTAGAAGTTTTTGTGACACATTTTGAGAACTAGAAAAATACTGCGTTTCTTCAGGAGAATTTTCTTTTGCACTAAAGCCATATGATGGAATGAGTAATCTAAAATCACTGCAAGCCAATTTCACAACTTGAAATTTCCTGAACTATCAAAGTGTTTTGAAGTCAGGTTTCTGTGTCTGTAAGACCTACTTCAATTCTGCTTTAAGTTTACTTCTAGGGAGCAGCTGTGCAGTTTATATAATTAGGTATAAGTAGAGGATTGTTTACCTGATTCCCACCTTATCTTGGACTTCAACTTTTGCGTTTCATCTCAAGGCTCTCAAAATTGTTTCTCAGCCTCTTAGCCCATAGCAAAAGCAGCTTTATTTTATTATTGTTATTATGTTGTATTTCCTGTTTATTTTTCTATGAGATGTCCATTGTTAGCTATTTTGTTTATAATTTTTAAGAAGGTTTATATTTTTGTTTTAATGGTTACTATCATACTTACAGCTTCTTTAAACTTTTGGTCCTCTGTTTATTATTTTTTGTTTTATTTTAAGTTTATTTGACACACAATGTTACATTAGTTTCAGGTGTACAAGTAGTGATTGGAGAGGTTTATACATTATGCTGTATTCACAAGTGTAGGTACTATCTCTCCCCATACATTACTATTACAATATAATTGACTATATTCCTTATGCTGTGCCTTAATCCCGTGACTTATTTATGCCATAACTGGAAGCCTGTATTTCCCACCCACTTTCACCCATTTTGCCCAACCTCTCACACCCCTGGCAAGCCTAAGTTTGTTCTCTGTAGTTATAGCTCTGATTCTCCTTTTTGTTTGTTCATTTTTTTAATTTTTTGATTCTACATGAGTAAAATCACATGGTATTTTTTCTTTCTCAGTCTGACTTATTTCACTTAGCATAGTACCCTCCATGCACATTCTTACCTTTCTTATGATATTCATCTATCAATGGGCAGTTACATTGCTTCCATATCCTAACCATTATAAATAGTGCTGCAGTTAAGATAAGAGTGCATATCTTTTTGAATTAGTATTCTTGTTTTCTTTGGATAAATACTCAATAGTGGAATTATTAGATCCTATGGCATTTATATTTTTTTAAATTTTTTGAGAAATTTCCATAATATTTTTCACAGTGGCTATATTAATTTAGCAAAAACAACATTAAAAGCCAGCTTTACCTTGGGGCACCGGGGT
Source organism: Puma concolor (assembly GCF_028749965.1). Taxonomy (NCBI): domain Eukaryota; kingdom Metazoa; phylum Chordata; class Mammalia; order Carnivora; family Felidae; genus Puma; species Puma concolor. Next base: position 37,505,693 of record NC_141679.1, read on the forward strand.
GGCTCAGTTGGTTAAGCATCTGACTTTGGCTCAGGTCATGATCTCATGGTTTGTGGTTTCAAACTCCATGTCAGGCTCTGTGCTGACAGCTCAGAACCTGGAGCTTTCTTCAAATTCTCTGTCTCCCTCTCTCTCTCTGCCCCTCCCCCTCTTGCACTCTGTTTCTCTCAGTCTCAAAAATAAATAAACACTATTTTTTTTTAAAGCTGGCTTAAGCTCCTGAATTTTGTCTTTTTCTGGATTTTGATATATACATATAAAAATGTATGTGTGTATGCGTGTAAATTTGTATATGCACGTATACACATAATTTTATATATTTAAATGTATATATTTTTTATATATTTTTGCTCACATATATAAATTTTAGTAGCATTCTCAATTTTCCAGTATGAAGATTATTCTGAATTACTGTACTTCCATTACTGAGTTTTATACTTAAGGACACTTATTAATAATACTCAGAAGGTTTGGCAAATGTCTTTGGAAGTGGCACCACAGACAGTGTTCTAAAGCATTTTTTTCCCACTGAAATCACTCAAGAACTTTATGCAACTAAATTGTCTATATACATGCTTTATGGTTATAATCTCTGTCACCATTAAATGGAACTTACATTTTTGGAAGTAATTGCTACATAGATCTAAAAGTGTCATCTTAATAATTTTAAGGTGTTAAAATAATGCATAAATTATTCAATGCATAAGTGAATGCCAACATTACCGCTGGCATGAGAACATGACTTTGGACTCTATTTTCCAATAGAAAAATAAAAAGATAGAAATAAAGTATTTTGGAAAAAAAAAGATTTAAACAAAGGAAATGCAAATTGGCAAATTATTGAAAGCTCATCTCTCTACCTTGCACATCTGGTGGGCATCTGGTATATAAAGAATGTCAGGGATAAACAAACAGAATATAGGATTTTATAATGTTTTCAAAATTATAAGGTCCAGGCACCGGGGTAGCTCAGTTGGTTAAGTGTTGGATTCTTGATTTCAGCTCTGGTCATGATCTCAGAATTCATAAGATCGAGCCCCTTGAAAAGTTCCATATGCTGACAGCACGGAACCTTTTTGGGATTCTATCCCTCCCTCTCTCTGCCCTTACCCAGCTTGCTTTCTCTCTCTTTCTCTCTCTCTCCCTCAAAGTAGATGAATGAACTTAAAAAAATCATAAGGTCAAATATGAAGTCATTATCACAGAAATGGAAGAAAACATATAACATGTTTATAAAGTCAAATATTTGCTGCTAATTTACTGAGAAATAGAAATTAAATGCTTTCTAATAAGCACAGAAAAAGTAAACATCATTGTTAGTATCCATAACAATAAACATGAACTAAAAGGACCTTGTTCAAAGGTTATTTTAAGGTAGTACATGATATATTCATGCAAAGTGATACATTTTAGCTAATCAGTTTATAATTCTATAATCATATAGTTCAGTTCTGGTCCTGGTTGTAACTTTACTGTGGATACTTTTTAAGTCTATTTCCTATTTCCCTGATGCTTAAAGGCATTTTAATGAAATAATGATATAAAAAGTATAAGTCATTTTATAATAAATAAAATGACTATGTTTTAACAATCAATAAATAGCGGTGACTGGGCGGTTCAGTCAGTTAAGCATCCAAATCTTGATTTCTTGATTTTGGCTAAGGTTATGATCACAGGGTCATGAAATTGAGCCCCACATCAGGGTCCATGCTGGACATGGAACCTGCTTGAGAGTCTCTCTCTCTCTCTCTCTCTCTCTCTTTCTCTCTCTCAAAAACTAAGTAAATATCAACGAATAAATCAATCCATTCTCCTTATCAATGTCCTATGTCATTCCCAAATATCTTCCTCTGAAGTAGCTTGAGCTTGCTGTGTATCTCATCATTTCATCAACGATACATTTAAAATATATTTTCACAACATACATGTATTTACAAACAATATATATTATAGCTTTCTATGTTTTTAAAAATATGCAATTGACACTGCCACAAGTTATACTTCAACCTTATTTTGTCCTTCATATCAGTTGTTTTTAAAATCTAATCATGCTAATGTCAGTTTCCAGCAAAATAGACAGCTATCAGTGAAAACAATTGCTATTTTCACTGTCAATTAAAATAACTAAGAATGATAGATAAAACAAAATGAATAAAAGAAAACAGCAACAATAAAACTTCAAGTGTGTATATTCTGGCAAGATATTTAGAAATCCTGACTTTAAAAATAAAATAAATCAAGAATCTAGACCTTTAATCAGAATACTGAAACCATTTTTCATTCGTAACACATTTGCCTAACCCTAGTGAACATGATGATAACTTTAAGGCATGAAAGACCAAAGAAGATAGGAATATTAAGCCTTGATCCCAGTTAGGATAGTTAGCAAGTCCAGCTGGGAAGCATCTGCATGAAGTTGATTGAGTACTCAAAGGACTATACATTCTGCTGAGAATTATTTTATTTTATTTTATTTTTTTAATTTTTTAAATTTTTTTAACGTTTGTTTATTTTTGAGACACAGAGAGACAGAGCATGAACGGGGGAGGGTCAGAGAGAGGGAGACACAGACTCTGAAACAGGCTCCAGGCTCTGAGCTGTCAGCACAGAGCCCAACACGGGGCTCGAACTCACGGACTGCGAGATCATGACCTGAGCCGAAGTCGGACACTTAACAGACTGAGCCACCCAGGTGCCCGCCTGCTGAGAATAATTTTAAATTAAATTACCACTTAACCCTTTACTATGAGGAAGAACAATGATAGTTGCACTTCTAGAGCTGTGGTTAAGAGGGCAGATATAATCTCTCTCTCTCTCTAGTTTTCTAAAAATTTACACTCATCATACAATGTACATATTAGTAGTGTCAATCCATAGTACCTTGATATAATGAACACCTGAAAAATATCTAAAGCCAAAATTCTATTTCAAAATAGAATCAACAGTAGAATGCTTGCAAACAGTAAGCACAAGCTAAATTTAATATTTTCAGGAAATATCACCTTTTCCAAAGCTTAATAAATGTCACCAACACCCCCAATAAATATGAAATAACCTTCCCAAAATCACAACATGAAAATAAAAAAATACTATAAAATGTCAAACAGCAGTATCAAATCACCAAGATCTCAGCTATTTGAATTATAAGACATAAAATAAAAATTATTAGTCAAATATTTAATGAAATGTAATTAGGGATTAAAATGTAAGTGAGGAGAAAGAGACTATAAAACATTAATAAATAAATTTACAAATTATAAAATAGAACTATACATTTCTTAAGTAATTAAAAATTAATGGATTTAGGGGTGATTGGGTGGCTCAGTTGGTTAACTGACTGGCTGGTGGTTTCACCTCAGGTCATGATCTCACAGTTCCTGAGTTCGAGCCTGACATTGGACTCTGGGTTGACGGTGTGGAGCCTGCTTAGAATTCTCTCTCCCTCTCTCTCTGTCCCTTCCTGCATGTGTTCTCTTTCTCTCTCTCAAAATAAATAAATAAAACTTAACAAAATAAAATAATGGATTTAAATGAGAGTTTTGATATAATTGAAAAGAGAATTAAACTATAAAACCACAAAATGGAAACGGACAATAATTTATAATTTCTAAAATACATGTAATCAGAGTTATGGAGTAAAGAAGAGAATGGAAAAGAAATATTCCATGAGATAACAGCTGAGAATTTTCCAAAACTAAGAAAAGCCAACAATTCTTTTTTTTTTTAATTTTTAATGTTTATTTTTTTTATTTTTTTTAAAGTTTATTTATTTTTGAGAGGGAGAGAGACAGAGTATGAGCAGGGGAGGGGCAAAGAGAGAGGGAGACACAGAATCTGAAGCAGGCTCCAGGCTCTGAGCTGTCAGCACAGAGCACGACGTGGGTCTTGAACTCATGAACCATGAGATCATGACCTGAGCCAATGTCGGACACTCAACGGACTGAGCCACCCAGGTCTCCCAAGCCAACGATTCTTTAATTGCAGAAGCCCAATGAATTAATTCAAGTAAGATAAATAAAAGTAATAATAATAATTCTACTTCATTCAGAATTGTGAAACTCAAAACAACAAAGAACAGACAATGTTCATTTAAAATAGCTCAACAGAAAATAGATTAAATTTTTTTAGTGACTTTTTTTTAAAGGGTTAATGTCAAAAAAAAAAAAAAATTGCACCAAAGTTGGATAGGTAAGGAAGACTTTGTTCACTATTTCGAAAAGAGAGAGAGATCAGAACAAAGTATGAATTTAACTCTGATGAACCAAAAGAAACACTGCTGTTTTGTAAGAGTTGGGGTGAAGGGAGGAACATGGGCCATCTGTGTTTGCTAAGTGACTGTAGGCAAAGTGAACGTCCTCATACTTCCATGATAGGAGGCAGTGTTACAATGTGGAGTAACTTGCCAGCTGAAACCAGATTCCTATCCTTTCACAGAAACCTAAAGGGTAACCTTGATGATTATATTTTAAAGTGATAGTTCCCAAGTCCTTAAGAAATACACTCCTGGGTGGTAAAATTGGCAGGTGGCCTTCAAACAGTTTTATATCTCAAAGGAGGTAGGTGAAGAATTTACTGTAAGTTTTCTAAAGTAAATTCTTTTTAAAAAGGCAAGTGAGGGGCTATAGTCAGGAAGAAGCCCATCTAAAATTTAGCTGAGAGCAACCTGAAAGCAATCTTGGTCATACATTTATATTCTGGAATAATGGGAAAAACAAAACCTTAATGTTTTTGAAAGTTAAAAAAGAGAATCTTTATGATGCTGTGGCATGGAAGGAATTTTTAAGAAGATGTAAGAGCACAAACCACTTTAAACAAAAAATTAAGAAATTGATAAACCAAAATACATTAAGAAATTCTGTTCATCAGCAGTCACCATAAAGAAAGTCAAATTACACACTACCAACAGAGAATAGAATTCCACCATATATAACCTATCAAGAATTTTCACCCAGCTATAAAGGATTTCAAATATCTGTAGAATAAACTCAAACAGATCAAAGTAAAATGGCAAAAAGACATAAACCTTCACAGAAGAATAAATAGGAATTACAATAAAAATAGGAAAAGATGCTCAACCTTAATAGCTATCCCAGAAATGTAATTAAAACTAAAATGAGGCAATATGGACCTAATAAGAGAATTTTAAAAAGTAAAAACTCTCGTAGTCTCTAATATTAGCATGAATATGTACTCCACTGTTGTTGGATATAATCCCTGTAGGAGACAGTTTGACATTAGTTTCTAATGTTAAAGGTACACATGCTCTAAGATCCAGCAGTTCTCCTCAGAATGAATATCCTAAGGATACCTTTCATATGTGCACAAGCAGAGTTTTACATGAATTATTGGCAGAGCCATTTATGAACACAGTATATTTTTAATGATATATCCTATGGAGAGTAGGGACAATAAATGAATAAATAAATAACACCAAAAACAATTTCCTAAAGAATACAAGTGTGTTAGATTAAATATATGTGTGTATTATGTGTGTGTGTGTGTGTGTGTGTGTATATATACACACACACACATATAACTCAAAAATATATAAAGAACTTATGCAATATATATTATAATCCAAAATATATAAATGTATAAAGAACTTATAAAACTAAACTCCCCCATAAAAATAATTTAATTAAAAAATGGGCAGAAGACATGAATAGACATTTTTCCAAAGAAGACATACAGATGCCCAATGGACACATGAAAAGATGATCAACGTCACTCATCATCAGGAAAATTAAATCAAAACTATAAAGAGATATCACTTCACATCCATAAGAATGGCTAAAATTAACAATACGGTGTTCATTAGGATTTGGAGAAAGGATATGGAGAAAAGCACTCCCTGTTGGTGAGAATACAAACTGGTGCAGCCATTCTGGAAAACAGTGGTAAACAAGTGTTGAATCACTAAATTATACACCTGAAACTAATATTATGTTAACTAACTGGAATTTAAATAAAAACACATATATGCAGATGTTACATATCTATATATCCATATCTGTACATGTATAGATATGGATATATAACATCCACAGTGAGTTTCAGAAATTTTAAATATTTATCAAAAATTATAAGTCAAACACATCAACTCAGAATTCATATTGACAATAGAAAACCATATGGATTAGGAAAATATATGTCACATTTCCTCCCATCTTTGTATCTTTCCTACTAACATCTTTCTATTCTAAATTTTTTTGAATGTTTATTTATTTTTGGGAGAAAGAGAGACAGAACATGAGCAGGGAGGGGTAGAGAGAGAGGGAGACACAGAATCCTAAGCAGGCTCCAGGCTCTGAGCTGTCAGCACAGAGCCCGACGCAGGGCTAACTCACGAGACAAGAGATCACGACCTGTGCCAAATCAGCGCTCAACCGACTGAGCCAGCCAGGTGCCCCTAACATCTTTCCTATTCTAAATTTTTTTTTTCAACGTTTTTATTTATTTTTTTGGGACAGAGAGAGACAGCGCATGAACGGGGGAGGGGCAGAGAGAGAGGGAGACACAGAATCGGAAACAGGCTCCAGGCTCTGAGCCATCAGCCCAGAGCCTGACGTGGGGCTCGAACTCACGGACCGCGAGATCGTGACCTGGCTGAAGTCGGATGCTCAACCGACTGCGCCACCCAGGCGCCCCTATCTTTCCTATTCTAAAGTGATGCTGAAAGATGACTTGAAAGAAGAGGAAAACTGACATTAATTGATCACAGAAGAACTATTTATATAATTTAGGTAAATCAGAGTCCTTTGAAATTCAGTGAAAAGAAGGAATAAAAATAACTGAGTTTTGAAGAAAGTAGATTAATAATCACTACAGTCTAAATTGAATGAGAAAGTCATGGGCTGTCCAATATAAAAGAAAATATATAGGTGGTAGTTCTAAAACTTTGTGGATATATCACAGAGGCTGCTAAAATAGATATTAGCTCAATGTTTTAAATTGTGTTAATATGGGGGCGCCTGGGTGGCTCAGTCGGTTAAGCGACCGACTTCGGCTCAGGTCATGATCTCGCAGTCCGTGAGTTCGAGCCCCGTGTCGGGCTCTGTGCTGACAGCTCAGAGCCTGGAGCCTGTTTCAGATTCTGTGTCTCCCTCTCTCTGACCCTCCCCTGTTCATGCTCTCTCTCTCTCTGTCTCAAAAATAAATAAAACGTTTAAAAAATTGTGTTAATATGTAATATTTATATGGGTATTGGAAATCAGGAGACTTGGATAGTAGATGTAAATCTACTTCAGGAAATGTATTTCAGTCCCCATTGCAATCAGCCTGTGGAGTGAGGGGGGGTTCTAGGGATGCAAGATCTAGGGCAGAGGGGAAACCAGATAATTTCTTTCCATGGGTGGGTAGGAATTACTTTACATTTCCTGGGGTAAGATAATGGGGACATAATAGGACCTCAAACAAGATGGAAAACGAATGACCCTACTGCTGTAGAGTGACACAGCCACACACTTAGAGCATCCACAATAGCACTGAGATTGATGAGATTCTCTGAGTCTTTCAATGACTTGGGCCACAAAAAATAAACAAAACAAAACAAAACAAAACAAAACATCACAAACCAACCGACAAATAAAATGTACAGCAGTGATAATTAGGAAAGAAGAGACTAGTTGGCTTGCAGATCATTTCCAGAGGTAAGAAACGAAGAAAGAAAAAAGAGATAGATTGAGAGACAGAGAGAGGAAAGGAAAAGAAAGAAGATAGGAAGGGAGATAAGGAAGGAAGGAAGGAAGGAAGGAAGGAAGGAAGGAAGGAAGGAAGAAAGGAAGGAAGGGAGGAAGGAGAGCAGAAAGAGAAAAAGGAGGAAGGTAAAGAAAGAAAAGAAGGAAGAGAGGAAAACATTCATAAGATCTCTATTGTGGCGGTTTAAGAGAGTATGTAATCTACCTCAAGGAAATTAGAATATAAGGGGTTGGGGGAGGCATCCAATGATTTTACTAATGAACATACAGTGCCAGATAAGAAGATGGTGCTAATGATAATAGGACATAATGAGTGAATCTCACGTGCCAGTTGATAAAGCACATAATGATTGTTCTCACTTAATTCTTTAAACAACTATAAGATACATATAAGAAGTGCTACTGCCATTTTAAAGATAAGATAATTGAAGTAAAAATTATATTATTTGTCCAAGTCCACACAGTCATACCAGCTGGAGATGGAATTCGAAACTGTGTTGCATGACTATGGAAGGTGAACTTTTAAGCATAATACAATAAAAGCAACTATAAAATTAAGAACTACTCTTTTACCTTTTTTGGGATGCTGGAGTCAGGGAAACAATGTGTGCAATGGACATGGATGGTAGGACAGCTAAGAGTTTGTTCCATTAGTAGACCTGAGTCTAGTATTTAAATACATGCCAATAGAAGCTTCTGGAAAAAAAAAAAAAAAAAAAGAAGCTTCTGTAGTACATAGTGAATAAATATTATCAAACAATATGGTTATCATAATTTTGTAAGCATAGATATTAACACCTTAATTAAAATACTTATTTGATAAAAGCATAAAGCCCTGTGTACTTTCTAGATGTCACACTCTGAATCTCAACAGTTTCCTTATGCTCATAGCCCACTTCTCTGGACTGATAATGTAAGAAGCTTGTGTGAGGTGTATGTTGGAAAAGAGAGAGGCTTTTTTTTTTTTTTTTTAGACTCTTAAATTTCTCTGACCTTTTGAATGAATTTCTTCCTTTTTCTAATGAATCAATGAAATCTTATCAGGATTCTCAAAGTCTATTAAGTGAAGCAATTAATTTTGCATTATCGCACTACACAATATATTATTAGCAGTCATTTCCCACAAACAACCTGGCAGTATGAATGAGAGAATTTCACTGTAAACCTCCATTCCCTCTTTCCAATAGCATTTCTGCCTGACTCAGCAGAATAGACATGAATTTTCTAGTAAATGTTCTTGAATGGGGAGTAGTCACTCCATAAAAATGTCAGCATTCCAAATTTCTGTGACATTGCTGATCACCATTTTTCAGTTGCTAGAAGGTTTATTACAATCTTTTTATCTTTAAGAAAATCCAATAATGCAAACAATTATCATACAGCTTATTTCACTAGAGAATCGCTTAAGAGGTAGTCTGTCTATAGATGATCAATTATAAGTAGTTACATAAAGTTTTTTTAAAAGTTATAACTTGGTGGCACAAAGAAAATATTTAACTTCTTTTTTTTTTTTTTTTTTTTACTTCCTTACCTCCAAGGGAAACTTCACTGACCTTTGTCAGATTCAGCTCTTGTTTAAAACATTTTAATTTTTTAAATGTTTATTTATTTTTGAGAGACAGAGAGAGACAGAGGAGCAGGGGAGGGGCAGAGAGAGAGCGAGACACAAAATCCGAAGCAGGCTCCAGGCTCCAAACTCACAAGCCGTGAGATCATGACCTGAGCCGTAGTCGGAGGTTTAACTGACTGCCCACCCGGGCGCCCCCAAAACATTTTAAATCTGAGAAGGGATACTAATCAATTTTCAACACCTTCTTGAGAAGAGAAGGGTCAAAAAAATCCATACAGAAATTATTCTCACTTTAGGAGCAACTCCTATTGCTAGTATCTCCCATAGTAGCTACTACTACTAAATCAAAATGAATTGACCCTAGACAGTTTTAAAAGCATGTACATACAATATGTCATATGTTTCCACAAAGTGCATGAGATTCCCAGTGTGGGATTCTTCCAGTTCTTTATGTGAGGACAAGTACAGAAGGAAGGAAAGGAAAAGAATGACGTAGAGAGATAAGAAATTCAAGAAGAAAATAATAAGATAGCTTGGGGTTCTCTGGAAAATGTAGGGATTAAAAAAAAAAACAATAAATGAGGTAAGTGTCTCTAAGGATTTCTCATTCCCTTTTTTTTTTTTTAGAAGTTTACACTCCTGTGCTTAAAAAAAATCTATGAAGACATTTTGAAAACTTCAATTACAATTTTGTATCATTTTTTTCTATCGCAGGGCAGACTAGACAAATTATTTATTCATGATGATCTGCTTTTCACCTTCTGTAATCTGAAGGGCATGCTCATCAGTTGTTAAGAAAGGGAATATTTAGAATCTTGGGCGAAGAGCTTATTATTCAATGTGGTGTACACGTCAGCACCTATGTGTAATCTTGAAACAAAATGGAAATTTCTTACAACAGACAAATCTTACACCTAACAGAAAGATATGAGAAGGTAGAGGACTTCAATTATTGGAGTTTCAAGATGAATGAGAAGTGTGACTGCTCTTGAGTGCCCTGGAGGTGGATGATAATATTTCAATCAGAAGGATATCAATGAAAAAGAGAAGGAAAGATGGAAACCATTAAAAGACTGCTTGAGGTAGCATCTATAGCTCACCATGGAAATGAAAGATGAAAAAATATAACAGAGAACTCTAGGACAGTGAACTTGTCACACACAAAAAAAAGTACAGAAAGATATACTTACTTACTAACAGTTATAGTAGAAAAAAGAACTGGGGAGAAGAGACCTTTTGCAAAAGGGAATAAGAGCTCTTATATATTTGCTAGGTCCAGAGGAAAAAGAGATCAGGGAAATATTAAAACTCTGGGGACAGATTAATAATATTTGTGAACCAAACATTTCCTATAACCAGAAGCTATCACTTTATAACTTTCAAATTAATTTTAAAATATACCCTTTATAACAATTTTTTTTCAAGCATCAGATTTATAACTTAAAAAAATGATACCGTATGTCCTTACATTTCCTCCCTTCCAAAATATCTCACTGAAATAATGTCAATTATGTACAAAGAGGAATAAATATATACCAGAACTGATAACTGAAGGTGACTTGGGTTATTGGGGACCAACAGCAGATATATTTGTTAAGAACACAGTGGGAGAGACAGAAAAGGAAAGAAGATAAGCCAAAATAAAAAAAAACATTGCAACTAAAATATATACTTAATAAGGCAGCCTCAAAAGTTAGTCTTTTTTGTTTGTTTGTTTTTAAATAGGCTTCAATAGCCCAATGCAGGGCTTGAACTCATGACCCAGAGAGCAAGATATAAGCTGAGATCAAAGCTGGATGTTTAACCAACAGAGCCACCCAGGTACCTCAAAAGTTAGTGTTTTCTTTTTGGCAGATCCCTAAGAATGATTAAGGCCTAAATCAGAGTATAGACAGCAGGCATAGACCGTAGTTTAATAATGAGTTTAAATAATTTGAGCACTACATATGGAATAGAGGTCCACATTTGTTAGTCTCTCATCCCTGTGTATGTAGAGAAATTTTAAGTATTACAAAGTAACCTAGGCTCAAAATTAGTATCTGGTCTCTAAGAAATTGAGGGTTGCCTGGGTGGCTTAGTCAGTTAATAGCGTCTGAATTTGGCTCAGGTCATGATCTTGCTCTGTGCTCAGAGCCTGGAGCCTGTTTCAGATTCTGTGTCTCACTCTTTCTCTGACCCTCCCCTGTTCATGCTCTCTCTCTCTTTGTCTCAAAAATAAATAAATGTTAAAAAATTTAAAATAAATTTATAGTCTAGAGAACAGAAAAAAAGATGCAAAGGTGAGAATAATCAGAAAAATAACAGAGGGGATCAGTTCAGAATACCTTATATTTAAAAAACAAACATTCTCTAAAAAAAGGAATGGAGAAAATGGTTGCAGAAGAGGGATACAAGCAGAGAAATTATACATAAAAAATAATAATAAAAACTTTTAAGAAGTGAATAGATTTATCTACAGAAGTATGTGACTGCTGAGTGTGAAGCAGAATGGAAAAATGTCCATACCTGGTAATATTCTTATGGAACTTCCATAATTCATAAAGTTTTCAAAATCAAAGATTCATTTACCTAAAAAATAAATCCTTGAACTGGTATCAGATTTCATTAGCAGCACTGGATGCTACAGAAGATGTAAAGCAGCAAGACTCCAGTATCCACCTTTTGGGCTGTGTGTCCTTAAAGAAGTTATTTAACATCTCTGTGCTTTAATAGGAAACTAGAATACATTGGACTTTGAACTTTCAAAGGCAAGTTTTAGTGACAAGGATTATACCCCCCCAATCCAATTAATACTATTTTATATTGAAATTAAGAAACAGTGAGGATCATTTAAAAAAATAAGTCTCACCTTGATTTAAAAACATTAAAACAAAATTTATATGTGACTTAAGAGAATATGATTTCTAACAAAAAGCAAAGCTAATCATACAGAAATGATAAAAATATTAAATATAACTACATCAACTACCTGCAAAATATAATGGAAAAGAAACAAAACATTCTTCTTATTAAAATGAGATTTTTTAAATTAATATTTTTATTTTGAGAAAGAGCACGCATGGGAGAGGAGCAGAGAGAAAGATGGAGAGACAGAATCCCAAGCAGGCTCCGTGCGGTCAGCCAACTCATGAACTGTGAGATCATGACCTGAGCTCAGATCAAGAGTGGGATGCTTAACTGACTGAGCCACCCAGTTGCCCCTAAAGTGAGATAATTTTTTTAAAGGAAAAATAAGTGCCAATTGTGGTTCTATATCATACTGGAGGCATAGTACAACTCCTTGGAAAGTATGGGCAGGAGTCAATGGGGATAAGAGAGGGAAAAGAGAAAGAAATACTGGTTTTATGTAAATCTATACATTTAAACCAGTATGATTGAAAATTTTCCAGATACAACAAATCTGCATCACGACTGTGATCAGGCTCATGCCTTTATGCTCAGATTGTTTCGTTTATTTTTTTTTTTAAGAACAACTTTTTTTTTTTAAGTTTATTTGCTTATTTTGAGAGAGAGAGAAAGAGAGAGAGAGAGAGAGAGAGAGCACAAACAGGGGAGAGGCAGAGAGGGAGAGAAAGAATCTAAGCAGGAGTCACACTGTAAGAGCAGAGCCTGATGAGGGGTTTAAAACTCAGGAAACTTGAGATCATGACCTGAGCTGAAATCAAGAGTCTGACGCCTAATGGACTGAGCCACCCTGGGCACCCCTAATTTGCTTCATTTTGATTAAATTTCTTCCATGAAGAAACTGCTGTTGGATATAAAGTGAAATGAAAAGCCACTCTCCTGCTACTCTGGGTAAATTTGTCTCTGGAAGTGGTCTAGGTTGTTAAAATGATTTTACTTCTGCTGTAAGATCCCAGGAAGATTGTGCATTAACAAAATCAGAGTTGAACAGTCAACAATTACATTTAACATAATAACCATCTTATGAACAGTTTTTTGTTTTATATTTGAGTTGGTACTTTAAGTACCAACAACAGATGGCCAATTTCATTTAAAAACCTAAAGTAAATATTCCATACCTTTACATTATAAATGGAACAATATAGCAAGTAAAATTTAAGTAGTAGGAGAGAGAAGGTCAGGTCTAGGGAAGGAACATAAGTTTCCTAGTCTTACAAGAAGAAAAAAGGTATGGCTTCTATGTGATATCTAAAGAAATATAAATTTAAATACAATTGTAGAAATGAAAACAGCAGATAAAAAAAAGTAAAAAAAAAAACATCTACTTTAAAAAACTTGGAAGAATTATAGAGGAGGAAAATTTTGGATTCCATGAGGGTTGAGTACCATAGTTTCAAATGGAGAGCTAGAATACATTGTACTTAAAAGTGACTAACTAAAAAATGGCAAGTAACAATTTGTTTGTTTGTTTGTTTTTGTTTTTTTGTTTACCGGTGCAAAAGTGCAAACCAAGAAGCTTTATAAGTGATCATTTTGGGGCAAGCTTAGACCTAACCACTGAGTAGCCCAGAGCAAGGAGACACAAAACTACATTTAAATATTTTACATTTATTAAATTTAGATAAACTGTTAAATGAAATATAATCAATTCTTCTATGCTAACTAATATGGTTTCATCAAAAAAAGGTTGAAAGAAGAAACTCAGCAATTAAAAGGCAATGAGTTCAGTTATTACTATGTCTGTCTCATATGCTGTTGATAAAATCATGATAATTTTGATGCAATAAAATGGAGGCACACATAATTCACAAAGTATTATATATATTTTCTAAAATTTCATCCAATGATTTAAGCAAAATCACTTTAAGCAAGATTTTAATATAACTACTGTTTTAATGTGGGTGAAGGCAAATTAAACAACTTTTTTTTGAGTCTATAGTTTTCACATAATATTTAAAAAAATATTTCAGTTTAGAGAAATTTTCTTTCTGCTGAGGTAGCAACAACTGATATTAATTATATTTTAATGCAAAACTTAGAAGCTGAAATAAAATGGCCAATCATTTTAGAACATTGGAACAGAATCTGTCCTAGATGCTCTATGTGTCCACCTGAATCCCCCTTTCTGCTCTTTGTAACTACCCAGTAACAACTCACAAGATGTCTCCTTTTCTAGTGAATTTCCCATGACCAAATGACAGTTACCTTACCTGGGTGGACACACTGACTTCTCCACCTTCACCCTCGGCCAACTGTTGTAGTTGTACAAAAGGCCAGTCCCTTGTCACAAGCTGGAGCTAAATCTATGGTACTATCTCTGCCACTGAGATCACCTTCTTGCTACTTTTTCGTCTGCTGACTCAGTTTCCCTCACTGCCCGCCTCTGGAAAACAACATTCAATATAGCACTTGAACAAGAATACCCACCTGAGGCTGCTTTTAGGAAATGCAACTTAAGTCAGGGTCCAATATGTTAAATTATCATCACCAGATAAATTAAAAATATTTCAATTTTATGTACAATACCATTTTTGCATCATATATCACAATTTTCATTGTTTCTTAAAGCAACTTATAGATCCTTAAAGGAAAGTAATAATAATCATTTTTACACATCACAGCTGTTACAGCCGGTCCTAAGGGATACAAATGCAAGAGTCTTATAAACTGTTTAAGATTGGAGTCGCTTGTTATTAGCAATGGTTGATAACAGTGTCCTAAATGGTGAGTACCTCTGCAGGAACTAAATGGAACATGAAAGATGTTTAAAAAGGATGCCCAGTGTAAGACATTGAAACGTACTTATAGTTAAATTCCCTGAACAAAACACCACGGGAGAAGGCATTTTCTCAATAAATAGGTGAAAATTTTAGAATTTTTATATAATAAGTGAGATAATGAGGAATATGTGAAAAGAAGAAATTCACCATGGAATGACAGAATGCGAACAGAATGCACATATGATGCTTTACTATAACATTTTAGAATAAAAAATGACTAAATTCAATGGACATGTGTAAGTTTTAAAAAATAAATTTAGCTATTTTTCAGAAGTTTTTGACTTACATTGTATTTTCAGAAGACCATGAAACAGCGGTACATTGAGACTCAGGAGACCTAGTATCCTGTCCTCATTTTCTTATCTACTTCCATGATCTGAGGCAAATCAACATGTCAAAGAAAACAAGGAAGAACATACTACCTGACTTACCACCTCCAGGCCCATCTCTTGTGTGTTAGCAGGTGGGTGACTATATCATTGGAAATGTATCAGAGTTGACAAAAATGCATCGAATTGTCTACATAATTAAAAGCAAAAATAATTGCATATGTGTTGTTAAGAAACACAAAAAAATGCCAACAATTTTTTAAAATTAGTAATATACCCCTCTGGTCCACACATTTATCCTTGTCACCTTGGTTTCAATCACATGAAGGTGATTTTAAAGCCACTGTCATATCTGTATGTCCACAGAACCGAATATTCAAAGATCTGCCATCTGTCAAGAGATACGCTATCATAAATTATCTCATAAATTTATTACATGAAATTACTTTTCACTTATTTTCATTTCTTTCCAAACCAGGTTAGAAACACATTCTTCTTGCATATAGTTTCTTGCATCTGTCTCTGATTTTCTCTCACTGGTTATGGGTTCCTTCAAAGTTCTTAACAAAAGCATGGAAAACTCCTTTACAAAGAGATTTGAGCGTACAGTGAATGAAATAGTGAAAAACTTGAGTCCTTACAGGATATTTAAAATAATCAAGTATGCTCCAAGAATGAGATTTGAATGAATGAATCTTAGTATACAATGATTGAAGAAAAACAGGCATATAATTTGCAGGTCTGTCACCGGCCTAAACTTCAGTGCATTTAACACAAGAGATTCTCTGCTATAAGTGTGTTTCAATGAGGTTAGTTCATGAGTGGGGGAAAAACTGGCTTGCATTACAAATGTTTAAAAAAAGGAATTGTTGCCCTTTGAAACCATTTAAATCGATAGGGAGTTAGTCATATTTTAATTTGTTTGATGACAATAAAACAGTGATGTTTATTACTTTTAAAGCTCACAATGCCCAGTGTTATTTTAAATTGTTCTCTTACATTGAGATTATTGCTTTAAGAGGTGCATAATTTCTGTCTAGCTACTTTCTCATAAACCAGTACAATATGCAATTTTCTGCAAAAGGAGGAATGCTTTCTAAGGCTCTGAACGTCTATGAAAGAGTAACTTAAATGCTAAGAGGATACTTTCATTACTGCATCTAAAAGAATATTGTTATCATGAATTAAAAATCCTGGGATATATGTTGAATAAGTCATTCTTGACTTTTTCTAAAGCCTAGAATTTAGTTTATGTACCCTTGTGACTTTTGTATTGGTGATTCTGAAACAACCGTTGATTTTCTAGTCCACATTGTTTTAGAAAATTCTCATGTTTTTCTAAAAGACAGTCATGCCAACCACATACAGCATGTTGATTTCAGCCACTCAGATAGATTTCCCTTCACTTTGATACACACTCTGAAAGCCGCCAAAATTAGTATTGATTATGCCTATAAAATATACTTTAAATCAGACCATTCTCAAGCATACATTATAACATAATGGAACTCCATCAAGCTGCTTTAGCATGACATAGTACACATTGGATTTTGTGGCACAACTACTCTGGCATTTGTGTTGGTTAAATCTTTTACATTTATTATCCATTTGAATCTTAAATAAAAACCCTAAGGGTATTACTTTTCATATCTTGCATGGGAGGAAAGAGTGTCCCAGAGAAGTTAAGCATTAATTATCATACCTAAATTTACATATCTGAAATTTGCAGGAAAATAAGTACAAATTAAAATTGTATATTTCTTCCATTATACCACACTGCACCATGTTCCTTGTCTTAATGAAAATATATAGTCATAAATACTTCACCTAATATACCATGAGTTCTTTAGTGGAGCCAGAATACAACGTATTTTAATCCCCCCCCCCAAATTAGTGGTTGCCATCTTCTTTAGTGTATACAGCTGAAAAACTTCTGGAATGTTTTACTGGCAATAACTGCTTGAGGTTGTTTTGTAACTTTGAGCTCAGATTGTCCCTGTCTATAACTGAATTCAATTTTCCACTGGTTTAAATGAAGTATACCAGATTATGGAGTACTATTCTCCAGTAGCATATGACTACAGGACATGTCCAAATTGATATACAATGAACAACTCAAACCTTAATAACCTTGAAAATCCTGGACACTTACTGCATATTCTTCCCCTTCAATCATCTTTTTCTGTGTGAAATGCAAACCTGGACCGACAGTATAGTCCACAAGGCAGTACCCATTCCATATGATTAGTATTCATACCTTAGTAGTTATGGAATATTTTGAATATCACCTTTCAGGATTTATTCTATTAATGAAATAACTATCCAGTTTGAAGCGTACATTTCAAAATCTTTTTTTTTTTACCCATTTCAAATGAATTTCCAATTCTCCTAGTATTCCGTGTAAATAAATCAGGATTCTGACCTTGTCTTTTCACTTTCAGAGTTTTTCCCCAATATTCACTTTTTAATTGTTGGACAACAATAGACTCTTAATTAATGTTCTTCTCTCTCTTCTTTTCTGTTACTTGGTCTTACAAGTTAGTTTTGACAGACCTTTCCTGATAAATCTTTCATAACTATTCATGATTATTCAAAATATTTCATTTAATATTTTTATCATGGCCTTCCATGACTTCTATAATCTAGCCCCTACATGTCTTTCCATTATTATTCTTCATTATTATATCTATATAATTATCTCCGCATTGAATGAATGAACTATCCTCTTTGCAATAAGCCTTGCTTGCTTTTCTGCTTACCTACATGTGTCTGTATTCATGATGTGCCTTATTAAGTGCTGTATTTTTCACCTAAATCTCCATGTATTCAAATTCTACCTAACCTTGAATACAAAGCTTAAATACTACTGAATTAGTGACATCCTTCTTTGTTCTCCCTCTTCATGGCAGTTTCATTTGTTTCTGAATTTCTATGATCTCTGTATATACATCCTTTGAGGAACTTATTACCTCTGCAATTGCAGTGCTGTTTTCTTTATCTATGCTATAGCCTAGATCTATTTTTCAATGAAGGAGATCCTCCGTTAGACTCTTTAAGCACTGAGTCCTAATCCAGGTCATTTTTTTTACAACTGTTATTTAAATTCTAGTTAGTTATCATACAGTATAACATTAGTTTCAGATATATTGATTCAACACTTTCACACAATACCCAGTGTTCATCGCAGCATTTAATCCCCATCACATATTTAACTCATGGCCCCATCCAACTCCCCTCTTCTAACTATCAGTTTGTTCTCTATAGTAGTTAATAGCCTACTTTTTACTTTTCCTCTCTTTTTGTCCCCCTTTGCTCATTCATTTTGTTTCTTGAATTCCACATATGAGTGAAATCATATGGTATTTGTTTTTTTCTGACTTATTTTACTGAGCATAACACTCCCTCACTCCATCCATGCTATTGTAAATGGCAAGGCTGTGTTATTTTTATGGCTGAATAATATTCCATTATATATATACACTGCCTCTTCTTTGTCCATTCATCAGCCAATGGACATTTGGCCTGTTTCCATAATTTGGCTATTGTAGATAATGCTTCTATAAACATTGGGGTGCATGTATCCCTTTGAATTAGTATTTTTGTATTCTTTGGGTAAATATCTAGTATTGCAATTGCTGGATTATAAGGTAGTTCTGTTTCTAACTTTTGAGGAAACTCCATACTGTTTTCCAGAGTGGCTGCACCAGTTTGCATTCCCACCAACAGCACAAGAGGGTTCCTTTTTCTCCACATCCTCACAAACATCTGTTGTTTCTTGTGGGTGTTTTTTGTTTTTTTTTTTTTTTTTTTTATTTTAGCCATGCAGAAAGATGTGAGGGAATATCTTATTGTCATTTTGATTTGAATTCCCTTGATGATCAATGATGTTAAGCATCTTCTCATGTGTCTGTTGGTCATCTAGATGTCTTCTTTGGGAACATGTCTACTCATGTCTTCTGTCCATTTTTAAATTGGGTTTTGGGTTTGGACTTGTGTAAATTCTTTGCATATTTTGCATATTAACCCTTTCTCAAATATGTCATTTGCAAATATCTTCTCCATTTTGTAGGATGCTTTTTTGCTTTGTTGACTGTTCACTGTGCAGAAACTTTTATTTTGATGAAGTCCTAATAGTTTGTTGTTGTTGTTGTTGTTTTTGGTTTCCCTTGCCTCAGGACACATATTAGAAGGAAGTTGCTACAGCCAATGTCAAAGAGGTTACTGCCTGTATTCTCCTCTAGGGTCTTAATAGTTTTGGGTATAACATTTAGGTCATTAATCCATTTTGAATTATTTCTGTGTTTGATGTAAGAAAGTCGTCCAGTTTCATTCTTTTGCATGTGGTTCTCCAGTTTCTCAACACCATTTGTTGAAGAACTGTCTTTTTGTCTTTGGATATTCTTTCCTGCTTTGTCAAGGATTAATTGGCCACATACTTGTGGGTCCATTTCTGGGTTTTCTATTCTGTTCTGTTGATATATCTGTCTATTTATTTGTGCCAGTACCATACTGTTTTGGTAACTACAGCTTTGAAATATGACTTTAAGTCTGGAATTGTGGTGTCTTCAGCTTTGCTTTTATTTTTCAAGATAGCTTTGGCTATTAGGGATTTTTGTGATTCCATACAAATTTTAGGATCCTTTGTTCTAGCTCTATGAAAAACCCTAGTGGTGTTTTGGTAGAGTTTGCATTAAATATATAGATTGCTTTGGGTAGTATAGACCTTTTTAACAATATTTTTTTCTTGCAATCTATAAGCATGGAATATTTTTCCATTTCTTTGTGTCATCTTCAATTTCTTTCATCAGCATTTTATATTTTATGGAGTGTAAGTCTTTCACCTCTTTGGTTAAGTTTATTCCTATGTATCTTATTGTGTTTGGTGCAACTGTAAAATTTTTTAAGTTTATGTATTTATTTTTTATAGAGAAGAAAGAGAGAGTGCAGTGGAGAAGCAGGGAGAGAGGGAGAGAGAGAATCTCAAGCAGGCTCCACACTGTTAATGCAGAACCCGATGTGGGGCTCCATCTCACAAACCATTAGATCATGACCTGAGCCAAAATCAAGAGTCAGACACTTAACTGAGTCTCCCAGACACCTCAAAGTGCAATTGTAAACTTGACTGATTCCTTAATTTATGTTTCAGCTGCCTTATTATTGGTGTATAGAAATGCAACAGATTTCTGTATATTGGCTTTGTATCCTGTGACTTTACAGAATATTTTTATCACTTCTAGCAGTTTTGAGGTAGAGTTTTTTGGGTTTTCTATATAAAGTATCATATATGCAAATCATGAAAGTTTTACTTCTTTGTTGCCAATTTGGATGTGTTTTATTTCTTTTTGTTTTCTGATTGCTGTGGCTAGGACTTCCAGTTACTATGTTGAATAAAAGTGGTGTGACTGGACATCCCTGTCTTCTTCCTGAACACAGGGGAAAATTTCTCAGTTCTTCCCCATGGTGGATGATATTAATTGCAGGTTTTTTATATATGGCCTTTATTTTGTTAAGATATATTCCCTTAACCCTACTTTGTTGAAGGTTTTTATCATGATAGATATACCTTGTCAAACGCTTTTTCTGCATCTATTGAAGAGATCCTATGATTTTTATCCTTTCTTTTATTAATGTGGTATATGATGTTGATTGATTTGCAAATAGTGAGCCACTCTTGCAACAGAGAAATAAACCCCACTTGATGTGGTAAATGATTTTTTTAATGTATTGTTGGATTTGGTTTGCTACTATTTCAATGAGATTTTTTGCATCCATATTAGTCTGGGATATTCATCTGCATTTCTCTTTCTTGATTGTGCCTTTATATGGTTTGGGCATCAGAATAATGCTGGCCTCCAAGAATGAATTTGGAGGTTTTCTCTCCTTTTCTATTTTTTTGGAATAGTTTGAGAAGCACAGGTAGTAACTCTTCTTCAAGTGTTTGGTAGAATTTGCCTGTGAAGCTATCAGCCTTGTACTTTGTTGGTAGGTTTTTGGTTTTTTTCCTGATTCAATTTCTTTGCTGGTTGTTGGTCTGTTCAAATTTTCTATTCCTTCCTGTTTCATTTTTGGTAGGTTATAGGTTTCTGGGAATTTGTCCATTTCTTCCAGGTTGTCCAATTTTGTTCGCATATAGTTTTTTATAATATTCTCTTATAATTGTATTTCTGTGGGATTGGTTATTATTTCTCCTCTCTCATTTGTGATTTTATGTATTTGAGTCTTTTCCTTTTTTTTTTTTCAAAAATTCCGGTTAGAAATTTATCAATTTTATTAGTTTCCAAAGAACCAACTCCTGGTGGCATCAATTGGTTCTATTGTTAATTTAGTTTCTATATCATTTATTTCTGCTCTAATCTTTATTATTTCCTTCTGTTGTGGTATTTAGGCTTTGTTTCTTGTTCTTTATCTAAATGATTTGTGTGTCAAGTTATTTATTTGAGATTTTTTCTTGCTTCTTGATGTAGGCCTATATTGCTATGTGCTTACCTCTTAGGACCACTTTTGCTGCAACTCAAAGATTTTGGATTATTATGTTTAATTTGCATCTCTCTCTCTCTCTCTCTCTCTCTCTATATATATATATATATATGTAAATATATGTCTTCTTTGATTTCCTTGTTGACCCAAATCATTGTTTTAGTAGCATATTGTTTAGCCTCCATATATTTGTAGACTTTCCAATTATTTTTTTTTTCATTGATTTCTAGTTTCATAGCATTGTCAGAATAGATGCATGGTATGATTTCAACCATGTTGTATATGTTGAGGCCTGTTTTGTAACCTAATATGTGATCTCTTCTGGGAGATGTTCCACATACACTTGGAAAGAATGTGTATTCTGCTTTTTTAGGATGGAATATTCTGAATACAAATGTTATGTCCATCTGACCTGGTTTTTCATTCAAAGCCATTGTTTCCTTGTTTATTTTCTATTTAGATGATCTGTCCATTGATGTAAAAGGGATCTTATTATTGTGTTATTATCAACTAGTTGCTTTATTTTTGTTATTGTTTTATATATTTGTGTTCCTTCATATTGGGGGCATAAATATTTATAATAGTTTGGTCTTGTTGGATTGTCTCTTTTATGCCCTTCTTTTTCTCTTTTTACATTCTTTTTTTAAACTCTAGTCTGTCAAATATAAGTGTTGTAACTCTGGCTTTCCTTTCACATCCATTTGCATGATAGATATTTCTCCACCCCCTCACTTTCAATCTGAAGGTGTCTTTAAGTCTTAATTTTATAGATGAGTCTTAACTTTTTAAAATCTATTCCAATACCCTATGTCTTGTGATTAGAGCACTAATACATTTACATTCAAAGTAATTATTTGCAGATATGTACTTATTGCCACTTTATTACATGTTTTATCGTTGTTTCTGGAGATTTTCTCTGATCCTTTCTATTCTTTGTCACTTTTGGTCTTTCTTTTCCAACCAAAGTGTTCTCTTTAATATTTCTTGCAGGACAGTTTTAATGTCATGAACTCCTTTAGTTTTCATTTGTTTGGAAAACTCTATCTTTCTTTTTGTTCTGAGTGATAGCCTTGCTGGATAGAGTAGTCTTGGCTGCAAATTTTCCCATTCAGAACTTTGAATATATCATGTCATTCCCTCTGGCTTGCCACGCTTCTGTTAAGAAAACTCTAGCTAGCCTTATGCGCCTTCCTTTATAAGTTAAGGACTTCGTTTGTCGTGCTGCCTTTAAGATGTTTTCTTTATCACTAAATTGCAAATTTAATTATAATATTCCTTGTTGGCCCACATTTGTTGATCTTTTTTTAAATTTTTTTTAATCTTTATTTATTTTTGGGAGAGAGACAGACTGTGAGCAGGGGAGGGGCACAGATAGAGAGGGAGACACAGAATCTGAAGCAGGCTCCAGGCTCTGAGCTGTCAGCACAGAGCCTGACGTGGGGTTCGAACTCACAAACCATGAGATCATGACCTGAGCCAAAGTCGGACGCTCAACTGACTGAGCCACTCAGGTGCCCAACCACATTTGGAGATTTTGATGAAAGTTCTCTGTGCCTCCTGGATCTGAATTTTTTTTTTCTTCCCCCAATTAGGCAAGTTTTCCACTATTATTTCTTCAAATAAATTTTCTGTCCCTTTTCTCTCTTCTTGTTCTGGGACTTCTACAATAAGAATGTTATTATGTTTGATGGAGTGACCAAATTCCCTAAGTCTGTTCTTGTGTTGCATTCTCTCTTTTGTTTAGTTCCGTTATTTTCCATTAATTTGTGTTCTAGGTCACAAATTAGGATTTGTTTCTGTACTTCTTCCAGCCTGCTGTTCATTGCATCAAGCCTGTTTCCAATCTCATTTATTTCATTCTTCATCTCTGATTCTTCTTTTAACTCTATTATCTCTGTGGTAAGGGTCTTCCTAATGTCTTCTATTCTTTTCTCAAGCCCAGTCAATATTCTTATGATTATTGCTTTAAATTCTCCATCAGGTATGTTACTTTTATCTCTTTCACTTAGATCTCTAGTCATGGGCTTCTTTCATTTGAATAAATTCTGCCATCTTGGAATTTTGTCTAAATCTCTCCCTTCTTCTGTGTTAGAGAAACCAGTTATGTCTCCGGTTCCTGAAAGCCATGGCCTTATGAAGAAGAGGTCATGTAGTGCCCAGGGCCTGGTACTTCAGGGAGTTATATGTGCTGTGCTGTTCTGTTTTGGCTGCTCCATACTTTAGTCATCTGCAGAGACTCCCCTTGCCTGCTGTGGGCAGTATTTGGTTCCTGGCCTAAATGTAGCAAGTTTTAACTAGGTTATTCTGGTCTGCTTCTTAAATGAGACTTGGCACCAACTCTATCAGAATTGAAGCCCTGCAGAACTGTCTAGTTGGGAGATGTGGTGTGGGCATGGGTTTGTGCTGGTCTTCTGGGGTAGGGGCCTGCTGTGCTGGGACTGAGCCAAGCTTGGCTGAGAAGACCAGAGCACAGAGGTTTGGTGCTTGGTGTAGGGAAGTTAGGCAGCCAGTGCTGAGCTGCTTCCCTCAGGTGGCTCTGCGTCCATGGTGAGGGAACAGGGGAGGGAGATGGTGCCAGCCAGCTCCTCTGTTCTAAGAGAGGTGTCTCTGAAAGCTGCCTCTCACGGAAGTGCTCATAGAATAGCAAATAACATCCCCTCTGTATGCCTCAGGTGTTTTTCAGGTCATTTCTTCCAAGGTGGCTGCCCTAACCTCTCACCCTGTTGTTTGAATGCCTTTTCTCTAGGAACAGTGCAGTGCCTTCAAAGCCCTGCTGGTTGCATTAACTCATGAAATTGAGCCTCTCATTTCCCCTGGCTTCAGGGGAAATGTTCTCCCTGTGCATTCCCCTGTGTACTCCTCTCTCACTCTTCTCTGTGACCAGGGCCCTTCCTCTCTGCAGCACCCATCATCCATTTCTCCCCTAAGTCACACCTTCACACTTTCTACCTTCTTCAGTGCGGCCTCTTTTCTCCCTTTAGTTGTGGAGTTCTGTCAGTCTTCTTGTTGATTTCTGGGCTATTTAGGATGATTTGATGGTATCGAGTTATGTTCCTGGGACAAGATGAGCCTATGGTCCTTTGCCCTGCCACCATCTTGAAAATCTTAATTCAAGTCATTTTGTATTATTCCTAGTGCCTAACATAATACTTTAAACAAAGTTAGTAATCAAATAATATTAGGCAAATTAATAAATATCACTCTATATATGTGTGATTAGTTAATTTTAAAATAAGTGGCATGAACAGGGTAGTTATTATATTAATTCCTTTCAACTAAAATATATATCCATATTAAAATTCTATTATAATAAAATAATTTTAAAAGTAACATAATATTCTATGTCTTCTCTTTCTTTTCTAATCATGCTTTCATGTTTTCAACTTGCTTTCTTAATGTTGTGTATCAACAGAAACATGATGCATATAAACCAATAAATACATTTTTTCAGAACAGCTTAAGGAAGATGTAATTGATGTACAAAAAACTGTACATATTAATGTATATAATTTGATGAATTTGGACATATGCTTACATCTGAAACTGTCCCCAATGTAATAGACATGTTTGTCACCCCTCAAAGTTCCCTTCTGTCTTTTTTTTTCTTGTAGTGAGAACACAATATGAGAATTAATTTCTTAAAATTTTAAGTGCACAATACATATTGTTAACTATGGACACGGTACTGTACTGCTGATTTCTAGAAATATTACTTCTTACATAACTGAAAATTTAATTAAATAGCTCCATAATTCCCCCTCCATACTTGTTCTGGCAACCACCATTCTACTCTTTGATTCTATGAGTATGACTATGTTAGATATGTCATGTAAGTGGAATCATGTAGTATTTGTCTGTGACTGGCTTATGTCACTTAGTGTAATATCCTCTAAGTTCATATAGGTTGTCACCTAGGACAGCATTTTCCTTCTTTTTAAAGACTGAATACTTTGGCCTATCACATTTTCTTTATCCATCATCCATGATGATCATTTGAATTATTTTTGCAATTTCGCTATTAAGAGTTATTGAAATCAACATAAGGGTGCAGATATATGTTCAAGATCTGGTTTCAATTATTTTGGATAATATCCAGAAGTGACATTGCTGGATCATATTACAGTTCTATGTTTAATTTTTGAGGAACTACCATGTCGTTTTACATTTTACATGCACAGCAACTTTTTTTTTAATTATAATTTTTTAAATGTTTATTTTTGAAAGTGACAGAGACAGAATGTGAGTGGGTTGGGGCAGGGAGAGGAAGGAACAGAATCTGAAGCAGGCTCCAGGCTCCGAGCTGTCAGCACAGAGCCTGATGCGGGGCTTGATCTCACGAACTGTGAGATCATGACCTGAGCCAAAGTTGGACGCTTAACCTACTGAGCCACCCAGGCGCCCCTACATTCACAGTAACTTTAAAAAGGGTTACAATTTTCCATATCCTCACCAATATTATTATTTTTTTCCATAATAGCCATCCTAATAATTGTGAGATTCTATCTCACTGTGGTTTGGCTTTGAATTTCCCTAATGATTAGTGATGTTTGAGCATCACTTCATGTACCTGTTGGCCATTTGTATGTATTTTTTTGAAAAACAAAAAATGTATATTAAAGTCCCTTTCCCACCTTTAAAATTGGGTTATTTTGTTTATTTTGAGCATTGCATTATAGGAGTGTTTTACCTCATATATTTTGGAAATTAACTTCCTATCAAATATATGGCTTTCAAGTATTTTCTCCCAATTCCATAGGTTGCCTTTCTATTTTGCTGATTGTCTCCTTTGTTGTGCAGGGGTTTTTCAGTTTGACGTAGTCCTTCTCATCTATTTTTGCTTTTGTTGCTTGTGCTTTTGCTGTCACATGTGAGAAATTACCACAACAAATGTTAAGAAGCTTTTTCATCCTGTTTTATTATAGGAGTTTTTACAATTCCAGGTTTTACATTTAAGTGTTTAATTCATTTTGTGTTTATTTTTCTGTATGGGGTGAGCTATTTTGTGTATGGGCATTCATTCTTTTACATGTGATTATCCAGTTTTCCTAACACCATTTATTGAAGAGAATATTTGTTCAGGTGACTATATATGTGTGGGTTAAATTCTGGGTTAAAATATATTATTTTAGATTATTCAGAAGATGATTATCACTCCTAAACTTGGGCTTATGAATGCATTTTTATGTAGCAAAATTTCACAAGTCAGTAATTGAGTAATTCAACATGTGGCTATGAGTACAGTGTTTAATTTGGGAATTTAAAAATGAAATTTAGTTTTAGCAAATTCACATATATATAACAAATAGGACAAGGACTGACTAAGTATTATCTAGTAATGCTTAGACTTAATGCATAGGAAATTGTAGTTTATGTAAGCAAATTAAAATACCAGGCTCTTTCTTGATGGCCTTGAAATGCTGCAATAAATATGTATTCTTTATCTGTGAATTGTTATTCTGAGTTGTCCAAAAATAGTTCAAAAGAGTCAAACAATGTTATAATTTATTAACATAGATTCTTCTTCTCATTAGTATGAATAATAAAAATAACTTATTTTACAATTCATTTTCGATTAAAAGCATTTTAACTTATTTTAATTTTTTTAAAACAGAAGTTGTTTAAATTTTTAGAAATACATAATCATTGTGGGTCCTTTCCAAAGAAAAGTTTTTTAAGTATATTGACCTTACAGCCTAAATTAACACAAAATTTAATAAGATTCACATTGTGAAGCATTTTACAAAATGACTGCTAGACCATTAACCTGTTTTCCCAGGAAAGTATCCAAATCTATTTATTCGTGTTGCATTTTTCTTTCTTTCTTTCTTTCTTTCTTTCTTTCTTTCTTTCTTTCTTTCTTTCTTTTTTCCTTTACTGGGTATTTGTGTGCACGTGTATGCAGAGAGAGTTTCCTGATAATCCAGAGTTTTGTCTTAACGTCTCCATTGAGGAAGTTTGACACCCCTTACCTCAATTCTTTCTTGTTACAATTAAAAAGCTAACAAACAAAAATATGTCTTTATTTTGCCATCATTTTCTCAATATGGTAGAGGTGAGGGATAAGATCAGAAAGGAGAGATTTTAAATATGATTTAAATGAATTGACTTATCTTTATAAGGGACAAATATATAAACGTATTTAGAGTTTTCAGTGATAAGTATATTTCAAAGCCAACTAGTCAAAAATTTTATAAAATTTGTGTTTTATGGGGCGCCTGGGTGGCGCAGTCGGTTGGGCGTCCGACTTCAGCCAGGTCACGATCTCGCGGTCCGTGAATTCGAGCCCCGCGTCAGGCTCTGGGCTGATGGCTCGGAGCCTGGAGCCTGTTTCCAATTCTGTGTCTCCCTCTCTCTCTGCCCCTCCCCCGTTCATGCTCTGTCTCTCTCTGTCCCAAAAATAAACGTTGCAAAAAAAAAAAAAAATTTGTGTTTTATTTATAAATTATATTTGTCCATTATTTTTTATGCATCTCTTCACCTGCCAGAAACATTGGACCTCCCAAAATACAGAATTAATGAGGGTTCCTGGGTGTCTCATTTGGTTACGTAGCCAGCTTCTGCTCAGGCATGATCTTTTGGTTCGCTAGTTTGAGTCCCCCTTCCGGCTCTGTACTGGCAGCTCAGATGCTGCAGCCTCCTTTGGATTCTGTGCTTCCTCTCTGCCCCTCCTGTGCTGTCTCTTTCTCTCTCTCTCTCAAAAATACATAAATATTTAAAAAATGGAAAAATTGAAGAAAATACAGAATTAATGAACAAACAAAAATGGATTATGAAAGAAATAATTACGTTTATAATGTTCACTGTAGTTCTTTTTTTTTGTTACTTATTGCAATTTAAGAACACTAAAGATTAATCACTATGCCACTGTGACCCTGCATTAGACATTCACATATACAGATCGCACACAAATCTGCAATGTGGATTCAACTGATACTGAGTCTCTTACCATGTGAAATTTACTAAATGGCAGATATTCAGATTGTTCTTCACTCCAGAGACAAGCTTATTATTAAAAAAAATTACAAATAAATGCAGAATGTGCAACTCTCATTATTTAATAGGACCAAAATTACAGTTTTAACTCTGTAATGAAAAGCCTAACTCTGTCACTATGTATACGCATACTAAAATATAAGATTATACCACAGAAGATATATTTCATTCCAATTCAATGAAAGTAGACAAAAAATCAACCAGGTCACAAATATGTTTATGAAGTCTCCCCTTTTTTTTACAGTATGCTAAGAAAGCAAACAAAAGAAGTCATATTTTAGGTGTTGCAATAGTCCAGACATACCATGATGAGAGCATGAGAAATAATGCCATTTAGAAAAAAGATGAAAAAAATATATAGAGAAGAAATAAGGTTTCTTTTAAGATGATCAAGAAGTCCATAATTTTCTAAATCTAAAACCAAATATTGTCAAAGGTAGAATTCAAAAGAAATTAACTAAGCTACATATAAAGAAGGGGTTGGCATATTACTCAAAAGTACAGGTATTTGAACACTCATTCAGTTAGAGTTTTAGCAGCTGTCTTTAAACAATAAACTACACAATTTTGTAGAGCCTATACTTTTATTACGTTATACTTTGACCCCCTCAAAGGACCTATATGTGAGAGATTCAATTGTTAATATATTAGCCAAACAACAGTGACATTAATGTAATCATGCTGCTGGGGGAAAGTATCAATACTATCTAACTCATTTTCAATTCTTGTAGCAGTCTCTTCACTAGCTTGTAGCTTATAAGACTTTTTGGACTGGTCTTGGTCTGGAGCCAATTCAGTCACATAAACTTTTTATTTGAACAGTCTTTTCCACACTGGAAGTTGCATATAGAGTGATTTCATGATGGTGAAATGTTCTAATATACGGTATGTAGTTGAGACCCTATAATGCTCCCAATTTTCCTATGAATGCACTGTTTAAAAAGAAAAACCAATATGGTGGCCTTTGTATCTATTTAGGTTCATACAGAAGGGTGGGGAAGAGATGCCAGTTTCCAGGGTGACAGAATGTGACTGACAGACCTTGTCATAGAAGGAAAGTGGTTGATTAAGAGATCTATGAAAGTTCTCACACTCATACCAGGTTGTCTTGGACCCAGCCCTATAAAGAAGCACAGGTCCTGTGCTTAATTAATGATAATTAAATTTTTTTAAAGTTATTTATTTATTTTAAGAGACAGAGTGAGGAAGAGAGAGATCGTCCTCAAGCAGGGGAGGAGCAGAGAGAAGAGACAGAATCCCAAGAAAACTCCACACCATCAGTGTACAGCCCAAGGCAGGCCTTGAACTTAAAGCCATAAAATCATGACCTGAGCCAAAATCAAGTCAGATGCCCAACCAAATGACCCAGAAGGATAATTAAATATTTTATAATTAATTTTTTGGCTCAGTAGGAAGAGAAAAATCAATATAAATAAAAATCCATTTTTTAATTTGAGATAAAAAATTCAATTCTCAGGATAATGCATTTAGGATTGGTGAAAGAAGTCAGTGTGAGTATGCAATAAATTCTATATATATTTCTATATATCTATTTTTATGTGTTAAGAAATTAAACAACGTTTTGATTCTTAAATATAACTTCACTATGGATAATCTGTTTTGGTTGCATCACATAGCTGCAGCTGTATAGGTTAATTCAACTTATTTCTTATTCTTCTCTCTAGGTTATGGTCAGAGAACATCATTTGATAATTCAGAAAAATCATCACATACTAGCCTTTTTAATAAGTCAGGAAATTTGTAGATTTTCTTATGTTTTACACTCCTATTAGTTTATTGATTTTATTTACAAATTCTGACAATTATCAAGTATTCTTAATGCTTAATATATTTTATAATTGCTTCTTAGAATCACTTCAGTTGGATCATTCTTTCTTTATTTAAATTATTCTGTGTAAATTTGGAGCAAACAGCTATATATTTTATTCTGCCAATGAACCTAAAAATCTCAGACTCAAATGAAACTCTAGGACTAAACCGTCTGCTGAAATATCAGTCCCATTAGTTCTCTGAATTCATAATTTAAGAACTGTAAGTAGAAGAAGGAGAGTGGTTGACTAGAGATGCTGAGATAACACTAACTATGGGAAACAACCTTTAGAAAATTAAATCACAACTTTTGGTTGTAAATTTTAAAAAGTAGTGTGACATATATTTTTAAGGACTAAATTGTCACACAACTTGAGAGATTTTTTAAGGCAGTCAATGCCTGTGATGGCATTGAATAGCAGAGAATCAGTTTTTACATAGTGAAAGAACTCAATACACATTTACCGAGCACTCACATAGTCTACTGTGGCCCACTCTCCATAAAGTAATGACTTATTAATTCTTAGATGAAAGAACTGTAGCTCCAAGAGAGAAAAAGATATTCCCATGGTCTCACAAGCAATATTTAAAAGAATGAGAAATAAAACTTTGATTTTTTAAAAGCAAAATCTACTACCTTTGGATTTTTCAAGATTTCCTTTCACATTGGGAAAAGTGAGAAGACCAGATATCATGAGAGCTTTGAAACTCTCATACAAATAAACTGGTCGATTATAACACCCCCTTAACCAGCATTTGAATTGTGCTGCAAAATTATATCTGTAGCAAAATGTCATGATATGAAAATATCAGCAATTATCTTAAAAAATATAGAAAACATAATCTAAAAATGGGATCTCCATTAATACTGTGATATGTAACAGTCCCCATGTGTTATAGTCTATATCTTAAATGACTGGTTATTAGAGCATAATCTTAGAATTTACACATAAAGGAACTGTCTAGAAGTCTCCTGTGTGTATATGTGCATTTCATCTGGAAGTATTTTTCCTTTTCTCTGCTTGTTCCTCTTCTTTTAGCCTCAAGCTATATGTATCTGAATGGCAGGTCAAAGGCTTTGAAGTTATTGTTTTCCCTTGATACTATACAAATTTCATTTTAAGTACTTCATGCTGATAACCCTGCCAAAAATGTTATCTATTTTATAGATAACTCATAGAATCAGACAACAAACAGCTAAGTTAAACTTGGCATTTCATTAGCTATTTGGATATAGATACACATATTTGTCCACAATACACAAGAATAAATTGAAAAAATGGACAGTATTTCAAAAATAAGAAAAAGGGAAAATTTGTACTCCATAGTAATATCAAAACATGGGCCATTGAAAACAAAACAAAAGCAACATAATAAAGTTACAATTTATAAAGTTATGACACAGTAGAAGGCATAAAATTCAACTATGCTTACCTTCATAGAGTTTTTTCTCAAAGTTTTGGTTAATTACAAGTAATTTGAGATAATAAAGAATGGAACCTTCCTATAGTCAACTCTCAGAGGTCACCTGCTGTTCTCGCAACATGTTGCAAAGTGGTATTAGAAAATATATTTCTGCTCTGTTTTATTTGTACATAAGCATTATAATAAGAACTATAAAGGTTTGGTTTCCAAGTAAGAGATTGATTCCTTGAAATGCTGTCTACTTATAGACCCACTGTTCTTATGCTACTCCTTTTTCATCAACTTTTTTTTTTTTAAGTTTATTTATTTATTTTGAGAGAGACAGAGAGAGCAATCAGGGAAGGGGCCTAGAGAGAGGGAGAGATATAACCCCAAGCAGGTTTCCCAAGCCCTATATGGGGCTCCAACTCATGAACTGTGAAATCATGACCTGAGCAGAAACCAAGAGTGGGACACTTAACTAACTGAGCCACCCAGGTGCCCCTCCTCAACTTTGTAAACAGCTACAACTACAAAATGAATGATTGTCCAGTGCCGATTTGCAAAAACCAGTCCTTTACAAATTACTGTATTTTGTTTGGAAAGCTGAGATGACCAGTATATGGCATTCTGATCTTTAAAAAGAAGCAAAAATAAATGGGAAATAGAGAAGCAGAATCAGGCAAGAATATAGGAGATTTTCATTTAAAAATTAAGAAAAAAGTCCAATGTGTTATAATAGTGACTTTCTTCATTTATTACATGCTGGTTGAGTGCCCTCTGTCTTTTAATATTATTATGTGCCTCTGATTGGACCCTAGGAATTCATAACTTTTGTTTTTCAATAAAGAGCACAATTTTACCTTTAAACGTTTATTTATTTTTGAGAGAGAGAGAGACAGAGCATGAGTAAGGAAGGGGAAGAGAGAGAGGGAGACACAGAATCTGAAGCAGGCTCCAGGCTCTGAGCTGTCAGCACAGAGCCCTACCCTGGGCTCAAACCCACAAACTGTGAGATCATGACCTGAGCCGAAGTTGAACGCTTTACTGACTGAGCCAACTACGTGCCCCACAACTTTACTTTTTGTTTTTTAATTATTTTCTTAATGTTTATTTAGTTTTTGGAGAGAGAGAGACAGAGCACGAGCGGGAGAGGGGCAGGGAGAGAGGGAGACACAGAATTGGAAGCAGGCTCCAGGCTCTGAGCTGTCAGAACAGAACCTGATGTGGGGTTTGAACTCAGGAACCCTGAGATCATGACCTGAACTGAAGTCAGACGCTTAACCGACTGAGCCACCCAGGTGCCCCTTCACAACTTTACTTTTATATTAGAAGTGTTTTTTTAATTTAAAGCATTTATTCTTTATGTATTATTTCAAATAATAATATATTCATATTAACAATATATACTAGTAATATATAATATTTAGTTAATATAACAGCCATCGTTAATGCAATGCTATATATTTTATTCAGTAGAGATAAGATGGCTGATATGTTCATGTATCCCAAAAATGTAAATCACAGCTTAGTAATATATTCAATAATGAGTTTGAAGATAGCCCACTATAGTATTCAATGTGTGATGCTACTAATTAGCACTTAATAATTAATGTCAATGTCCCAACTTATCCAGAGGGCTTTCCAGCCTTTCATATGCTCCAAGAAAATGCCTGTCATATAGACCTATTATTATGCTTCCATTAGAAAATGATGGTGTTATGATTTCTTTTTTTACATTACAAAGATCGTATTGTATAATGTGACACATACTGGATTGAGAATCAGTGTTATAGTCCAAGCCTAGCTTACTGATTAGTTGAGTGTTCTTTGGTAAAGTCATGTGTCTCCATTTTTCCTCTGCAAAGAGGACATTTGAGAATTAGTATCTCCCAAATTGTACACTAAGAACAACTCATCTGAAACTTTGTTATTATGTAATATATATGTACTAGTTCTATTGCATCATGATACAGAATCCAATTCTAATTAATATGCCCCAAGTGATCCTTAACATACTAAAACACACACAAAAAAAACCTCAGACGACATTAGCTCTGAGGCTCCTTCTAGTGCTAACGTTCATTCTATGATTCTAAATTTCAATGAAATAATTACATATTCAAAGTATTAAATAAAAACAAATCTGGTCTTAAGTAAGGAGAGACTTCATTAGAAAGGATTACTGCAATAAGAAGTGGGGACAATTGTAATGGGATGGGGAGGGAGACTGCTACAAATAGAGAAATGGCAAATATCTCAAAGGTTAAGTAGTTAAGCACTCTTCTTTTATAAGGAGGGGTAAACAAGAGTAGACAGAATGGGGTGTGAGGGTATAGGATGATAGGGTGGCATGACTGAACAGTTGATGAAGTCAGCTAATTCTCAGGAGGGACCCTAAAAGAATTGTATGCTGGTTTGGGCTGAAAGTGGGTCTGAGTTCAAGAGTCCAAAGAGAAGTATAACTTGGTCAGTCCCTTAACACGTGTTTATTCTGTTTGATGGCTAGGACAAATATGAAGCAAGAATAGGAATTTGAGGGGAGCGTGGGTGGTTCAGTCGATTGAGTGTCAGACTTTGGCATCAGCACAGAGCTGGCTTTGGATCCTCTGTCCCCCTCTCTCACTGCCCCTCCCCCATGCATATTCTTTCTCTCTCTCTCATCTATCTATCTCTTTCTCTCAAAAATAAATAAACATTAAGAAAAAATCAGAATTTGAATGGTCTATGTCTGGCCTGTCCCAGGTAACCAAGGCAGGGCATCGGTGAGACTTATCTCAGTGTATGGCAAAGGGGGGATTCCTTGCACTAAGTCACTTACTGAACACAAAATTTGGGTGGGTTTCTTAATATTGCTGTTTTGCAGGGCTCAGGCACAATTCAACATTGTCAAAACAACTTTTGAATTAGGTAGAAAAATAAAAATTCTAAGACCATTACAGGAAAGAAACACTCAGTTTCAAAACTCCACAGGAGAAAGAATTATTAAATTAAGGTTGCATTTCTTCAGCAGAAACATTAAAGATCTGAGTCTTTACAGAAGCATAATATAGGCCCAGTTTAGTGTAGAACTTCATTCTCTCAGGATGCAATTTTTGTAAAAGCAAACTGCTGCAAATTTATTTCAAAAAAGTGAACCACTCCCTCACAACAATGGATAATATATTTGACCTTTTATATATAGAAATCATATAAATGTATAATATATATTTATAATATGCATAATACATATATTACAAATATATATTTAAGATATATAAATATATAGTATATATTTAAAATATAAGTATTATATATTTATAGTATATTTATATACTTTATATGACATATAATTTATAATATATTTAAAGTGTATATACATAAAGTATATATTTATAATTATGTGTGTGTGTGTGTATATATATATATATATATACATATATATATATTTAAAGCTCCTTGAGCTTAGTGTCCCCAGCATAGGAATGCTTGACAAGCTGCAGAGTTAGGACAAAGGCAATGAATCTAGGGCATCCTGCTCCCAGACTGCCTCAAGCAGAATCGAAACTACCTTGCATAGCAATGGAAAGTATTAAACATTTACGCAGCTGCTTGTTATCAAAATTGCTTATCTTGTAGTTTTTAATAATAACTCTTTTGATTTCCCAGAGTGCATCATCACTGCTTAGCTGGAAAGAAATATCCTTTTCCTTAGGTATTCCATCCGTTTATTCCAGCCTGCCTTTTCCTGTCTCCCAACACACAGGCACACAGGCTCGCGCACATGCACGCTCACGCATGTACACACACACACACACACACACACACACACACACACACATTTTGTAATGAACCACTCAAAGAGAACGAAGTGGAAGAGACAGTTTGAAGAGAGAGTGTGCTCCTCTCTCATAGAACCAAGTATTGTTTATAAGCATGCTTGACAATTCACTCAGTATATGTTTTGTTTATGAGAAAAGTTTGGTGGTGTAGTGGGTAAATAATCTCTTCAAAAATGCATCTGTGTTGTTCTTTGCAGAGTGTATCTATATATAGACTCTCTGAAAGGATTTTCTTTCCTCAAGAGTTCATGAGACAATAGAAAATCGTTTTCAGGCTTGAATCTCATTAACTGCTTATATGATGCTCGTTTTTATAACAAGGATAGGATGAAGGTAGAGAATCTGCCCATACTGAGGGTCAAGGTTAATTCTTTGGAACTTTTTTAATACCCTTTAGAATATACTGATATATCAACTCACCTAACTCCTGGTTTTCACTTTGTTTGGAAATTATTATGTTAAAGAAATTCTAAGAGACATTACTAAGAACAGACAATATTAGAAATACTGTATATAAACAGGTTATAATCAACTATTATTAAAATACATCAATAATATGAATTAATATTAACTAAGATATATTAATAACCATGATACCTCTAGAATTAATTTTGCTGATCAGCACTTTATGATGCTTTTTTTTAAATTTAGTTTTTTTATTTCAATTCCAGTATAGTTAACATAGAATGTTGTATTAGATTCAGGTGTACAATATAGTGATTCAACAATTCTGTACATTACTCAGTACTCATCATGGTAAGTGTAGTTTTCAATCTCCATCACCTATTTCACCCATCCCACCACCCACCTCTCCTCTGGTAACCATCAGTTTTTTCTCTATGGTTAAGAGTCTGTTTTTTGGTTTGTCTCTGTCTCTGTGTCTCTTTTTCTTTCCTTTGCTGTTTATTTTGTTTCTTAAATTTCACATAAGTGAAATCATATGGTGTTTGTCTTTCTCTGACTTATTTCCCTTAGCACTATACTGTCTATCTCCATCCATGTTACAAATGGCAAGATTTCATTCCTTTTTGTGTCTGAATAATATTCCATTGTATATATACACCACACCTTTATCCATTCATTTATCAGTGGACACATGGTTTGCTTCCATATTTTGACTATTGTAAATTATGTTTCAATAAATAGAGGGGTACATTTTTTCATTTTGAATTAGTGTTTTTGTATTTTGGAGGTAAAAACCCAGTAGTGATTACTGGGTTGTAGGGTAGTTCTATTTTTAACATTTTGACGACACTCTACTGTGTTTTGCAGAGTGGCTGCACCAGTTTGCATTCCCACCAATAGTGCAAGAGGGTTCTTTTTTCTCCACGTCCTTGCCAACACCTGTTATTTCTTGTGATTTTTTAGAAAGTTTTTATTTATTTAAGCTACATCCAATGTGGGACTCAAACTCACGACTCCAAGGTCAAGAGTCATGCATTTCTCCAACTGAGCCAGCCAGGCACCCCTATTTCTTATATGTTTGATTTTAGCCATATAGACAGGTGTGAGGTAATATTTCATTGTAATTTTGATTTGCATTTCCCTGATGAGTAACATTGAACATCTTTTCATGTGTCTGTTAGCCATCTGTATGTCTTCCTTGAAGAAATGTCTGTTCACGTCTCCGGCCCATTTTTAAATTGGATTATGTGTTTTTGGGTATTGAGTTGTGTTATGTTATTTATGTATTTTGATACTAACACTTTGTCAGATGTATCATTTGCAAATATCTAATCCCATTCAGTAGGTTGCATTTTAGTTTTGTTGCTTGTTTCCTTTGCTGTAGAGAAGTTTTTTTTTTTTTTTTTTTTTTTTTGTTTGTTTGTTCGTTTTGATGAAGTGTCCGTGGTTGGTTTGCTTTTGTTTATCTCACTCAGGAGACCTATCTAGAAAAAAGTTGCCTTGGCCACTGCCAAAGAATCTACTTTCTTTGTTCTCTTTAAGGATTTTCATGGTTTCAGGTCTCATTATTTAGGTTTTTAACCCAGTTTGAATATATATTTGTGTATGGTAAAACCAAGTGATCCAGTTTCTTGGCTTGCAGCTGACCAGTTTTCCCAACACCATTTGTTGAAGAGATTATTCTTTTTGCCATTGAAAGTTCTTTTATGCTTTGTTGAAGATTCATTTACTATATAGTTGTGGGATTATTTCTAGGTTTTCTATCTGGTTCTATTGATCTACATGTCTATTTTTGTGCCAACATGATACTGTTTTGATTTCTACAGCTTTTTAATATAACTTGAGGTTGAGAATTGTGATACCTCCAGCTTTGCTTTTCTTCTTCAGGTTCTTTTGTGGTTCTATACAAATTTTAGGATTGTTTGTTTTAGTTCTGTGAAAAATGCTGGTGGTATTTTGATACAAATTGCATTAAAATTTTGGATTAGTTTGGGTGGTATAGATATTTCAATAATATCTGTTCTTCCAACCCATGGGCATGGAATATCTTTCCATGTAGTTGTTTGGTCTTCAATTTCTTTCATCAGTGTTTTATAGTTTTAAGAGTTTAGGTCTTTCACCTCTTTGGTTAAGTTTATTCCTAGGTATCTTATTATTTTTGATACAATTGTAAATGGGACATTTTTCTTAATTTTTTTTACTGCTGCTTTATTATTGATATTTAGAAATGCAACAAATTTGTGTACATTGATTCTGCATCCTGCATTTTACAGAATTTGTTTATCAGCTCTAGCAGTTTTTGGGTAGAGTCTTTTACATTTTCTTCATATAGTATTACATCATCTGCAAATAGTGAGAATTTTACTTCTTATTGAGATGGATGCTTTTCATTTTTTCTTGTCTGATTGCTGTGGCTAGGACTTTAAATATTATGTTGAATAAAAGTGGACATTCTTTTCTTGTTCCTGACCTTAGGTGGAGAACTCTCAGTTTTTTCTCATTAAGGATGACGTTAGGTGTGATCTTTTCATATGTAGCCTGTATTATGTTAAGGTATGTTCCCTCTAAACTTAATTTGTTAAGAGCTTTTATCATGAATGAATTTTGTACTTTGTCAAATGCTTTTGCTGCATCTATTGATATAATCATTTGGATTTTATCCTTTCTCTTATTGATGTTCTGTAACTCATTGATTGATTTGCAAATATTGAACCACTCTTGAATCGCAGAAGTAAATCCCACTTGATGTGACTAGTGATTTTTTTAATGTATTATTGGAGTTGGTTTGATAATATTTTGTTGAAGATTTTTTCATGGGGGCGCCTGGGTGGCTCAGTCAGTTAAGTGTCCGACTTCAGCTCAGGTCATGATCTTGCGGTTTTGTGAGTTTGAGCCCCGCTTGGGGCTCTGTGCTGACAGCTCGGAGCTTGGAGCCTGCTTTGGATTCTGTGTCTCCCTCTCTCTCTCTGCCCCTCCTCTGCTTGTGCTCTGTCTCTCTCTGTCTCTCAAAAATGAATAAATGAAAAAAAAAATAAAAAAAATATTTTTTTCATGTATTGGCCTGTAGTTCCTTTTTTTTCGCTCTGTCTTTATCTGGTATTGGTATTAGTGTAATACTGACCTCATAGAATAAATTTGTAAGTTTTACTTCTCTTCAATATTTTAGAATAGTTTGTGAGGAATAGATATTAATTCTTCTCTAAAATTTGGTAGAATTCACCTGTGAAGCAATCTGCACCTTGCCTTTTTTTGTTGGAAATTTTTGATTAATGATTCAACTTCATTGCTGGTGATTGGTGTGTTCAAATTTTCTATTTCTTCCTGTTTCCATTTTGAGAAGTTATATGTTTCTAGAAATTTATCCAAGTTCTTCTAGGTTATCCAATTTGTTGGCTTATAGCTTTTTAAAATATTCTGTTACAATTGTTTGCATTTCTGGGGTGTTGTTGCTATCTCTCCTCTTTAATTTGTGATTTCCTTTTAATTTTTGATTTTGTTTATTTGGGTCCTCTTTATCTGTCTCTTCCCCCTTCTCTCTTTTTTGAGGAGTCTTTTCAAAGAAACAGCTCATAGTTTCATTGATGTGTTTTCTTGTTCTTTTAGTGTCTATATCATTTATGTCTGCTCTAACCTTTATTATATTCTGCCTTCTGCTGGTTTAGGGTTTTTTGTTTGTTTTGTTTTGTTTTTCTTTTCTAGCTCTATTAGGTGTAAGATTTACAGTGTTTAATTCTTAAAAAAAATAT
The DNA here is from genome assembly GCF_028749965.1 of Puma concolor. NCBI lineage: Eukaryota > Metazoa > Chordata > Mammalia > Carnivora > Felidae > Puma > Puma concolor. The sequence continues at coordinate 37,545,649 of NC_141679.1, forward strand.
CGTTATGGAAATATCATTTTACCCAATTTTTGAGATGGAAAAAATTAAGGTAGAAAGACCATATGAAGTAGTCTTTAAAGTCATAAGCTCTAGAGTGTGGCTGCCTGGATTAAAATCTAAATTCCTCTAATAAAAAGCTATATGTGATAAATTGTTAATTAACAAAAATATTTAAAGTGATAATACATGCCACACCTCTGTGATTGGGTTGATGTGGGCATTAAATGAGATTTTATACTTAAAACATTTTCAAATCAAAAATTGCACCTAAGGAAGTTAAACTGGCAAGGAAGGCTTACTTTCAGGCCACTTCAATAGGGAAGAGAGCTAAGAATGCAGTCTGAACATGAGTTAGCTGAAACAATGGGTGGGTGAGTTTTTAAGTACTTGGTTGAGGAAGATCTTCTGCTATTTGTGTTTACTAATTGGTTTTACCACAAGTAAAAATAATTTTTTTTTTCTTTCACTTTCATGATAGGGGGTAGCTTTACAGTTTGGAGCAAGAAATCTACTCAAATTAGGCTGCTACCTTTCTCAATATTCCCTATCTCTTCTATGAAATAATAGCAAGGCAATAAATGTATCCTATACTTCATCCTACCACTAAAATCCCAAGAAGTCCTAATCAATAAAACTCAGGTCCTCCACAGGGTGTTAAGATTGGTTGTGTATGGAAATCAGTCAATTAGTATACCTCTTATTTGTTTTCTGCTTCTTTTGGACAGATAAACAGAACCAGCATAGAAACGATATCATTCAATTTCCTTAGCTTTTGAGATTCTGGAGTTAGATAAGAAGCAGAAAAAAATTAAAGGAAGTTTAAGTCCTGGACTGGCACTTGAGGGCAAGAGAGAAATAAATGGACTGAAAAAACTGTGAAACGCAGCATAAGTATAGAAAAAAAAAAAAAAAACACACACACACACACACACACACTCCATACATGTGCAACTTAATGAATGGTTACCGATTTGAACTATTCTGTACCACATCTGAAGGAAGCTATACCAACAGTCTCAGGGAGTTCCAACTTGTTTTTTACCTCTCAGGAGATTGAGAGGTTTATAAGAGAATTCAAACTCTCTGGTCTTAATCTGAATGAACATTTTTGCCTGTACTTTCCTGAATTTTCCCTCCTCATTACTTTAACTGTTCTGTCTAGGAAAACTGAAATCTAAAATTTTCCTCCACCTGTCATTTCTATATTCGTAAAGCCTCAGGACTCTCGTTGATGGTCCTGTTACAATCAATGTTCTTTTCCCTCTATCAGCAGAATCAAGTTGTTATTTTGAAATTAATTTACGTCATCTTTCTTTGCACAATTCACTGAGATACATCTTGTCACCCACATTTCACAGTGTGACATCTTGTCAAAGCCATTTTGCTACAAGCCTTTTGAAACCGATTTCACAAGTCAAATGACGGGTCTATATGCTAAGAATAAAAATCTCTCCAGTCAGCTAAAATGTTGCTGTTGTCATTTTTAATGAAGTTGTCCTATAAGAGCAAAACACTCAAGTCTGACAGATTCACATATACATGTATAGGTATAAGAGAGATTTAAATGAATGCAGCTTTAAGTAAAATCTGAACAGATTGCACATTTAGATGAAGTTAGTTTAATAACCCAATAAAAAGAACTCCATATGATAGAAATTATATCTCTGTAATTGTTTGCTGTTGTCATGTCTGCATTTGATAGAATGAAGAGGCAAGCTGCCAGTGGAATGCTATAGAAGATCAGCAAGTTGTCATTGGAGACAAGAATGCAAAGGCAGCACTCTCTCTGTTCCCATCAATCAGAAGGAGAATTTGGTTCTCTTGCACAGTCTTTTCTTTATTGGATTATATGGATATTATTTTTTTTTTAATTGTCAAATTTCTCAGATTGAAGGACAGCTGTTTATGCTCTAAAGAGTCCTTAAATAAATATTCTCATCTTCTAATGTATTCTTGAATATGTCAAACATAGACAAATGAACAACAACAAAATCACTGGGTGGTTAGCTTGAGTGGAGGAAAGAATGTAAATGGAATGTCTTAAGGACTTTTCATCAAACAGACTCCATTGAGGCTATTTGCTTCACTCAGTGCAAAGGAAAATGAAGCACTTTATTTTAAACAGTTCATTTGAAGCTTTGTTCTTGGACAGAAATACAATTGTACTATGTATTTGTGCAATGATTTAAATTTTTTACTGTATGTTTAAGTAGTGCTTTACTATTTCAAAGTGCCCAAAGATTGTAATGATCATATAAAAAAATAAGAAACACTAAACATTATGTGTGACAAAATCAGAGTATTCTCTTTCTGAAATTGTGGTAGGTAAAAATTAGCATAAAGAGTATGCTGAGTTTGCCCTTCTATAGAAGTAATTCTCAATTACTTTGTTATAGGTAATATGATACTTTTCTAATCTCATTTAATGCAGAAATGTGCTCTACGATATTTATTAAGGAATTAGAATAAACACTATAGTTACAAGTTACACTATAATTATTTCAAAAGTACTTTCAGATCAACAATATGCAAGCCTGTATAGGATCAAGAAAAATATATAGGAAATAAGATTTTGGGTATAATGTCTGTGTCAAAGTAATGAGGGATAGAAGCAGAAAAATGTTCACCTTTAGCCTGCACAGCTGACCTATGGCCTGCATAGTTCCAATAAGAATCAAATATGTGTGGGTTACTACATTCTTAAAGGGTCTCATGACTGCCTGTACATCTCACCGATAGTTAAAATCAAACTGAATGACAAGCACCAGAGAAATGTTGTGCAAGTAGTTTTTTGAATAGAAATCTGAAAAACACATTTACGATCTAATACTCCCTCCACGTCCCCTCCCTCTCGAACCCTAAGCATATAACCGTCAACTTCATATAGTAAAAGTGCAGCCCTTTCTGCCCACGGGTCCTGTTCCCATGATAATTAAATAAATTTACTAAATCACACCATACAACATCTCAAGGACTCTTTCTTGACCATTGCATTGATGACCCTGCAAAAAGTAGCTAAAGTATTGACCCATATGTTATTTATTTCCTTAATGTAACATTTTTGTTTTCATTTTTTTGAGGAATTGACAAACCATGTTCATGGCACATAGGTGACCAGTGGCTTTTATTTTTTTTTTCCCTTCCAGGCTTCAGAAATATAAACATTTTTTTGTTGCATTTTTAATGAGAGCATGTGTAATGGTTACATAGATTATTGTATAATATCCTAAATTTTGTCTCTTTTCCCCCGAAGAGTAAAGTGTTTACTATCTGGCTCTTTAAGAAAGTTTGCTGGCTTCTGTTTTATTTATTTATTTTTTCAAATTTTTATTTAAATTCTGGTTAGTTAAAGTACAGTGAGATATTGGTTTCAGGAGTAGAATTCAGTGATTCATCACTTCCAGACAACACCCAGTGCTCATCACAACAAATACCCTATTTAATACCCATCACCAATCCAGCTCACTTCCCTTCCTCAATCAACCCTCAGTTTATTGTCTATTGTTAAGAATCCCTTATAGTTTGTTTCCCTCTCTCTCTTTTCTTCCCCCTCCCATATATTCATCTGTTTTGTTTCTTAATTCCACATATGGGAACAGCTGGGTGACTCAGTCAGTTAAGCAGCCAACTTCGGCTCGGGTCATGACCTCATAGTTTATGAGTTTGAGACCCGGATCAGGCTGATCCAGCTCAGAACCTGGAGCCTGCTTTGGATTCTGTCTCTCTCTCTCTCTCTCTCTCTGTCTGCCCCTCCACCCTTGTTCTCTCTCTGAAAAGTAAACATTTAGAAATCAATCAATAAATAAATCCCATATATGAGTGAAACCATATGGTATTTGTCTTTCTCTGGCTGAATTATTTCTCTTAGCATAATATACTCTAGCTCTATCCATGTCATTGCAAATGGCAAGATCTCATTCTTTTTGATGGCTGAGTAAATTCCATTATATATATATATATATATATATATATATATATATATATATAACCTCTCCATAATTTGGCTATTGTCGGTAGCGCTTCTATAAACATGGGGGTGCACGAACCTCTTTGAATCAGTATGTTTGTATCCTTTGTGTAAATATCTAGTAGTATAATTGCTGAATCATAAGGTATTTTTATTTTTAACTTATTGAGGAACCTCTGTACTGTTTTCCCACAGTGGCTGTACCAGTTTGCATTCCCACCAACAGTACAAGAAGGTTGCCCTTTCTCTGCATCCTCTCCAACACTTGATGTTTCTTGTATTGTTAATTTTAGCCTTTTGACAGTGGTGAGGTGGTATCTCATCATGGTTTTGATTTGTGTTTCTTTGATGATGAGTGATGTTGAGTATTTTTCATGTGTCTGTTAGCCATCTGGAGGTCTTTGGAAAAGTGTCTATTCATATCTTCTGTCCATTTCTTAACTAGATTGTTCTGTGGGTATTGAATTTTATAAGTTCTAAATAGATTTTGGGTACTAACCCTTTATCACATATGTCATTTGCAAATATTATTTCCCACTCCATAGACTGCCTTTTAGTTTTGTTGATTGTTTCCCTCACTGTACAGAAGCTTTTTATCTTGATGAGGTTCCAACAGTTTATTTTGGCTTTTGTTTCCCTTGCTTCCAGCAATGTGTCTAGTAAGAAGTTGCTTGGGCTGAGGTCTCAGAGGTTGCTGACTGTGTTCTCCTCTAAGATTTGGTTGGCATCTATTTTAGAACACTGGCAACACCTTAAGTATGTGTTTGTCTTGCTAAGCATCATTCTTATGTTGCTGATCATAGGGAAATAACATTTAAAGCTTATCCTGTATATACTTTCTTAACAACTTAAGTTTCCTTCTATCTTTTGTGTCCTAAGAGATTTTTAGGTCATTATTAGCAATTGAAAGTTATGAAAGAATTTTCTGCATTCATTGAGATGATCAAATGATGTTGCTCCTTTAATCTGCAAATGTGGTCAATTACACGTATTTATTACTGTTGGACCACTTCTAAATTTGTGTAATAAATACTTTACAATGATAGATTATTATTGTAAAGTAGTATAAAATTAGGCTAGCTAATATTTTATTTAGAAGCTTTTAAAATAAAATTGATAAAACAGACCCTGAATTCTCTCAATCTCTCTCTCATTGTATTATATTGTACTATTGTTTTCTCCAGTAGTTAAATGAACCTTATAAGATAAGCTGCAGCCTCCCCCCCATTTTTTATACTAAACTTGCATATCATGTGAATTCATCATTACATGCATATTTGTAAGAAGTCAACTATAAAGCCCTTTGGGCCTTGGTTATTATTGGAAGGGACGTTTGTTATAGACTGTGAAACAATGTGGATTGTAGAGAAAAAATATCTTTATGTTTTTACATAGACAAAATTTTACTGAGAGTTGGAAACTGAGCTAGAAGAGCACATGGAAGTTAATTTACAATTGCATAGATACTGAAAACTCCACAGAGATTTACCTAACTGCAGTGGTATGTTTTTACACTTGAAGGGAAAATAAGTCATCTTTGGATTGTAAAGCCTGAGGCAATGGTCTTTCATTTCCCCTGGTGAGGATTATTCAAATTCCAAAGTATTAGAGTAGAAATTTCCAGGAAGATTCTCTAAGATGGGTAGGAGTTAGCTGCCTTTTTTTTTTTTTTTTTTTTCTGGTTATAAGTACAGAAAATTCATTGTCTCTATTCCTTGCCTACAAGTCGGATTTTGTATGTGGAGAATATTTGGCTTGGTACTCGTTGTGTTGGTGTAAGTGTAAGAACTGAGACAGATTGGTGTGACACGCTTGTTACCGTCTGTAGGGTAAATAATAAAAAAATCTGCTCTGATTCAGAAACTTCATGGGTGCATTCAGGACAAAATAATAAAGACAAATATTAAAGTTCTTTTTAAAAATATTTTTAAATGTTTAGTTTTGAGAGAGAGAGAGAGAGAAAGAGACAGAGAGAGAGGAAGGGGCAGAGAGGGAGAAACAGAATCCGAAGCAGATTTCATGCTCCGGGCTGTCAACACAGAGCCTGAAACGCTGCTGGAATCCACAAACCGTGTGATCACGACCTGAGCAGAAGTTGGACGCTTAACCAACTGAGCCACCCAGGTGCCCCAGTAGACTAATATCAAAATTAGCATTTTGCCGTGAGAGATTCGTTTTTCTCTTAATTTTTAAACGTTTATTCAATCTTTGAGAGACTTAGACAGAGTGTGAGCAGGGCAGGGACAGAGAGAGAAGGAGACACAGAATCCAAAGCAGGCTCCAAGCTCTGAGCTGTCAGCACAGAGCCTGATGTGGGCTCGAACTCACAAACTGTGAGACCATGACCTGAGCCAAAGTCTGATGCTTAACCGACTGAGCCACCCATGCGCCCGACCACGAAAAGATTCTTATAGGGATTTTTATTAAAATTTCATTAAACCTGTAAATAATAAAGGGTATATTAACATTTTTGCTATGTTGAGTCTTCCAGTCCATGAACATAATATGTGTCTCCATTTATTTAGGTTTTCTTAGATTTCTTTTAATTTTTGTTGAAGTGATTGTAAATGATGTCTTAATTTTGATTTCCATAATCTGTGTTGATTATGTATGCTGTAAAACTTCAGAACTTAATTGCTATTTCTAAAGGCTCGATTTTGCAGATTTCTTGTATTTTTTACAAAGCCAATCATATTGTTGTAGGGATTCCTTACCTCAATACCCAGGGTTTGTTGTCTGGCCTTGTAGCCTCTTCAAAGAATGAAGAGGTGGACACAGAATAAAATGAGCAGCAGGCAAAAGTTTATTAGAGTATAATATCAAAAATTAGGAAGAGTAGGAAAGCTCTCTTTACAGAGAGGGGGCATTCGAAAGTGAATGCAAGAGACTATAGGCAAGGGTCTTTGTTTTATATGGTTTGGGTCATCCTTGTTCCTTCTCAAGTTGGACCCTTATTGTGTAGGTAACTCTAGATGCCTAGTCCTTCCTTTTTCATTGGCTCATTTCCACCCTATGAGGGGTGGTCTATGGCCATACCTTTCCCATACATTTTTATGATCTACTTGTTTTTAGTCAGGTCTTTAACTTGTCAAATTCCAGGGAAAACCCTGAGGTGTGGGGTGGGGTGAGGGGTAGGTGGTGTCTATTACATCCTTAAGAGGAACTTTATGCCTGAGGGAGTTTGCTCCAAGTCAAATGTATTTCCCAGAGGAAATGTTTTAAAATATGAGTTTTTCCCCACCCAGGGATCTTCAAGTCCTAGCCTCTCCCTTTCTTCCTGCTGAATCCTATCTTTCCCTATTATAATATGATCTGCAAATAGCTATATTTCTTTATTGCCAATTTATGTGCTTTTCAACACATTTATGTCATTGTATTTGAAGTGTGCTCTTATAGACAACATATGTGTGTCTTTTTTTTTTTTCATCCTGCAGTGTTCTGTATTTTAACTGAAACATTTAGATAATTTATATTTAAGTATTTTTTATATTAGGGCACAGATCTGTCATTTCATTATTTTTATGTTTTCCTGTTACTCATTCTTCTGTTTCTCTTTTCTTGACTTTGCAGGATTGTTTTTCAAGATTTTGAAAATTTTTTTTAGAAATCTGTGTTGATTTATTTGCAGCACTTAGGAGAGTATCAGTTTCGTATAGATTTCACAGTGGTTGATATCAATGTTATAACACACAGATTATCACAGTTCTACCTGGTATTCTTGTTTCACCACTTCAGGTGAGGTATAAAAAATTTACTTCCATTTAGGTTCCTTTACCCTCCACATTTTAAGTGTAATTGTCTTCAGTATAATGTCAGATCATGTTATAATTTTTGTTTCAATCATCAAATAGGATTTCAAGATTTTATTTTATAGTTTTATATTTTCCTTACTTTCTGTCCTTAATCTTTACCTATTCACTGTTCTTTCTTTCTTTTTGTAGTCCCAGGTCTCCTCTGCTACTTTCTCACTTCTGATCTGGGTATTTCCTTTAGCCATTCTTAAAGGGAAGTTTCCCTGATGAAAAATTCTCTTTTTCATGTTCCTGATAATGTTTTATTTCCCCTTCATTCTCAAAGGATATTTTCACAGGATATAGAATGGAGGATTGACATTCATTATCTTTCAGAACTTTTAAATAGTATGCCACTTTTTTCTGGACTCCATGCTTTTAGTTAAAAATCGGCTGTCATTCAATTTGTTTTCTCCTTTACATAACCAGCAATCCCTCTTGATGTCATCAATTTCATTGTGTGTCAGAGAGCTTTTGTTCAACTTAGCATGTCTTACTAAGTCTCTGACTCAATTTTTAAAAGATGGGTTTTGTAAAGGTCTGCACTCTTATCAAAATAGGTTTCTTCCAAGTATTTTCATCCAAAGGAGAACAAAGAGTCAGATTTTAACTGGTATTATTATAGCACTTGGCTTGGCTTTCAGGGTTACTAGGGTTACTGGTAACCTTTTGCTAAAAAGTACTAAATCTGTATACATGATGCCTGACCAACAGCAATGACAAACATTAACCTTGAAATCCACTGTGTTTTGTGGCTTCTTCTCTAAAGACCAGATCCATTATCTGTAATTGCTTTATCCATGTACTAGTTCAATTAGATATGAAAGCCATTTCTCCTAGTGGATTTCTTTTCAATTTTGAAAAAGTCCCTCTCTGGTACAAAGAAGCTAGACCCTACCTGTTTTTCAAACAAAACTACCAGCTTATGCGTTAAAGTTTATTTATTGTACAATTTATTCCCCTGCCTCTAAAGCCAAAGACACTTTTTTCCTTTGATTCACTATACACATCTGGCTCTGTCATTTAGGTTTTTAATACTTTTAAAAATAATTTCTGTGTTTTGCATTTCAATTTTGCTCGTATGTCAGTAAGTGTTTGCTGTAAAACAAATTACCCCCAAAATAGTGGCTTAAAACAGTAACCATGTATATATCTTATAATTCTGTGATTTGGAAATTCAGGCTGAACTCAGATAAATGCTTTGTGTGCTCTCTGCTGGGGACACAAAATCAGATGATGGTTAAGCTGCCTGGCTTGTACAGGGAACCCCAGCTGAACGGTTTGTCTCTGCCCCATGTGGTTTCTTCACCAAGCTAGTCCAGACTTTCCCACATATCAGTGTCAGAGTCAAGAGGAGAAACATGCAAAAAGTCTTGAAGTCCTGGCTCAGAACTTGCACATTACCTCTGCTACATTGTCTAGGAAGAAGCAAGAAAATAGTCTAAAGAAACCAGAGAAGTAGGGAGATAGGTCTCAACTCTTGAGGAGTGGAGATTCACAGTCATATCCTGAAGGCACTTTTACTGGGAGGAAATAAATTACGGCCAATTTTGCAATCCTGTAGAGTTCTGTTTTTTTTTTAATTTTTTATGTTTATTTATTTTTGGGAGAGAGAGAGGGAGAGAGAGAGAGAGAGAGAGAAAGAGAGAGAGAGAGAGAGAGAGAATGAACAGGGGAGGGGCAGAGAGAGAGGGAGACACAGAATCTGAGTCAGGCTCCAGGCTCTGAGCTGTCAGCACAGAGCCTGACACGGGGCTCAAACCCACCAACTGTGAGATCATGACCTGAGCCTAAGTTGGACACTTTACCAACTGAGCCACCTAGGTGCCCATGTAGTTTTTTTTTTTTTTAAATATTCCTTCACTTTTATTCTATTTGTTTTAATTGTTTTAAACATTATGTTAAAATCTTTTTTAAATTATAAGTTAAATTAATTCTAAGTGACATTTTGAAGTGCTAATCTTCCTGTTTATTGTGTTTTATAATTATTTCATTATGTAGTTGGTATTTTTTATTGTAAAATTAAATTTCAAACTTCATGTGGAGAAGTTTTATATGTAGAGATTGTGTGTGTGTGTGTGTGTGTGTGTGTGTGTGTTTAGTGGTGGTAAAAGTGGAGGAAGGGTCTCTTTTCCCCTGGGATAAGGAAGTTTTGTTAAAAACCTATATATTTTTTGCCTCTGCTTTTTGGTGTTGTATTTTTTTCTATGTGTCCTTGAAGTTCTATGTGTCCAAAAACAGTATTGGAAGATTCCCATGTAATGCAAGTGATATGAAATTTTATTCTATACCCACAAAATAAGTTTCTTTTATTTCTCCAAATATCAGGCAAAGACAACCATCTACATGGCTTGGGTGTACATAGCAGACTTTTCTAGTATGCATTTACTAATGTGGAAATTCTTTTAGGGCCTCAGCTGGTCAGGCCTTTTAGTTTTAGTTGCCCCATTTGGGGATATGATGGTAAAATACTGGCTCAAAGCTCCTTCCCAGTGCTTATATCCTCAGTGCTTCTGAACTTTGATGGTATCAGCTCTGCACTTATGTTTCTTGTCTGAAATCCACACTTTTATTCTCTTTACTCTGGCACAAAGGTTTTTTTTTTTTTATTTCATATTTACATTTTCATTGTGGTTCTTGTATTTTACTTCAAAGTTTCTATATGTTTGAAGCATTATGGATATTCTGTATTAGTTCTCTAAAACTACGCCCAAATATTACAAAAAGTGTTTTATTTTTCAGTGATCTCTGCCCAATGTGATGTTTGAACTCACAACCCAAGATCAAGAGTCGTATGCTCTACCAGCTGAGCTAGCCAGGCACCTTGTGAGAAGTGTTTTTGTTTGTTTGCCTGTTTTTAACAGTAACACTTAGCAGGAGTATAGGACATACTTTCATCAATAATAGTGGTTCATTATGAAAGTTCACCTTGTTGTTTAAATAAACCAACCATGCCTGTCTGAAACATTAGAGAGTGCTTCCATTTCAAGAGCATCCTCAGGTTTTTATCAATTAACATGCCTCATTATGAAACAGACATTATCTTCCTCTACCTACTGTGGCCTTGAAGGCACTGCAACATTAAAGCTCAGGGGTGCTATACCTGGTTAAATTTCTAAAATTTAACGGTTCAAGGTTATTAATTATCTATTCAATTTCTTTAATAGATCTAGGACTATTCAGGTTGTCTATGTTTCTCATGTAAGTTTGGTTAATTGCGTCTTTCATAGACTTGGACCATTTCATCTAGGTTATCTAACTTGTGGGCATAGAGTTTTTCATTTTGTTTCTTTTTTTTTTTAATTTTTTTTGGGGCACCTGGGTGGCTCAGTCGGTTGAGCATCCGACTTTGGCTCAGGTCATGATCTCACGGTCTGTGAGTTTGAGGCCCACATCGGGCTCTGTGCCAACAGCTCAGAGCCTGGAGCCTGTTTCAGATTCTGTGTCTCCCTCTCTCTCTGACCCTCCCCCGTTCATGCTCTGTCTCTCTCTGTCTCAAAAAAATAAATGTTAAAAAAAAAATTTTTTAATAAACTGTTTTTTAACATTTGTTTAATTTTTGAACGAGGGGGGGGGCAGAGAGACAGAGGGAGACACAGAATCTGTAGCAGGCTCCAGGCTCTGAACTGTAGGCACAGAGCCCAACATGGGGCTCGAACTCACGAACTGTGAGATCATGACCTGAGTTGAAGTCAGACGCTCAATGACTGAGCCACCAGGGTGACCTGGTAGTGTTTCTTTTTTATTCTTTTAATGTTCATGAGATCTGTAGCAATGTTCCCTCCTATCTTCTGATATTAGTAATTTCAGTTCTCTTTTTTTCTTAGTTAGCCTAACTAGAGACTTAATTGGTTTTAGCAAACATTTTGAAGAATCAGTTATCGTGTGTGTGTGTGTGTGTGTGTGTGTGTGTTTTGTTTTGTTTTGCTTTTCTCTTATTGATTCCCTATTTTTAATTTTATTGATTTTTGCTCTAATTTTATTATTTTTTTCTTCTGCTTTTTTGGATTTAACTTGCTTATGTTTTGGGAGTTTCTTATGGTGGAAACTTTGATAATTGATTTTAGATCTTTCTTTTTATCTAATATATGCATTCACTGTTATAAATTTCCTTTTCAGCACTGTTTTCACTGCACCCCACACATTTTGATACCTGATCATTTTATTCTCATTTAGTCAAAATATTTTAAAATTTCTCTTGAGATTTCTTCTTTGACTTGTGTTATTTAGAAATGTGTTGTTTAATCTCTACGTGTTCTGGGGATTCTCCAGTTTCCTTTCTGTTATTTATTTCTAGCTTAGTTTCATTGTGTTCTAAGAGGAGACATTGAAAAAGCTACTGATTGTTTTAAATTTGTAAATTTGTAAACATGTATTTTATGGTCCACAGTATGGTCTATTTTAGCAAATGTCCCATGTGAGCTTGAGAAGAATGTATATTCCTCCGGGTTATTTGTTGTTGTTGTTGTTGTTTTCGTGTTTTTGTTTGTTTGTTTGTTTTTGATGAAGTTGTCTTTAGATTCAATTTTATCTATTAATTGACGGTATTGTAAAATTCAACTATGTCCTTCCTTATTTTCTGTCTGCTGGATCTGTCCATTTTTGAGGGAAGGATGTTGAAGTCTCTAACTGTGATAGTTGAATTGATCTAGTTCTCCTTGGGTTTCTATGAGGTGTTTTTGTTTGTTTTTTGCCTCATGTATTTGTGATAACTGTGTTGTTAAGTGTATAAATGTTAAAGACCTGTTATATTTTCTTGGACATTTGACTTTAATGCCACTTTTTACCCCTGATAATATTCTTCACTGAAATCTACTCTTGATGACTTAATACAGCTATTTGTCCTTCTTTTGATTTGTGCTACAATGATACATTTTTTTCTCACCCATTTACTTTTAATTTATACATGTGCTTATAATTAAAGTGGACTTCTTGTACACAGCATATAGTTTAGCTGTCTTTGTTGGTCTACTCTGACAATCTTTTAATTGAAGTATTTAGAACATTGAAATTCAAAGTAAGTATTGACATAATTGAATTAATATCTACTATATCCATTACTGTTTTCTATCTGCTAACTTTGTCTTTGTTCCTATTTTTGTCCATCAGAGTTTTTCTGCCTTTTTTAAAATATAGAATTTCATGATTCCATTCTATCTCCTTCTTTAGTTATAGTTATTATTATTTTTGTTTAAATTTTCCAGTGGTTGCCCTGGATTTTGCAATATACACTTAAACAGGTAATCTAAATACACTTTCAAATAACAGTATACCACTTCAAAAGTTGTGTACCTGTCTTATAAAAACAAAATAATTCTAATTCCTTGCTCCCATCTTTGTACCATTGTGGTCATTCATTTCATTTATATTTTAGAATATTATATATATACATATATATATGGTATATAATATATATATAATTTAGAATATTATATATTATCTATACTTACATAATTGAGTAATTGTTGCTAATATTATTTTAAATAAACTTTTCTGTTAGATCAATTAAAAATCAGGTAAATAAAATCTTTCATTTTACTTTCATTTGTTTTTTCTTTGATGTTCTTCTTTTCTTTATGTAGATCTGAATTTCTGACTATATTTCCCATTTCTGTAACATTTCTTGCAAGTCAGGTGTACTGGCAATAGATTCACTCAATTTCTCTTTGAGAAAGTCTTTATTTGTTCTTCACTATTGAAGGATAATTTTACAGGGCACAAAATTGTTCTCTTCTTGCTTGTGCAGTTTCTGAGAAGTCAGATATAAATCTTGTCTTTATTCCTCTGAAGGTAAAGTGAGTCTCTCCCTCTCCCCCACCCCCAAGCTTCTTTCAGGGTCGTTTATCTTTGATTTTCTGTGATTGGAAGATGATATGTCTAGATGTAGTTTGGGGGCATCTTCTTACTTTGTGTTCTCTGAACTTCCTGGATATGTAGTTTGCTGTATGACATTAATTTTGGAGGAAATTCTCGGTCATTGTTGTTTCAAATATTCTGTTCCTTTCTTTCTTCTCCTTCTGGTATTCCCATTATATGTATGGCACACCTCTTAATATTGTTCCCACAGACTTCGGATATTGTGGGTTTTTTTCTCAGCTTTTGTTTCCTTTGGTTTTTAGTTTATAAGATGCTTTTGATGTGTTTTTTAGCACAGAGATTTTTATATCAGCTGCACCCAGTCTAATAAGCCCATTAAAGACACTCTTTATTTCTGTTAGAATGATTTTCACTTCTAACATTTCCTTTTTGTACATTCTTAAGATTTCCATTTCTCTGGCAAGCTGTCTACTTTATCCATAAGAGTCCTTAGAATATTAATTAATCATATTTATTTTAAATTCCTATTCTAATAATTCCAACGTCACTGACATGTCTGGTTCTGGTGTGTGTTCCATCTCTTCAAATTGTGGTTTTTGACTTTTGATGTGCCTTATAGTTTTTTTTCTTGGTAGCTGTAAAGGATGTATCAGCTAAAGAAATTGTTGTACAGAGGTCTTTAATATTGTAATGGTGAAATATGTGTGTGTGTGTGTGTGTGTGTGAGAGAGAGAGAGAGAGAGAGGGAACTTTCTATGTTTAAATCCTAGTTTTTAATGAGACTCTGGTTCTGTAAATTTTACAAGTGTTTCTCATTTTTTACCCCCTTTTGGTTGGGAGGATGGCTAGCTTGGGATTTAGGTATTTCCCTTCTCTCACTTGGAAGACAAGACCTGAAGTTGGTTATTTCTCTTCCCCAGTGCACTTAGTCTTTGACAGTTCAAGCTCTCCTTAATTAGTTTTCCCTGGAGTCAGGCTTAGTTAAGAACAAAATGCTATGACATATTTAAAAAAAAAAATTTTATTTCCCTGATCCTGTTGGAAACCTAAGGAGATTTTCCTGATGTTTACTATGGAAACCTATGAGCTCCTGGAGGTAAATCACAGTTTTGGGGATTCTCATATGGTTGAGTCCCCCTGGATTTTTAATTTTCAGACAGTGCTGAGCTTTCAGTAGTTTTTCCATTACAGTTCAGGTTTTCTTATTTAGGTGCTGGTTCTCCTGTGGGGTTTCTGCTTCTGAAGCTCTCTTCTAATAAGACTTGACTCCCCATATTGGTCTATCTCTTCAATCTTGAGGGCAGGGCTTTGCCCTGTGTCCATGCCTCTCTTATGAATCCAGAAAGACTTATCGATTTTTAAGTCTGTCCAGCTTTACTTGTTAGGATGGGGGGAAAACCGCAATACAGCATATTTGAATACAAAGATAAAGTATCTGACAAAAAATACCCATATCCTTTTGCCAAGAACAATTGTCTTCCAAACTTCACTAGAATGTTAGCTATTGTGTTTTATAAAATGCTTTTTAAATAACCAGTTTCTAAAACCTTTCCATTATAATAGAAACTTGACACAAAATAATGATTATGGAAAAAGCAAAGGAAAAACTCATCATATGATAGACTAGGTTGGGGGCGCCTGGGTGGCTCAGTCGTTTGAGCCTCTGGCTTCGGCTCAGGTCATGATCTCACGGTTTGTGAGTTCGAGCCCTGCGGCGCGCTCTGTGATGACAGTTCAGAGCCTGGAGCCTGTTTCGGATTCTGTGTCTCCCTCTCTCTCTGCTCCTCCCCCACTCGTGCTCTGTCTCTCTCTCTCTCAAAAATAAATAAACATAAAAAAAAGCTAGATTGGGTTGGATTTGGGGCTGTTCTGCTCATTCGTGGCACTAAAAAAGAGGAAGTCACTTATCAGTGATTATGTTGTCAGATATTTTGCGTTAAATTTTGTTTTTATTTTTTTTAATAAATAATAAATAAAATAAATAAATAAATAAAAACAAATTAACATAGACATAAGATATAAATATATTAAAATTTCTTTATATTTTACAAAAGCAAAAAGAGTCTGTATTTCCCACATAATTTGCTGAATCTGTGCAAAGGAACAGAATATTCATTGTAAACTAAACAAAATCATGACTTAAGGAGAACATGAAAGATAATTGGAAAGGTTAATCCATGACACAGTCTCAAACTTTTATTAAATCCTTCCATGTCTCAATCTCTATGCTAGGTATTCAAGATACAAATGGAAGAGTTGGACTTCATGATTCTCTCCCGTCTTCTAGTTATTATGTCAAATTATACCCCAGTGCTGAATTATTTTTGGTTTGTCCAACTAACATGGTGTATAGTATATCTCTTTTGCATTACAAATCTGCTCAGCCTTCTAGAATTAACTCCTTATACCATCCGGGTGTAAATGTTTAATAACTATTATACATTAGCCATGGCAGAGTCTCTTTAACTATTTCAAAGGAGCCCTATTATACCATCAGCTGGAAATCTTCATGTCTATTTTTCAACCACTCGTGCAAAATTCTAATCTCCTGGTGTCTAACCTCTAACCTTGAAGCCAAGTTGGCAATATTTCTTAAGGCACCATGTAGAGAGGTTTAATCCTAAAGCAACCATGAAAAATGATGCATGTACTACCAATTAAATCCTGAACTTCATGAGTGCAATTTGAAGGGAGAAATTATATGTAGTTACAGTGAACCCTAAAACGTCTTGGAAAAAACAATAATATTGTAAGAAAACCAGATAATAGAAAATAAAGATAATAAAAGATAATAAAAAGCAGTGCATTTACCTGCATTCATGGTTGACTAGATGCTATGTAAAAATTGACTATGTTATAGAAAAATGTTTCTAATTTTACTGAATATGAATTTGGGTACTATATTTTACTATACTAGATTTCAAGTGGTTCACAAAAAAAGACAAGTACTTGTTTTGGTATAAGATTCTCAATGAAGAAGAAGTAGAACTGCATACACTGATCCCCAAATAAAAGGCAAAATATTCATTTATTCACATATTAATTTATTTAATATTTGTTAAGTATCACTTCTGTCCCAAGGAATTCTGCTAGATTGTGATCCAAATATGGCTAAGACAGGCTTAGGTTCTCAATACTTGCTTCCAAAAGGGTTTTAATGGAATTATTATTAGTTTGAAGATAAACAATAATTCCCATTTCTCTTACAGGTGAAAAGAACTAAAGTTAACTATGATGACTTCATATTAGTGCCGATTATGTCATTTCTATCATGATGATTGAGCAAATCAAGTAACATTTCTGAGACTAAGTTTCCTCATTTGTTTATTCATCATCAGTCCATTTTACATATCTGAAATATGCTAAGCACTGTGTTCAGCATAAATTTATAGAAATTCTTATGTAATATCCTTATCAATAAAGAAAATGAACATTTCTTTTTAATTTGTTAGTAAGGAAATTATAAAACAGAAGTTAAATTCATTGTGCAAAGTTATTCAGGCTAGTAAGCATATGATTTAGTCCAGGCTTACCTGGATAAGTTAAGGCTCAGAATCTTGCTATTTGGCCATCTTGCTCCCTCTGGTGACATTCGGACTTCTTCAGAGTGTTATGAAGATTCTTAATTGATTGAGAAAATATCTGTAAATTCTAATTGACGCTACAAGCGTAAGGCATATATTTATATTCTACTTAAGTTTACTATTTTTTCCAAAGCATTACCAACTTGAATGGAAGTTTATATTCGTTATAGGAAATTTTTTCTTTGATTTGTTATTTTGATTTGCTTTGAGATAATTTCATGTACATGGCTTTATGTAGTTAACAGTTACAGAAAAATAATGAAAAATATAAAGATACATAAATGCAAATTGGGCAAATTAAATTATATGGTAATCAAAGAAAAATGTTTTAACTTCTCCCTCTTATTAAAAAAAAAAAGAGTCTGGCTCAGTTCATAGACTCTTGATCTTGGGGTTGTGAATTTGAGCCCCATGCTGGGTGTGAAGGTTACTTAAAAATAAAATCTTAGGGGCGCCTGGGTGGCGTAGTCGGTTAAGCGTCCGACTTCAGCCAGGTCACGATCTCGCGGTCCGTGAGTTCGAGCCCCGCGTCGGGCTCTGGGCTGATGGCTCAGAGCCTGGAGCCTGTTTCCGATTCTGTGTCTCCCTCTCTCTCTGCCCCTCCCCCGTTCATGCTCTGTCTCTCTCTGTCCCAAAAATAAATAAACATTGAAAAAAAATTAAAAAAAAATAAATAAAATCTTTAAAAAAAAGGAGGAAAAGGAAGTTACATGTATTTTTACACACTAAAAACTACAGTATTTATTTTATTTCTGTTCCAAGTAATTGATTCCAGTGTTAAAACAAATGTGGCAACAATCCATATTAACTTTCCTTTTACTGGAACCATTTATTTCTCCTTCATTTTTGAAGAATAGTTTTGCAAAGTATGGAACTCACTTTTGGCAATTTTCTTCTAGCACTTCCTTCTGACCCCCGTAGTTTCCGAAGGGAAATATATAATTACAGCTGACCCTTAAACAACACAGGGGTTAGGGCTGCTGACCCTCTGTGCAGTTGAAAATATGCATCTAACTTTTGACTCCCCAGAACTTAACTGCTAATAGCTTACTGTTTACTAGAAGCCTCACCAATAATATAATCAACACATATTTTGTATGTTATACCTATTATATACTATATTCTTATAATAAATTAAGATAGAGAAGAGAAAAAGCTATTAAGGAAATCATAAGAAAGGCCAAAAACATTTACAGTACTATACTGAATTTAACAAAACTATCTGGTAATGTTGGCCAGTCCCCACATTGTTCAAGGGTCAACTGTATTTGAATGGCATTTCTGTTACAGGTAATGCATAACTTCTCTCTGGCTACTTTCAATTTATTTTTAATTTTTAAAATTATTTTTTAATGTTTATTTCTTTTTGAGAGAGAGCACACAGGTGCATCTAGGTGCCCCTATTTGTTTTTTAATGTTTTACTTTCAAAAGTTTGCTTTTGATGTGTCTTAAAGTGAATTTCTTTGAGATTATCTTATTTGGGTTCATTCTACTTCTTGTCTCTGAAAGTTCATGTCTTGTGACAACTTTGAAAAGTTTCAGCCATTATTTCTTCAAATACTCTTTCAACTCATTATCTTGTTTCTCTCTTTCTGGGACTCCAGTGATACAAATGTTTGATGCCCATGATTCCAAAGCTTTTTAATTTTATCAATTAGTCTATTTTTATTTGCTAACTTTTGTTGTCCTTTCCTTAGCTCACTGGTTTTACCTTCTTTGATCTGTACTTTAACCCATCCAGTAAGTGTTGTTTATTCTTTATTGTGTTTTTCAATCCTGTAGTTAATGTATGTTTCTTTCTTATAACATATTACTTTGCTAAGATTTTCATTTTTTTATTTGTTTCAAGAGAGTATGTATTTTAAGTGTGTGTGTGTATGTGCTTGTGCGTGTGCATGTGTGTGTGTGTGTGTGTGTGTGTGTGTGTGTGTGAGTTTAATGACAGGTGATTTTAATTCCTTGTCAGACAATTCCATATTAAAATTTGTCTAAATTATTGACATCAGTTGAATATCTTTTATCATTTAAGTTGTGATTTTCTTGGTTCTTGGTATGACCTGTGATTGTACTCTAGAAATTCTGTCCCATATGTTAAGAGATTCTGAGTCCTATTTAAATATTTTATATTAACATTCAGTCACCAGGCTTATGTTGAGCACTTGGGTCTTAGCTTACTTTTGTGGGTGTGGTTCCAATGGAAATTTAATTTGGGGGGAATTTACTCTGGTCTTCTTCGTCTATCTTATACCTCTGGAGCTCCCACTGGTCCCTGATGCTGCTGCCTGAGGGGACAGCAAAGGTTTTTCTGGGTATGGGTCTCCCTAATATTCCTCAGCATGTAGAGTGGGGTGAGATCTTTCTTATCAGTGGACCACATCCTGCCAGGTGTCTCACAGTAATCAGGAAGGCATGTCCTGTAAGAATAAGGAAAATTTCACATGAGGACACTAATTGTTATTGCATTCTGCTTGCCTTCCCTCTAGAGGACCAAGGACATTGAGGTGATACCAAAGAGACTTCCTGACAAGTGTATTTGGTGTAGTTTGGTCTCTCCTGCTAGTTGTGCCCACAAACTTCCATATGTCTCATATCATGGTCTCTTGCATTATTACCAGGTTATAGTATTGCTTAGTGAGGAGGAGCAGGGAGTTAAGGGTCTACACAATCTTGTTGGACAGGAAGCCCAGTACTAGTTTTCCTAATTATCAGAGCTACAAATCCAGGAAGATGTACAATATAACAATTACTAGTCACCTTCCTGTATATATTTAAAGTTGCTTGCTTTTATTACTATCATTTTACTGAAAATCAGTATTCATATAAATTAAATACAACACGTATAGATTTCTTAATATTGTATCAGTTTTCCTTTTCTGGTGTATTATTTTAGCCTTACCCATAGCAGAAATATCTACTCCCAGTTTTGAAGAAATTACACATTATAAAAGCATTCTTTGTAAGATTATATGAGTTAAGCTATGCAAAAACTCAGAACCTTATTTAGCAAAAGTCCTATCTATCCATCCTCTAGCTATCAATCTATCGATCTATCAGTCTATCCACCCATCTATTAAAAACACTTTATTGATATCTAATTGACAATAAAAAGCTGTACATATTGAATGTGTATAACTTGATGAAGATAGATATATACCCATAAAAGCATCACTATAATCAATGCCAAAACCTACCATTTAGAAAAGTTTCTTTCTTTTTATTCACTTATATGATAAGAGTGTCTATCATAGATCTACATTCTTAACAAATATTTAAGTATTTAATGCAATATTATTAACTATAAGCACTATATTGTACAATAAATCTCTAGGATTCATTCATCATGCATACTGATAAATTATACTTCTTTTTTTTTAACGTTTATTTATTATCGAGAGACAGAGAGACACAGAGCATGAACGGTTGAGGGTCAGAGAGAGAGGGAGACACAGAATCTGAAACAGGCTCCAGGCTCTGAGCTGTCAGCACAGAGCCTGACTCAGGGCTCGAACTCACAAACTGCGATTTCATGACCTGAGCCGAAGTTCGACACTTAACTGACTGAGCCACCCAGGAGCCCCTAAATTATACTTTTTGAAAGACACATCTCCATTTCCCATTCTCCTCAGCCCCTAGTAACCACCATTCTACTCTGCTTCTAAAAGTTTGACTATTTTAGGTGCTTCTGTGGATCCATCACTCCGACCAGCCTGCCTCCCTCCTGGTGCTGCAGAGCCCCTCCCACAGGGGACCACCAGCTGCAAAGTGAGGTAAGCCTGCCCCTCCCGCCCCTGTGTATCTTGCAGATCTACCCTGGCTAATATGCCTTTAGCCAGATCCCATCAAAGCAGCACCACAAGCCTGGAAGTGTGCAAGCAGCCCAGACAGGGGCCACACAACTCCACAATGACTCCTGCCCCTGGGAGAGGGGAAGATAAGGTACACACCAGTCTGACTGTGGCCCCAGGGGTGGGCTGGGGACAGACATCAGGTCTGGCTGTGGCCACACCCACCAACACAAGTTTCTCCAGACAGCACAGGGGGAGTGCCCTGCAGTTTGGAGCTACCTCAGGGACTACCCAAAATGACAAAACAGAAGAATTATCCTCAAAAGAAACTCCAGGAAGTAGCTACAGCTAACACATTGATCAAAAACTATTTAAGCAATATAATGGAACAAGAATTTAGAATAATAGTCATAAAATTAGTCTCTGGTATTGCAAAAGGCATAGAGGACAGTAGAGAATCTATTGTTACAGAGATCAAGGGACTAAGAAATAGTCATGAGGAGGTAAAAAATGCTATAAATGAGGTGAAAAATAAATGGTGGCATCCATAGCACAGATTGAAGAGGCAGAGGAGAGAATACGTGAATTAGAAGATAAAATTATGGAAAAAGAGACATAAAAAAATTTAGGAGTATGAGAGGACAATTAGAGAACTAAGTGATACAATCAAACAGAAAAATATCGGTATCATAGGAATTCCAAAAGAAGAAAGAAAGAGAAAGGGGCTGAAGGAGTACTTGAACAAATTGTAGCTGAAAACTTTCCTGATCTGGGGAAGGCAAAAGGCATTGAAATCCAAGAGGCACAGAGAACTCCCTTCAGACATAATTTGAATTGATCTCCTGCATGACATATCATAGTGAAACTGGCAAAATACAAGGATAAAGAGAAAATTCTGAAAGTATCTGGGGATAAACAGGCTCTAACTTACAAAGGTAAACACATAAGAATAGTTGCAGACCTATCTACCAAAACTTGGCAAGCCAGAAAGGTATAGCAGGAAATCTTCAGTGTGATGAACAGAAAAAAACATGCAGCCGAGAATCCTTTATCCAGCAAGTCTGCCATTCAGAATGGAAGGAGAGATAAAGGTTTTCCCAAATAAAAACTAAAGGAATTCATCACCACTAAACAAGCCCTACAAGAGATCCTAAGGGGGATTCTGTGAGTGAAATGTTGCAAGGACCAGAAAGTACCAGAGACATTATTATAAGCATGAAACCTACAGACATCACAATAATCTAAACCCATATCTTTCAATAATAACACTGAATGTAAATGGACTAAATGCTCCATCCAAAAGACATAGGGTATCAGAATGGATAAAAAAACAAGACCCATCTATTTGCTGTCTACAAGAGACTCATTTTAGACCTGGGGACATCAGGTGATTCATCACATAAATAAAAGAAAAGAAAAGAACCATATGATCCTGTCAATCGATGCAGAAAAAGCATTTGACAAAATTCAGCATCTTTTCTTAATAAAAACCCTTTAGAAACATGGGCTAGAAGGAACATACTTCAACATCATAAAAGCCATTTATGAAAATCCCACAGCTAATATCATCCTCAATGGGGAAAAACTGAGAGCTTTCCCCCTGAGATCAGGAACACGACAGGGATGTCCACTCTCACCGCTGTTGTTCCATAGTGTTGGAAGTGCTAGCATCAGCAGACAACAAAAGGAAATCAAAGGCATCAAAATTGGCAAAGATGAAGCCAAGCTTTTGCTTTTTGCAGATTACATGATACCAAACATGGAAAACCTGATAGACTCCACCAAAAATCTGCTAGAACTGATACATGAATTCAGCAAAGTTGCAGGATACAAAATCAATATACAGAAATTAGTTGCATTCTTATACACTAATAATGAAGCAACAGAAAGACAAATAAAGAAAATGATCCCATTCACAATTGCACCAAGAAGCATAAAATACCTAGGATAAACCTAACCAAAGATGTTAAATATCTGTATGCTGAAAACTACAGAAAGCAAATGAAGGAAATTGAATGGAAAAATATTCCATGCTCATGGATTGGATAAATAAATGTTAAAATGTCAATAGTACCCAAAGCTTTCTACACTTTCAATGCAATCCCAATCAAAATTGCACCAGCATTCTTCTCAAAGCTAGAACAAGCAATCCTAAAATGTGTATGGAACCACAAAAGACCCTGAATAGTCAAAGTAATATGGAAGAAGAAGACCAAAGAGGGAGGCATCACAATCCCAGACTTTCGCCTCTACTCCAAAGCTGTTATCATCAAGACAGCATGGTATTGGCACAAAAATAGACACATAGACCAATGGAATAGAATAGAGACTCCAGAATTGTACCCACAGAAGTGTAGCCAGTTAATCTCTGACAAAGCAGGAAAGAATATCCAATGGAAAAAGACAGTCTTTTGGGGCGCCTGGGTGACGCAGTTGGTTAAGCGTCCGACTTCAGCCAGGTCACGATCTCGCGGTCCGTGAGTTCGAGCCCCGCGTCAGGCTCTGGGCTGATAGCTCAGAGCCTGGAGCCTGTTTCCGATTCTGTGTCTCCCTCTCTCTCTGCTCCTCCCCCGTTCATGCTCTGTCTCTCTCTGTCCCAAAAATAAATAAACGTTGAAAAATAAATATTAAAAAAAAAGAAAAAGACAGTCTCTTTCACTAATGGTGCTGGAGAACTGGACAGCAACATGCAGTAGAATGAAACTAGACCACTTTCTTACACCATTCACAAAAATAAACTCAAAATGGATAAAGAACCTGAATGTGAGACAGGAAGCCATCAAAACCCTAGAGGAGAAAGCAGAAAAAAACCTCTCTGACCTCAGCCACAGCAATTTCTTGCTTGACACATCCCCAAAGGCAAGGAAATTAAAAGGAAAAAGGACTATTGGGACCTCATGAAGATAAAAATTTTCTGCACAGCAAAGGAAACAATCAACAAAACTAAAAGGCAACCAATGGAAGGGGAAAAGATATTTGCAAATGACATATCGCACAAAGGGCTAGTATTCAAAATCTATAAAGAGCTCACCAAACTCCACACCTGAAAAACAAATAATTCAGTGAAGAAATAGGCAGAAGACATGAATAGACACTTCTCTAAAGAAGACATCCAGATGGCCAAGAGGCACATGAAAAGATGCTCAACGTCGCTCCTCATCAGGGAAATACAAATCAAAACCACACTCAGATATCACCTCATGCCAGTCAGAGTGGCTAAAATGAACAAATCAGGAGACTATAGATGCTGGAGAGGATGTGGAAAAACGGGAACCCTCTTGCACTGTTGGTGGGAATGCAAACTGGTGCAGCCGCTCTGGAAAACAGTGTGGAGGTTCCTCAAAAAATTAAAAATAGATCTACACTAGGACTTAGCAATAGCACTGCTAGGAATTGACCCAAGGGATACAGGAGTGCTGATAAATAGGGGCACATGGACACAATGTTTATAGCAGCACTTTCAACAATAGCCTAATTATGGAAAGAGCCTAAATGTCCATCAACTGATGAATGGACAAAGAAGATGTGGTTTATATTTAAAATGGAATACTACTTGGCAATGAGAAATAATCAAATATGGCCTTTTGTAGCAACATGGATGGAACTAGAGAGTGTAAGGCTAAGTGAAATAAGTTATGCAGAGAAAGACAGATACCATATGTTTTCATTCTTATGTAGATCCTGAGAAACTTAACAGAAGACCATGGTGGGGAGGGGAAGGAAAAAAAAGTTAGAGACGGAGAGAGGCAACCATAAGAGACTCTTAAAAACAGAACAAACTGAGGGTTGATGGGGGGGGTGGGGGAGAAGGGAAAGTGGTGATGGTCATTGAGGAGGGCACCTGTTGGGATGAGCACTGGGTGTTGTATGGAAACCAATTTGATAATAAGTTTCATATTTAAAGAAAACAAGTTGTATAAAAAGGAAAAAAAAACAGAAAGAAAACAAAAAAATAAAAGTTTGACTATTTTAGATTCCTCATATAAATGGGATTCTATAGTATTTGTTCTTCTGTGTCTGGTTTATTTCTGTTAACATAATTTCCTCCAAGTTTATCCATGTTGTTGCAAACAATGGGATTTAATTCATTTTTAAGGCTTAGTAATATTCCACTAAATGTAACTACATTTTATTTACCAACTTAACTTTCAGTGGACATGTAGACTGCTTCCATGTCTGGGCTATTGTGAATAATTCTGAAATGAACATGAGAATGCAGATCTCTGTTTAAGATACTCATTTTGTTTCTTCTAGATATATACACAGAAGTGGTATTACTAGATCATAGTTCTGTGTTGAATTTTATCATGCCCAAAATAAAAAAGTCTTAGAATGGAGAGTTGGCAAACCTTCATTGCCTGAGGGGAAATTTACTGAGAGCAAACAGACAAGTTTAGTTCTCACCATCTTTTTAATTATATATTCTTTTAACTTGAGAGAGAGGGAGAGAGAGTTCCCATGAATGGGAAGGAGCAGAAAGAAATAGAAAAGGAATCTTAAGCAAGCTCCATGCTTAGCATGCATCTTTATGCAGAACTCGATCCCACAACCCTGGGATCATGACCTGACCTGAGCCAAATTCTAGATTTGTATGCTTAACCAAGTGAACCATCCAGGAGCCCCTTAGTCCTTACGATTCTTAATCTATCAGCACCAATTGAAACTTTTGGCATCCTTTCTTCCTTGAAATGGTTTCTACACTTGGCCTCCAAGATACCACACTTCCTCTATTCTAATTCCTTCCACCACTGGACATTTTTCAGGCTCCTTTGCTGCTTCCTTCTCTTTTCCCTCCTTTGGCAATTTCCTTGAATCCTCCTTTCCTTCTTTTAAGATCTTTTGCACTTTAAATGAGTCAGTCAGAGAAGGACAGATATCATATGTTTTCACTCATGTGGATCTTGAGAAACTCAACAGAAGGCCATGGGGAAAAGAATAGGGAAAATATTTACAGAGAGGGAGGGAGGCAAACCACAAGAGTCTTTTACATACAGAGAACAAACAGGGTGGATGGGGGACAGGGAAAGGGAAAAGGGGTCATGGGCACTGAGGAAGACACTTGTTGGGATGAGCTGGGTGTTGTATGTGTGTCAATTTGACAATAAGTTATATTTAAAAAAAATCTTTTTCACTTTTGTGGTGTTTTCATTCAAAATCCAGGTTTTAAGTAGTATATATGACTATGTCTCAAAAATTAGACCTTTATTTTACAGCTCTTTTTGTGCCCTTGACTTACATTGCTTATGAATACTAAATATATTCTTTTTAAAAAAATTTAATGTTGATGTATTTTTGAGAGAGAGGCAGAGCATGAGCTGGGAAGAGGCAGAGAGAGAGGGAGACACAGAATACGAAGCGGGTTCCAGGCTCTGAGCTGTCAGCACAGAACCTGATGTGGAGCTCGAACCCACAAACTGTGAGATCATGACCTGAACCAAAGTCAGAGGTTCAACGGACTGAGCCACCCAGGTGCCCTCAAATATCTACTTTTGAATGTCATATCATAACTTATGTGTAATATACAAAATATTGAGTTTATGAAATTTCCTTCATGTTTGTTTCTCTCCAAATAATCTCCATCTAATTTAACGAGAACTCAAATATTCTTATCACTTGGGAGAACTAACAAACAAAAAATAGTTAAAATCAACTTCAACCTCTTTCTCTCTTTCCTAACTTATCAGTCAGCAAATTCTATTGGATTTAATATATAGCTAGAATCCTCATCAGTTCCACTGCATCTATTCTGGTCCAAGTCAACATTATCTTTCTCCTATTTTATTATAATAGACTAGCTTCTAGATGTTTACACAACACAACAGTTTTCAACATAAGTTGGAACTAATCATTTCTTTGCTCAAAACTAAAAGCGTTCATCACCCTAAGTGTAAGGTAGAATAATTATAACATCTACGAGTCCTTTAATGGTCTTTGCCACCCTCCACTTCACCGCTTCATACTTTCCCTGTCAGTTACTCTGATCCTGACAAAATGATCTCTGTGTTCTCCTTCCAACCCAGCATGCAGACTCCCTCCTAATGGAACTGGCACTCGTTCCCTTCAGAGGGAACACTACTTGTTCTGACATTTCACAGCTCCCTTGCTATTGCCTTGTGAGACCTTTGATACGTGTCTTACTTAACTTTTTTAATTTCCTGGTTGCTCTGTATGCATGTTCTCGGTTTTATGATTCTCTGAAGCACTTTTACCATTACACAAAAGCATATATTTAATTTTTTCATGTGTTTATTAACTGCCTCCTTACCTGAAAATCTAAGTTCCACATAGGAACTATGGAGAGCAAACATTCGATAAATATCTGTTGAATATATGAAATATTTAGCGCCTTCCCAGATATAGACAATATATATTGTCACACACTGATAAAATATGGTCACACTTACTATTTCTTCAAAACATACAGAGAATTAC
Source organism: Puma concolor (assembly GCF_028749965.1). Lineage (NCBI taxonomy): Eukaryota > Metazoa > Chordata > Mammalia > Carnivora > Felidae > Puma > Puma concolor. The sequence goes on from NC_141679.1 coordinate 37,573,026, forward strand.
TTGTAATTTTCCCCAACCAGATATTGTTATTTCATATTTTCTTGTCAAACATATTAATATTTGAATAATATATGAATAATATATGTTGTATAAATATCTATATAAATGAATAATATATGAGTAATATATGTTGTATGAATATCTATAGAAATGTATTTATTTTAACTTTGGGGAAGCAAACTAATTCCTTTTCATGTGTTTAATAATAATTATTATAAAATATATGTGTAGGGGCGCCTGGGTGGCGCAGTCGGTTAAGCGTCCGACTTCAGCCAGGTCACGATCTCGCGGTCCGTGAGTTCGAGCCCCCCGTCGGGCTCTGTGCTGACCGCTCAGAGCCTGGAGCCTGTTTCAGATTCTGTGTCTCCCTCTCTCTGCCCCTCCCCCGTTCATGCTCTGTCTCTCTCTGTCTCAAAAATAAATAAACGTTAAAAAAAATTTAAAAAAATAAAAAATTAAAAAAATAAAATAAAATATATGTGTAAAATAGTTATTGCAGTATATGGGAAGTTTAAAGGAGATTAACAAATTGAATGCCTAAGTACACATCACTCAGGTTAAGAAATAGAATATTTCCATTAGCGTGACCAGAAGTTTCTCTGTGCCTGTCAGGTCATACTCATTTTACTCCCTACCTCACCCCTTCTCAGTGATAAAACAATCTTCAATTTTCCATTAAGCATTCTCTTTATTTTCAAATAGTTTTGTCAGATATATGTTTAGGCTCAAATAATGTACTGTTTATATTTTCTTGTTTAAAAAATTTTAAATACACAATTGCATGATTTATCAGGGAGCCGTTTGAATGTGAGGGAGACATGGAGATAGATCAAGAGAAAATAAACACAGGGATGTGCTGAAGGTGATATAACGGGATAGGATGACCTTAATGGAACATGGTCATTAACAACGGGAAGGAAATGGAATAATCCAAAAATATTAATAGAGAATGGTCAAGGTGACTGAGTCTTAACCATCACCTTCTTATAACATGTTCTAGCTAACTCCACTTTCCCTCCTAGTATGTATATTCAATCAAGAGAATCTTTCTGAGCTTAGATATGTTGTCAATTCTGTCTTCACTGCTTCCTATTTCTAACCATTGACTGTGGATTTCATTCCTGTCCCTCAGTACACAACCATTTAGAGGTTATTTTGTTTCTCATGCTTATCCTAGAGTATGGGCAGCAGTCACACTTTCTCCCTGCTCAAGTGATATGTCCCAATTCCCATCAAACTATCCAAAACCTTCAGCCTATGCGAGCATCCCTGAATTTTCCATTGCCCCTTTAAAACAAGGGTAGCTACACTATGCAAATATTCATCCTCAACCTTTTCAAATTGAATTACAATAAGAAATGGCTTGCAAATTTTGGCTGATATATGTATATCCCTTACAAGATTGCAAACTACCTCCCATGGGAACCTAGCTCATTGCTTGCACATGGTCGGTGTGCAGTAGATGCTTAGTACATGGATAAAGGAATTACTGAATGAATGCCAATGGCACAGTGTTAGAACCCAAACAGATTTTCCCCATTGACTGGCGATGTAGGACAACTGTTCAAAAATTTAGTTTTGTTGCTGGATTCACATCATATATCCTTTGCTTTCTGGCCCTGTGATCCTGAGCAAGTTGGTTGTTTTCCCTGATTTTCAGTCCACTCATTTGTAAAATGAAAGATAATAACAGAGCCTACCTCACTGAATTATTATGAAAATTAGATGAGTACAGTGACTGGTATAAAGTTAGCAAAAAAATAATAAAACCTTATTATCAAAAGCTATTACATGGAGTGGTATACAAGTAAATCTGCTGGGTGTTGCTATTTTTAAATGTCACCTTTTTAAAACTAATTTGCTTGTAGTCATTTGTTTTCCTTGAGTGCAAAGAAATGTTTCATCTATCTGGATTCTTAACACACCTCTGCCAAATTAATTAGAAGAGATGTACCCTTCACTACATTAATAACCGCAAGTCATACTACAGAAATTTGAACGACCTTATTATTGCCTTACCAATTTTTCTTGAAATAGGCAGCAGAGTGTCTATTATACATAGAAGAGTTTCCTTTGAAACATAACTGTGGAAGCATTTTTCCTATTTTGTCTCTGCAAGAAATGTCTATTTCCTTCTCGAACACCACTTTTCATTTGGCAGCTAGGAAATAAAAGCGTACTGCAGTAATATATTTAAGCTTTTGGTCTGGTTCTGCATAATCTAATTTTTATACACTCTGAACAAATTGTAGCCACTTCATCAATGTCTTATTATTTTTTCTCTTAACAATGCAATGACAGTGATTAATTTCTAAAGACTGGTAAACAAAAACCTTACCTTGGAAGAGATTAAAACTGAGCTGCGGACTATGTGAGGGCTAACAAATTTATACACACACTAATGTATCACATACATTCTATGAATGGAGTGATCTGTATGCCTAAATATTCCTATAAAAAGAATAAAAAAAACAAGGTAATATGGTCCACTAGATTTTTATAAATTCATTCCCTACTCCTGGTTACATTTAATTATTAAAAGAGTGGATGTTAGTGGCCACATATGGTAAAGTTAATAATTCTAAAGTAATGATTTCAAAAGAAAATGAAGCACAAATAATTTATTCTTTAAATAATTTTCTGATAGAATACTTATTTACTTTACATTTTATAATTATACTAAATATATCTCTAATAAAGTCAGAGCTGAACTATTATCATAACAAATCAAGTCATGAACAAACTGGCAGTTTATTTACCTGGCCTAATGATATTTTTCTTAGTTATTTTAGTGTTACAAAATTATTGTGTTTTATAAACAGCTCTTGACTAGGCATTTGAAATAAGCAATGAAAACTAAACTGATTTTTTTTTTCACTATCTGAGGTATTTTGGTATATATCTACTCCATCATATATTAAAAAACCAAACAATAGTATTCTGAGATACCCCTGTTGCTAGGGGGTATGTACTGGTATAACAAAGAGAACAGTGGTGCTTCAAAAAAGATTCATTTTTATTTTAAATTCTCTGCAAGACGGAATGAAGAGGGGAGAGAAAGGAAGGGAGAGAAAGGGAGGAAGGGAGGAAGGAAGAAAGAAAAAGGAGAGGAAGCGAGAAAAGAGAGGAAAGAAGAAGCTGTCTCTGGGAGACCATGAACTCTATATAAAGACAAGTTATCACCAAAATGAATTGTATGTATAGAGACAGAACAAGAATCCCAAATGTCCTCCAGGATGTCAAATGAAAATTAGGTATGAAATCTCAACTTAAAATTTTTTTAATGTTTATTTATTTATTTATTTATTTATTTATTTATTTTAGGGAGAGAGAGAAGGAGACCGAATCTGAGACTGGCTCCAGGCTCCAAGCTGTCAGCACAGAGCCTGACACAGGGCTCAAACTCATGACCCTGAGATCATGACCCCAGCTGTAGTTATATGCTTAACTGACTGAGTCATGTAGGTGCCCCTGAAATCTCCACTTTGAACAAACTATTACAGAACACTTAAGCAAGAAGCTGGAAGATGTAATCTTAGGTTCAAGCCAACTATGTGCTAGAAACATCAAGTAAAGCATTAAGAAGAGGTTTCAGGAAATTCAGTGAAGAGGCTCATCTCCTGGACACACAGTGGGTTCTTCATGGTTCTTCACTGAGGAAGACTTATACATATTTTATAAAAGAAGAATAAACATTAGAAACTGGAATTCTTAAATATCAGCTCCAGAGGTTAACTTTTATTTTCTGGAAGACAATAAACAAGTTGTCAAAATAATCTGTATGCTAACACAGTTAAGCTTACTTTATTAAAGGCTTTGACACATGACAATTCATTTTCTGACAGGGTAAGTGACTAGAGTACAAGCTGTGGACTCAGATACTTTGAAGAAGCAGGTATTTGGACCACAATTCTCTTACATGCTTAACATTACCACTTCAACAATTTTGAACGGGGGGGTTGAAGAGTGAACTGTAACTCACAGAGCAATCTCCTGCAGATATTTCCTCTACCTGGGACAATGTCATGGCTGGATAGGCCCTCATGATTCTTATTATGGTTGCAGGATGCATTTCAGCAAAAATCATCAGGGAACTTTGAGGAACAAGATATGTTACTCAAAGGTCATGGAAAATATACAGAATACCTGAGGGCCACACAGTGAAGCTGATGGGGAGAGACAGAGTTGTGTGTGAGGGAGAGAGAGGGGGAGAGAGATAGAGAGAGAGAGAGGATATGGGGTTCTGCTTATTAGGGTCCAAGGGTAGAGTGTCTAGGGTTTGCAGGTTCACATTTTATCAATGAGTTTAAAGCATAAGAGTGGGAATTAGGGAGCAGAAAGGGAGAAACAGAGTCATTCAAGCTGTCAGTTATCTAGGTTGCCCAGTGCTTTCTGGTAGAGCGAACTTCACGGGAGTGAGCAACCTAATTCCCTACCTGGTTGTTTTGCTAGTAGCTGTGTCATACAGGTGATAATGTGCATATTCAAGATGAATGGCTTTGAAATGGATGCTTCAGCAATCAAGAGCTTAATGTCGAGCACTTATAGTATAATACAAAAGCTTAATATTAGGCATTTACACTGCAGTGTTATAGTGCACTTGTGGGCCATATGAAGTCATTTTTTGTATTATACATAAACACAAAAACAATCTAGTTTGTACCATTGGGTTGATTCCGTTCCAATGATGTTTTCCTATGTATTTATGGAAACTTCCAGTGTGTTCATTCAATTATTTTATGCAGACTGCATAAATAACAATGATGCCTATGTAAAAAATACTTTACATTTGAATTAATATAGTTATTTTCCTAGTTTAAAGTATTGTCTTCTTAATTTTCTAGGTGGATGATCTATCTATTGTTTAAAGCAGAGTATTGAAGACTTCTACTATTACTGTATTATTGTCTATTTCTCTCTTCAGATCTGTTAGTATTGCTTATTATATGTAGGTCCTCTGAAATAAGTGCATATATATTTAAAATTGAGATATCTTTTTGATGAACTGACCCATCATTATTAATGATCTTTGTCTCTACCAGAGCTTTTGACTGAAAGTCTATTTTGTCTGATAGAAGTATAGCTGCCCCTGCCCTCTTTTGGTTTTCATTACATGGAATGTCTTTCCTTCCCTTCATTTTGAAACTATGTGTGTTCTTAAAGCTGAAATGGAGTCCCTTGTATGCAGAATATAGTTAAGTCTTGTTTTTTTTGTTTATTTGTTTTTGAATTTGTTTAATATTTATTTATTTTTGAGAGAGAGAAACAAGAGTGTGAGTGGGGGAGGGGCAGAAAGGGGAGACACAGAATTGAAGCAGGCTCCGGGCTCTGAGCTGTCAGCACAGAGTCCAACGTGGGGCTTGAACTCATGAACCATGAGATCATGACCTGAGCTGAAGTCAGTTGTTTAACCGACTGAGTCACCCAGGTGCCCTGGGTCTTGTTTTTTATTTTAATTTTTTTTTAACGTTTATTTATTTTTGAGACAGTGAGAGACAGAGCATGATGGGGGAGGGGCAGAGAGAGAGGGAGACACAGAATCGGAAGCAGGCTCCAGGCTCTGAGCCATCAGCCCAGAGCCCAACGCGGGGCTTGAACTCACGGACCGCGAGATCGTGACCTGAGCTGAAGTCGGGAGCTTAACCGACTGAGCCACCCAGGCGCCCCAGTCTTGTTTTTTTTTTTTTTTTTAATTTTTTTTTTTCAACATTTATTTATTTTTTTGGGGACAGAGACAGAGCATGAACGGGGGAGGGGCAGAGAGAGAGGGAGACACAGAGTCGGAAACAGGCTCCAGGCTCTGAGCCATCAGCCCAGAGCCTGACGCGGGGCTCGAACTCCCAGACCGCGAGATCGTGACCTGGCTGAAGTCGGAGGCTTAACCGACTGCGCCACCCAGGCGCCCCTCGGTCTTGTTTTTTAAATTCATGTAGCTACTCTGCTTTTGAATGGATCATTTAATCAATTTATATTTAAAGTAATTATTTCCGTGTAAGGATTTACTAATGACATCTTATTGTTTTCGGGCTGTTTTGTTCTTTTTCTTCTTTTGCTGCATTTCTTCCATAGTGGTGTGCTGTGATCCCTTTGTCTCTATCTTTTGTATATTTACTGTAAGCTTTTGCTTTGTAGTCACCATTGGGCTTACATAAAATATATAGACATGAAAGTTTATTTTAAGCTGATAACAAGTTAACTTTGATCATATAGTGGTGAACACATCACTATAATGGTAGGCTTGTGAATTTCACTATATATATTTACCGTTACTTGTATGTTTAATAATATCTTATTTTTAAATTATAAACTAAGCAGAGTAATATCAGTGCAAATGGCAGAAAAAGGAACTCTAAAACTATTTTCATCATAAAAGCAATAATAAAAGTGGGAAAAATAGAATGAAGTTTTCAGAACTCTGAAAATTAATAAAAGAATTGTAGCAATCTAGAAAGAATTTATTCAAGAGTAATGGCTAAATTTTGGTAAAAAGTAGACTTTATGCTCTTTTAACATTTTCTATCCCAATATCTCCTTTTTATCTCTAAATTAGCCTTAAAATCAACAGAATACAATCAAGACAGAAACCATTATTCTGGCATTCACTGGAGGGAGAAAACAGGGTTATTATTCCCTTAAAGCTGCATTCACAGAAAATTGTCATTATTCATCCACTCTGGTAGTTTTGTCTGAGTCTATATGCAAGGCTTTCATTATTTGAGCTGAATCAGCATTCACCTAGGGTGAAAAGGCTTTTTTGGGAGACATTTGTTGAAAACATTTGTTGAACCCAAATTTATGGCTACTGGAGGTGGTGGATAACAGCTGGGGAAAACAATACTGTAGCCAATAAGCTTAAAAGGAAAAACAGGGATTTGAGATATATACAAAGGCTTTGGAAAGTGCTAAAATATTCCTGAGAGTCTAGAAGACCAAGTATATGTTTAGGGCTGTGTACATGCCCAGAGCTATGTGGCATTTCTGGAACGATTTGAGAAGGTCTTAATCTCTGAAAGTGGGGATATGTACAAGATGGAAGTTAAAACTAAGTAAGGCAGATATTTTAAGTGTATTTATTTATTTTGAGAGAGAGAAAAAGAGCAAGCAGGGAGGATTGGAGAAAGAAGGAGAGAGAGAGAGAGAGAGAGAGAGAATCCCAACTAGGCTCTCCACTGTCAGCACAGACCCCAATGCAGGGTTTGATCTCAGGAACATGAGATGGTGACCTGAACCAAAATCAAGAGTCAGAGACTTAGCTAACTGAGCCACTTAGTTGCCCTGCTAGGGCAGAAGTTTATTTACCTGAATGTTCAAAATTCTACAGCTCTCTCTCTCTCTCTCTCTCTCTCTCTCTCACTATCTCTCTCTCTCTCTCTCTCTCTCTCTCTCTCTCACACACACACACACAGCTCTTCAGCCAAGCCTGGCAGACTTATTGATTCCAACTGTAAAGAAATCTTTGTCCAAACACTAGCTGACAATGAAGAGAAACAAGCAGAGACTTTGATGGTCATGTATGACAGAGAATATGGATTTTAGAGAATGAGTCATAAAAACTACTAAGCAATCTCTTACTAACAATAAACATAAACAACAACAAAAACAAACTCTGGAGAAGATAGAGAATCTGATTCTCAGACTAGTTACATTATATTATTTAAATTGTCCAATTTATAATAAAAAATGTAATACCATAAAAATAAGACCCATATACAGATAAAAAGTGATCAATAGAAACAGTCTCAGACAGCCTAGGTATTGGGCTTTCTAGAAAAAAAAAATAATTTAGCAATTTTAAATATGTTCAAAAACCTAAAGGAAAATGTACACAGAATGAAAAAAATATTGTGAGAATTATGTCCCATCAAATAAAGAATATCAATAAAGACATAGAAATTACATAAAACAAAAAAAACTTGAAATTCTTGAGTTGAAAAATACAAATATAATGAAAATTTACTACAAGTGTCAACAGCAGATTTGAGCAGGTATTTATTTATTTATTTGTTTATTTATTTTTTATTTGAGCAGATATTTTAAAAATTATCAAATTTGAAGTTAGGGCAAATGAGATTATTCAGTGTGAGAAACAGAAAGAAAAAAGAATGTAGAAAATTAAACAGAACTTCAGTGTCATTTGAGTACATTCAAGTGTACTGGGACCAGTGTATTGGGGGTCTTATAAGGAAAGTAGAAAGAAAATAGGAAGAAAAAAATTTTTTAATGATGGTAAAAGTCTCAATTTAATGGAAAACAGTAATCTACATATCCAAAAAGCTATTCAAACTCTAAATAGGATTCAATAATGTCCACATCTAGACACATTGTAATCAAATTGCTGAAAGGCAATGATAATGGAAGAATATTAAAACAGCAAAAGAGAAGCTGCTCATTCCATAAAAACATTTTCGATAAGATTAACGCTGGTATATCCTTAAAAACCACGAGGGCCAGAAGACAATAATGTAATATATTAAAAGTCCTTAAAGAAAAAGACCATTAAGCAAAAATTTTATACCTGCAAAATTATCCTTCCAAAATTAAGGACAATTAAGACATTCCCAAATAATACAAAATTGAGAAACTGTGTCACTAGCTGAATTGACTGATAAGAAATATAGATGAAGTCCTTACAGTTAAGTAAAATGACACTAGAAAATAAGTTAAATACACATAAGTGAGAAAATAAAGAGTATTTTAAAGGCAACTTCATAGGTAAGCAAATACAAAATAAAGAATAAATGTATTTTTGTAACTGTTTTCCAATTATGTTTTAAAAAGATAACTGTATAAAGCAAGAATTATGAATCTGTATTGATAAGCACAGAATAAATTAAGGATGTAATTTGTATTGCAATAACAGCATAAAGGAGGGAGGAAATAGATTTACATTTAAAAGTTTTGCATATTATTGAAATTAAGTTGGTATTGATCAAATATAGATTACTTTAATAAAAGAAGGAGTAATATTTGACTAGGGAAATATGAAGACTAAGAAATATAAACAAATAGCAAAATGTTCAGATGTAAATCTACCTAACAGTAATAACATTACATATGAATGGGCTAAACACTTCAAGTAAAATGCAGACATAAGCAATATGGATTCAACTATATCATCTGACTCTATGCAGCCCCTCCCCCACCACAAAACCACTTTGGATTTAAAGACACAATAGCTTGAAAGTAAATGAGTAGAAAATTATATCTTGGAAAGAGTGGATTTATTTATATCAGGTAGCATAGGCTATTTGGCAAATGAACAAAAATGTTAGTTACTAGCAATAAAGGAAAATATTTAGCAATAATAAGTCCATCAAAAATATCTTTAATGTATATGCACCTAATAACAGAGCCCCAAAATACATAAAGTAAAAGCTGATGAAATTTTAAAGAGAAATATACAAATCAACAATAAGAGATGGTAACTTAACACCCTAATTTCAATAATGGATAGGACAAGAAAACAGAAGATCAGCAAGGAAATAGAAGACTTGTACAACATTACAACTAAGTAAACATAACCAACATATACGGAATACTTTACTCAACAATAGCCGAATGCACATTCCTCTCAAGTACACATGGAACATTCTCCAGGATAGACAATATGTTATGCCACAAAGAATGTCTCAATTAATGTAAAAGGGTAATATCATACAAAGTGTGTCCTTCAACCACAGTGAAATAAAACTAAAACTCAATAACAAAAGAAATGTGGAAATATACAGATATGTGAAAATTAAATAACAGCTCCCTAAATAAATAATGGATCAAATAAGAAAGCATGGTTGTCATTAGATAAATACCTTATTATTTTTTTAATGTTTATTTATTTTGAGAGTGGGGAGAGGGGGGCAGAAAGAGGGGGAGAGAGAATCTCAAGCAAGCTCTGCACTGTTGGTACAGAGCCTGGCATGGGGCTCAATCTCAGAAACCATGAGTGAGATCACGACCTGAGCTGAAATCAAGTCTGGTGCTGAACTGACTGAGCCACCCAGACCCCTAGATAAGAATTTTAATATGAGTGAAAACCAAAACATAAGATACCAAACATATGGGATACAGCGAAAGAAATGCTTACAGGGAAATTTACCACCATAAATGACAGTTTTTAAAAAGATCTATAATGAATTAGTAACCTATGCTTTCACATTTAGCTAAAAAAACTGATAAAATGAACAATATTGAAAAATGTCTAGAAAATTCATAATAAATTTGAAAAGAATTTCTTTACAAAAATTAAAACATAATAAATATGAAATCAGAATTTAGTATCTAGCTATAATATTAAAATTTTTTCAACGTGATTTAGTTTGTATCCTTAGACAGGTTTAAATTACTCAGATTGTTGCATGAAAAGGAAACAATTTAAAAATTTTAAAAAAGTAAACAATGTTATATAGAGAATTGGTAAAATAAATTATTGTTTCAATTATGGAAATTTATTAGAAGTTAAGAGAAAAGATTAAGAAAGATATTTTGTAAAGGTTAAAGGTCTTCATTTAAGCCACCAAACAAGTTATAATTGAATATCTTTATAAAAATATCAAAGATTAATTATGTGAAGTGAGACATTGCTCAATTAATGCTTCACATAAATTTTGTCTCCCCAAGCATCCACATTAAAAATAAAATGCTGTCAACTAATAGTCCAAGAAATGTCAAAGTTGTTGGTTCTAAATAGTTTTTAAAAATATATATTTAAATATAAATTTTCTTTCTATTGCTAAAGATTTCAGGTAGAAAATCTGAATGTAGGAATATTTTTTAAAAAGAAATTAATGTTGGGGTGCCTGGGTGGCTCAGTCAGTTAAGCGTCCGACTTCAGTATAGATCATGATCTGTTTCATGAGTGTGAGCCCTGCATTGGGTTCTGTGCTGACAGCTCAGAGCCTGGAGTCTGCTTCAGATTCTGTGTCTCCCTCTCTCTATGCCCCTCCCCCACTCATGTTCTGTATTTCTCTGTCTCAAAAATAAATAAACATTAAAAAATTACTAAAAAATGAATAAATGTTAAAAAAATTAAAAAAAGAAATTAATGTTTCCTTTAATGACTCATATAACTGAATGATACATTTTGGAAGTACTTGTGCTCTATTTTCTGGAGCAGACTCTACAAAAAATATCATGGATACTGTTGTTATTATCATTCAGTATATATGTATGTATAGTATTGATCATGGCCACCTATGGTACTGGTGATAAAAGTAGAAAACATTGAATTGAATAATTTAATGTTCTTTGTCATACTCACTGGTTATGCTCTGGAAAAGTAATCAAAGATACTACTGTTAACATTTGTTCAAGTTTATCCTGAAAGAAAAGGAATGCATGCAAGGAAATATTCAATAAACAAAGAAAAAGAAAAGGGTGATATGATTTACTTTTGCTCCATTATTTCAACCTGCTTATGAATAAGCTAACTATAAAACTGAAGAAAAGGAAAAACTTATGTGACTAGACTAGACAGGTATGAAAAATTATGTGGAAATTAAAAAAATTTATATTACAAAAATATAGAAGCTACATTCTTCTAACTTGAATAAATATTCACAATATTTTAATTCTAATCAATAGTTTTCTGTAAATTGGCTGCAGACTAAAAGAAAATTTTGAAGGACATAGTGATATTTAAAAGTTAAAATTACTTTTCAATTTATTGAACATACCTTTGAATTTGATGTTAATAAAAGACTTGACAAAGGGGATAGTAAATTTTATTATCTTGGACAAATATAACATTTAATTATTAAAATAAATTAATTTTTACTGTTCATTTCTGTTATTAGGTGGCCAATGAAATTGAGTGCACAAATTGAGATTAAGTATAAAGCACATACCAACTTTCAAAAACTTAGTACTATAAAAATGTAAGCTATCTCACTATTAATTTTATGTTGACCACAGGTAGAATAATATTATTTTGGACATATATATGTTCATTTATTTATTTTGAGAGTGAGAAAGAGCAAAGAAAGGTCAGAGAGAGAGAGAGAGAGAGAGAGAGAGAGAGAGGAGAGAGAGAGAGAATCCCAAGCAGGCTCTGCATTATCAACATGGAGCCTGAATCAGGACTCAATCTCATAAATCATGAGACCATGACATGCGCCAAAATCGAGAGTCTGACCTAGCCACTGAGGCTCTCATAAGTAAAATATATTGTTAATATGAATTTCATTTGTTTCTTTCTATTTATTTTTATTATAGCATCTAGAAAATTTAATATTATAAATGTGCCCTGCAGTATATTCCTATTGCATAGCATTGATATATAAAATACAATTCTTTTCTTTTCCAAAAATTATTGCCGTTATTGATTTTCATCTTACTCAAGTATCATTCATGCTTTCAAGTATTCCTTAAGGATTGTCAGTGATACTTTGGTAAATTCCTTCATACATGGACAACTAACTGGAACCAGAGACAGAAATTATTTAAAATAGTTGAATTATTTCATAAGATATTTTCAAGAATTCTCAACTTTTATTACCTCAAAAAGATGTTAATTCTGTTACTTTAAATATTATTCATTACTTTGACAAATAGTAAATCATCAAAATGGAAGTTCACAATTTGTAGTCATTTATTTTTTATAAAACTCCATAAACTGCAATTAGCTTTTCTGGTTTTTTTTTTCTTTTTCCTTCTTCCTCTGAGCAGACATTAAAAGCATTTGTTGATAATGTTAACATTCTCCACAAGCCTCTCCCTTTAGACTTCTTGATGCAATTTTTATAAGCTTGTGACTTTCATATTGGTCCTTAGACAATGATATCCCTTCCATTTTGAGATATGTAATTGTTTTGTTTACTTCTGTGGGTTTTAATATAAAGTTTATAAAACACTACATGCAGTATTAAAGAACTCAAATAGTACTCAAAATTGTATGCTGTGAGCTTAAAGGAAAACTCTTGGGTGAGCTATGGGACAGACTTATATTAACTGCCAGGAATACTGTTAGCTAACATCCTCTGATAGCTGTTAGTATCTTCAGGTCTAATATACATTTTCTATAAATTTTATGTTCTATTTTTGAAATCCCTTATCCACCCTGTGATGGTTAGTTTCTGTTTCAACTTGTCTAGGTTGTAGTTCAAACACCAATCTAGTTGTTGTGAAGGAATGTTGTACATTTACAGTAAGATTACTCTAAGTAAAGGAGATGACCCTCTATAATGAGTGTTAGGCCATATCCAATATGTTGAAAGAATTAAAGAGTATAAAATAAAGTTTCCCAGATAAGAAGGTCTTCCATAAGATTGAAGCATCAATTCCTGGCCTGCCCAACAGATTTTGGACATGCCAAACCCAACATCCATATAAGCCAATTTCTTTAAAGAAACAAATAATTATATTAATATATATATGTATATGTATATATACATGTATATGTTTATATGTATATATGTGTATATGTATATACAAATGTTAACATGTATATATGTATATATAGATATATTTATATATATGTATATATGTGTGTGTATATATACGTATACACACACATATACAATACTTAAATAATATGTTTTATAAAATATATCATCTATATCTATATAAATATTTCATATTGGTTATTTATCTGGAGTACACTGAATGACATATGCCCCATTAGTAATAAAGTTGTTTAATTTGTTCTTTTTTTGGTAAGGAAAGATTAGAACAGAAATATTGATCATCATATAATATTCCATTTATTTGTCATTGAATTTTTTTTTTTTTTTTGGTTTTCAAAATAATTTTGTTAAGTTGATGCCTTGAAATTCTATGTCTGTTTAAGATTTATTAGGGGCAGTACTTGGGGAGCACCTGGGTGGCTCAGTTAGATGAGCATCTCTTGATTTCAGCTCAGGTCATGATCTCACAGTTTGTGAGATCAAGCCCGCATAGGGCTCCATGCTGACAGCATTGAGCCTGCTTGGGATTCTCTCTCTCCCTCTCTCTCTACCGCCTCCCCCAAATAAATGAATAAACATTTTTAAAAATAGAAGTGCTTGGGGCGCCTGGGTGGCTCAGTTGGTGAAGCGTCCGACTTCAGCTCAGGTCATGATCTCACGGTCCGTGAGTTCGAGCCCCGCGTCAGGCTCTGGGCTGATGGCTCAGAGCCTGGAGCCTGCTTCCAATTCTGTGTCTCCCTCTCTCTCTGCCCCTCCCCTGTTCATGCTCTGTCTCTCTGTCTCAAAAATAAATAAATGTTAAAAAAAAATTTAAAAATAGCAGTGCTTGAAAAAATGTCCTATTAGAGCCCCAAATAATTTATTTTCAAAAGTTCTCTAAAAACTCCTTTGTATAACAGTGTTTATTTGTAAAGAGATAAACCTATGTACCCCTACGCTCTGTACCAATACCATAATTTGGTACTCTTTTTTTTAAATTATTGAATTCATCGTTCATATTTTGCCATTGAAATATATAATGTTATCTCACACTTCATTGTCTTAAGTATTCAAATAGGAAATTACTATTGTCTCAATCAAGAATATGGTGAAGCCCACCCACCATCTCAAGATTTGGCATGCTAAAATTTCAAAATGCAATTCAGACTCTTCGTTCAAGCATGAGTTTCTCTCTAGGTGTTTAGCATGATGCATGGAACACAGAGTAGTGGGATATTTGCATCTACATATTTTTTTGTGTTTTATTTATTTATTTATTTATTTATTTATTTATGTTTTAGAGGCAGCTGGCAACAATGTTTTTCTACTAGCAGAAGATAACAAATAATTGATATTCAAAGAGCAAGTGAAAAATAAGTATGAATTCAACATAAAGTATGATAAAAAAAAGTATGTGCCAAGTATAGCTTAATGTAGAAAATTTTTGCAACTGTGAAATTCTGACTGAACATGGGAGGTGAGGCTCAAAATGGGAGAAAAGTCTGAGGTGAAGGGACTCTGGAACTTTGCAATTAATAGCCCGAGGTGGAGTGGGATCTAGCTTGGGGTTGATCCTCATTAGCACAGATTTAGGGAGGTAAGGTGCTATTTCTGCCATATGATAGGAAAAAGAAGGCCAGGCAGCTTTGAATTTAAGATAGATGTGAGTGAGTCATCAAGGTTTATTTTCTGGGGGAGACACTGAAGTTGTTTGGTAGTAAAAATTAACTCATTAAAGTTGGGGTACTCAAACTCTGCATGTTTCAAAGAAATGACTAGTCATCTTCTGTGAGATTAACTCTGAACCCCTGGAAAATAATCTGGTCAGATAAGAGTGTCTTTATATACTTGGGGCACCTGGATGGCTCAGTTGGTTAAGGTCCGACTTCAGGTCAGGTCATGATCTCATGGTTCCTAGGTTCATGTCCTGCACTGGGCTCTGGGCTGACAGCACAGAGCCTGGAGTCTGCTTTGGATTCTGTGTCTCCCTCTCTGTCTGACCCTCCCCTGCTTTCTTTCTCTATCTCAAAAATAAATAAACGTTATTTTTTTTAATAAAAAAAAAAGAGTGTCTTTATTTACCTGAGACCTTGGACCACACATCAGGTAGTTTATATTAAATACTGTTATTTAGAGTGAATATCTGTTTTTGAACACCTATTTTTGCTCACCCACACTGTATCAGTTTGACCTCTGTGGGATAGTGGGCTGGAAAATAAGTAGCTAAAGTCAGTCATGGAATAATTCATGACTACACAACTGATCAAGAAATATATGGACACACAGGTTTGAGTAGCTTCCCTTGTTGGCAACACTTTCTAAATATTGACACTTACCATTGCTGAGCCAAGGAAACACATTCCACTGGAGGTTTTTCCTGGACTCAACCCAATTAAGCCTTTCCTTTGTTGATTTTAATCTGTACCCCTACGCTCTAATAAGCCACAGCTATGAGAATAACAGTTTCCCCTCTCCCCAAGTTCTCTAAGTTCTACCAAATCATCAAACTTGAGGATGATCTTGATGATACACATTGTACCAGTGGCATTGCAATATCCTTAACCTGGAAAATAAGTAAATAATTGAACAAGTAAGGAAAAAAGAAAGAGAAAGAAAGCAAGAAAGAAAAAAGAAAGGGAGAAAGCAAGCAAGCAAGCAAGCATGAAAGAAAGAAGAAAAGAAAGAAAGAAAAAGAAAGAAAGAAAGAAAGAAAGAAAGAAAGAAAGAAAGAAAGAAAGAAAAGAAAGAAAAAGAAAGAAGTAAAGAGAGAAAATTTCCTTGCATCTTGGTAAGGAAACTCAATCTATAGATTTATAGGACTGTTATCCATGGATTATTGGACCAGGAACTGTGTCAGTTGCACCTTCAAAAAATAATATCTTCTAGACAACATTACAAAGTCATATAGGCTGCCAAGAACTAGAGTTTACTATTTAGCCATTTCTGAATAAATAAATAAATTTCAGGACCAGTAAGATCACTCCTTGATTCTACTAGTATTCTTAATCATACCTACCATTTATCAGTGCCTGTTACACACCAAAGATTGATTACATATATTGTATTTAATTTGATCCTTTGACTTTGTCCCATTGAGTTTTACCTCCCTTTAAGAATCTCTGGTTTTACTCAAGTTGTTACCATCATATCCCAACTAATATTGTAATCTATGATATTTTTGTCTCCAAATTAAAAAAAGAAACTGAAGAACAATGGCAGAAAATCACTTAGCACAAATGACTCATACAACTGGCATGTGACAAAGCAAAGATTTGAAATCATGTTGTGGGATTCTTCTTTGTTTTGTTTTTCATATCGTACAACATGTACACAAGAAAATTAAAAAAAATCATTTTTCTCTTTTGTTCCTTTTCCCTCTTTGTGTTTTATAAAATTCTTGCTGTAATGGTAGAACCTCAGTTGTGATTACAGTATCTCACAGTTTTGAGCTGTAATAGAGCTTGCTAAGCTGTTTAATATTGGAAAAGTGTACTACTGTGGAATAGGTATGGTGATGACAGTTGGAGGAATCAGAATCTGAGAATCTAAAGGCACAAAGTTCAATGGGACAAACTCAATGGACCAAACTTATTTCAGATGTCCATCTGTTGAAATCTGGGTTGTACAAAAACACAACTCTACAATTGCGCACTGGCCATAGTTTTCCAACCTCTGCTCTGGGAAACCAGTAGGGTAGTCAAGACTTAGGGCAGGGGCAAAGACTCCAGGAATATCCATGGTAAAAGTTCAAATGCAGAAATCCAGTGGCTGTAGAATTGACTATTGAGAGTGTTCAAAGTACAGACAGAAGAAGAAAGCCACACATGCTGTGTTCATCAGTCTCCTTTCTTTTTAGATGTCATAGGACAAACCAATCCTATTTTCATAATTTATCCACAGAGCAGTAGTAAGTCTCTAAAAACCTCTGATCATATTCTAAAGGTTTATCTATGGCTTAAAGAAGGATAAATTCTATCTGACAAAGTTTGTGCATTTGTAAATGTGAGATTTTGTGCCCCTTTTCATTAGAAGATTATTGAGTGAAATATCAATTGAGTATCATAAGCAGAAAATCTTTCTTTATTTAAGTATTTCAAAGAAGGAAAAGTGGAAAATATTTCTCCACACAATAAAAATGAATAACAAGATAAAAACCAATCTCAATTAATGTGGCAAACTGTATCATCATGAATAACAAACTTTGGCACTTCCATAGAAGATAAAGAATTAGATTCCATACTCTATTTTTTTCCTCTTGTCTTTTGGCATGAACACACAATAAAGAAGGGGGTTGGAGGGAGTAAAACATCAAAAGGTAAGATTCTGCTTAGTCAACCCTGAGCAATCTGAGTTCACGTTAAACTTCCTTTCAGTGACATCCCAGTTCCACATTTCATGAGGACATCAGTTTTTAAGGCCAGTGCTTCTTAGACAATAGGGACCTCAGAGCAGAGACTCATTGAAAGGAAACTAGAACTTGGGAATTTCCTAGATTTTCTGCTCTGCCCACCCATGAGAATCAAACAGTAATGGATCTTACCTACTGGTTGTGATATCAGATGTATTGAAAGGACTATTGTTTGGCTTTAGAGGCATGACTTTGGAGTCCAAATTTGTACAAGTTAACTTCCTTAGGTTTCAAGATCCTTCACTGAGAGACTGCCAGGCCCTCCAAACTCATTGGTTATTGTGATTATTTACTACAATAATATGGATTAAAACACTTAACATGATAAATCATTGAACATACATAAACCTTGCTATGGTTACTGTAGATATTTTGACCTTGTAACCAAATCTCTGGAGCTCTCAAAGTCTATTATTGCAAGATTCTATTTCCAATGGATCATTCTTCTCAGTCTCTTCCATGAATATCACTTTGCGTCTACCTTTGTCACATGTACTCCTCCTATTTTTCCAGCTTGGAGAACTCACCTGAAAGCAGGTAAGGTGCCACAGGATCTGAGTTCTCTCAACAACAGCTGATTAATCTCTTTTCATTCTTTCTTTGTTCCTCTTTTTAATATGTCCATGTACTTCTGGGGTTCCAGTATAGCCTAGTGTTGACATGGGAGTGGAAACTGAGAGGGAAGAGGGTGTAAGAAAAACATTTGGATAATGTTTGAATAGGGAATTGTAAATTCAGGGATGTGGGGACTGTGACCCCACCAGGCCCTTTTGTCTCTGTTCTGCTTCTTGCTGCAGCATGTATCTTCTCAGCCAGGTGAACAAACTTCTTGTTTTTTTTGCAATTTCCCATGAGAGTTACAGCAATATTTCTGCCATTAAATGTGTGAGAGCTAGGCCATAGAAACTAAAGATCTATTTTTCTGTTTGGAGATCCTGTGGAAGACACTGTCTTGTCCCTCTTGGCTTTCACAGCTCCTCTGAGTAGACTAATTCTGACCACTTTATCCTTGACTGTACTCTCTCTCGGATAAAATCACCCCTTAATTTCTATCTTACTACTATTATCGCTGAATGCTTCTCTGCCACCACAGCCTGCTTTTACTGCTGGATTCTGCATCCAATATGATCTATTTTTTACCCCTCCTATTGCTTTTTCCCTCTACCCCTCCACACATACCCAGTCACTGGAACCTGTTCCCCAACTATAACTCATTTTTCCTCTGGACCTTATTTATTTACCCAATTATTCACTTTCTCAGGATGTCAATTTCTCACCATATTTGACTCACTGCATTGATTCCATTGATCTATTTGATTGTCACTTTAACCACTACTAATGATCTCTATTGTACCCTCACCAGACTATGTTAACTATGACTTAGTCCGACTTGATTCCAATACTAATGAACACTCACCCAGAGAGCTCATTTGCAGATAACCCCTGTTGGGTTATCTTTTCTGTCTCAACCATCTCAGATATCGACTATCTATGCCTGTCCATGTCCTTCTAGTGGCAGAATTTGTCAAGGACTTGTTATACGACAGCTTTTTCATACAGGGTTCTACTTCAAGGGCTTCTTTCTTTCTGCCCATTGGGTGTTGTTTTCTGGAGATACCTTGAAACTAGGAGTATGGAGTCTTGCACCTTATTTTTCCTCAACACTGATGACCAGAAAAAGTGGGCCAAGAGGAAAAATATAAGGATTCCAGTCCATGAGGATGATCTCAATATATTTCAGGCCCTGGTATTTGTCATTGTTGCTGGTGGTGGTGGTATGGTCTCTTTTCTATACAGCCAGAAAAATCTCCATTTCATCTAAGGGGAATATTTCAAAGAAAATGTTTTAATCCAGTTAGAGAAAAGCTATTAGTTCTTAGGTTGGTAATCCTCTGAGGCAGATGGTATCTTGTTTCTCATAGCTAAGGATATTTACCCTTCCCAAATGTATGTGTTTCTTAAAATTGCAGAGTGCTGTCTAATATGTGTGTGCCACGTTTGGCATATAGGTTTAGAGTATCCCAGGGGTTTTAACTTAGTGAAGTTAAGGGATTAACTTCATTGCATATTGAATGCCTGCTTTGGCTTCTAAAAATGACATTAAATAAATCAATTTAATTCCCTTCATTTGCACCTGTGCAGATGTCCTATTCTAAAATGCTTTACTTTTTATGACTTTGTTATTCCAAGTATACATTAACAAAAGAACAACTGAAAAACTACTATAAAAACATCCAAGAGCTTTTCAAAGTAAGAATACTTTCAATCAACACATAATCTAAGACATGATGAAATCAGTCTTTGTTTTTACTGTCTCACTATCTTGAATTTTCTAAACCTGTAGAGTAAAAATTGGGTAACACAAATATAAAAAGACCAGAAATCCATCCTCCCCACTCAGTGCATACAGGAAGGGTAAGAGACAAGTTGGTTTAAATTTCATAAAAGTAGGAACTGGGAATTTGGGAGTGACTAGGACCTTTATTTAAAAGAGAAGAAATTTATGACCGTGAATCTCTCAGTAGGGAATAGCAGCCACCTTACATCTAAATCCCTATTTCTTCCTGAGAAAAGCTGGCGAGAGAGGCACTTCACCAATCTCTTAACCTAACCTTATTGAAAATACACAGCAGTTGAGGCACCTGGGTGGATCAGTTAGTTAAGCGTCAGGTCATGATCTCCAGGTAGTGAGTTCGAGCCTTGTGTCCAGCTCTCTGTTGACAGTTCAGAGCCTGGAACCTGCTTCGCATTCTGTGTCTTCCTCTCTCTCTCTGCCCCTCCCCCCACTTACACTCTCGCTTTCTCTCTCTCTCTCTCAAAAATAAATAAGCATTAAGATAAAAAAAAAGAAAAAAAAAGAAAATATACAGCAACTAAGCACTATATACTTTATTTATTTTACCATAGGGAAATAGGGAACATGCAACTTCAGGGTGTGTGTGTGTGTGTGTGTGTGTGTGTAGATGATGATTTCTCA
Organism: Puma concolor; assembly: GCF_028749965.1. Lineage (NCBI taxonomy): Eukaryota > Metazoa > Chordata > Mammalia > Carnivora > Felidae > Puma > Puma concolor. The sequence continues at coordinate 37,593,787 of NC_141679.1, forward strand.
GGGAAACTTCTGTGGTTTTAGGTCACAGGTCCTAGGTCTTTGCTCTAAGTCAATAGTGTCTGCTTCTCAATGACCCTGCATGGTCAGAGATAATCCAGAGTCTACCTCCAATATATTGATACTGGGATAATAAAATGATGCAGCTGCTTTGGAAAACAGTTTGTAAGGTCTCCAAAAATTTAAACATAGGTTTACCTTACGACCCAGAAATTTCACTCCTAAGTATATACACAAAAATAATGACAACATATGTCTACACACAAATGTGCACAAGGATGTTCATAGCAGAATTTTTCATAATAGCCAAAAATTGGAAATAATCTTATGTCTAACATTTGATGAATGAATGAACAAAAAATGATGTATGCATTAAATGGAATCTTATTCAACCATAAAAAGCTGAAGTATTAATACATGCAACATCATGAATAACCTTGAAAACATTATGCTAAAAGAAAAAAGACAAACACAAAAGCCCCATAGTTAATGTTTATCAAAGGATGGGGGAGGAGCAGAGTATAAAATATGAATACTAATAGTTATGAGGACTTCTTATTGGTGTGATAAAAATATCTTGGAACTAGGGAATGGTTGCACAACTTTGTGAGCATACTAAATATTCACTGAAGAGTGCATTTTAAAAGTTAACTTCTAATGGCATTTGAAGTATTATATCAATAAAAAGTACTGTTCCACACAAAGTTATGAACAATGGCAAAATGTTTCTCAAATTTATGTGGAAGAGATCAGGTTGAAGACTAACAAAACAATACTTTGCATGAAGAATCAAAATAAAGTCTTGTTTTATCTCAGTTCAAGACTTATAAAGCTATTTGAAAGAATATATTCTATGAAAATTTACAAATGAATTAATGCAATGAAAAGATAACTAAAGGGGTGCCTGGGTGGCTCAGTAGGTTAAGCATCCAACTTTGGCTCAGGTCATGATCTCATGGTCCGTGAGTTGGAGCCCCATGTCGGGCTCTGTGCTGACAGCTCAGAGCCTGGAGCCTGCTTCAGATTCTGTGTCCCCATCTCTCTCCGCCCCACCCCTGCTTGTGTTCTGTCTTTCTCTTTCAAAAATGAATAAACATAAAAAAAATAAAAAAAATAAAAGATAACTAAAAACAAGTACCATTGGATCCTTGTTTGGATGGGAAAAAGTGAAAAAAATATGAGGGAAAAAATTTTTAAATGAATGCATTGAGGAACATTTCTAACTGATTGGGAAAAATACAATTAGGTTTATTTCTGACACTATATGTAAATTAAATTTCTGATAATTTATAGATAAAATAAAAATACGTTGTCAATACACACATATTTTCAAGGCTTAGGTTAAGGAATATTTATTTTCTTTAATGTATATTTATTTATTTTGAGAGAGAGCGAGCAAATAGGGAAAGTGCAGAGAGAGGGAAAGAGAGAGAATCCCAAGCAGGCTCCATGCTCTGAGCACAGAGCTTGATGCGGGGCTAGAACCCACAAATGGTGAGATCATCACCTGAGCTGAAACCAAGAGTCAGATGTTTAACTGACTGAGCCACCCAGTCATTCCAGAAATATTTCTTAAATAAAGCATAAGAGAGAACAAAAAAACCATAAAGGAGGATAGTGGTGAATAATAAAGTGAATAAACAGTCAGCTGTATGGGAAACAAAGAAACAAAATATAGGGATAGATATTTCATAAAATAGGAAAACTGACCAATAAATTACCTCATTGACTAAATGCAAATTTAATAAGAGATACTGTTTTATAACCATTTCATTGGAAAAATTTTAAAACAATCTATTTGGTTAAGAATGTAAGAAAATCAAATCTCCTTCTCTCTAAGAGACATTGCAGCTTGACATTTTGGACATGATTCTGTTATTATAAGGTTGATAATATGCATATTTCCAGGATGCAGATATTCTATATGCAGTTCTTTATCCTAGAAAAATGTTTGCATTGCCAAAATAAGGCTTACAAAAGCATATATAATAGTAAGCCATTGGAAACAACCATATGATCAGCAAAAGGAGATGAAAAAATATATTGGAATATACATATGTTGGAAATATATAATAGTAATAACTTATAATTAATATATCCACATATAAGAACTGAAAAAAGATAAGGCTAAATGAGAAAGGCCTGGGTATAATATATATGTATATATGTATGCATATGTGTGTGTTTGTGTATATATATATATATTTAAAATATATATAAACCATTTATGCAGATAGACACACAAAACAATACACTATGATATTTGTAGATATAAACATAATAAAACATACTAAAACATAGAGAAGGATATATACCAAAATCATAACAGGAGCTGCTTTGAAGTGGAATAGAAGGAAATAGGTGTGAAATAAAGTGAAACTTTTGGAGCCCAAGAAGATTGTAGAGATAATAGGATAAAATGATAACTTTTGCTAGTTGTGTTTTTTTTTTCTAATTTCTTTGTATTTTAGGCTTGAATTTTTTACCTGAAAAATTCATTCAAATTTAGTCAAGTTTTATTCTCCCATATTTCCAGTTCAATTGCACTCCAGCTGTATGATACAAATTAAAAATTAAGTCCTCTGGCATAGTTCTACTTAAAGTTAAAGAAAATTTCTCCTATATTTTGCCTTTATGGTGTGACAATGTGTTAATCATTAATTGAGGCATCCAATAAATTGAAAGAGAAAACAGCAGGAAACCACTCATTTTAGAACATAATCCTTTGATTAGAAGCAGTCATTTCTAAAATTAATCCCATGTGACATCAACTGTTAGCCTCTTTATTTTCTTCTTCTGTAACTTATACTTTATATTCAGAAAGAGGGGGGCTTTCCAGGGGGGAATAAATATTTTATTTATTTGGTGGACTTTTATATTTTGGGAACATAATCCAGAGAGTTAACAGATCAAGGGAGAGGAAAAACAAATGGGTGATGAAACTATAGATTGAAGTTCAAGTCTTTTTGGTCTTCCGAAAATTCTCCTCATCGTCTGAAAACTCTAAAGGGAAATTGAAAGCTACTTCTGTTAAACAAGTTTATTGGTCTATTCTGGCTGTCCCTCTACTGTGGCAGATTATATTCCATGTCTACCGTTACAGAATTTGGTCAAATTCTGTAGATATAATGAAAACAAAAGCTTTAAATATGCTGGCACAATTTTTTGTGTTCAACCTATGTTTGACGGACCTGCTATGGAAAGAGCATGCTCTATAAAGCTACTGTGCTTTCTGCACATGATCGCTGTGATTGAACCTAGACTCCAGCTACTGCTTCTTTTAATACATTCTATGACAGCTAATGTGCCACATCATAGTTCCAGCGATTGTCTCAAACAAAATATACTTAAGGCTGGATTATAGCACTGTATAATGGCAGAACTTTGCAGAAGAAGTCAATTCTAGATATAATCATTGATTTTTTTATATATCTACAATTGTCTCTGACTTATAGTAGGTTGACTAATGATTGTTTCACTTAACTAAGGTGTGAAAGCGATATGCATTCAGTACAAACGGTATTTTGCATTTTCAATTTTTATCTTTTTCTGGGCTAGCAATATGTGGTACCATCCTCTCTCATGATGCTGAGCAACAAGCCACAGCACCCAGGCAGCCACACAATCACAATGTAAAACACTGAAACCACACAACCATTCTGCATCCATATAACCAATCTATATTTCATGTTTAGTACAGTTTTCAATATATTACATGAGATATTTCATACTGTATTATAATATAAGCTTCATGTGAGATGATTTTGCTCAACTATAAGCTAATGTAAGTGTCCTGAGCACATTTAAGGTAGTCTATGCTAAGCTACCATGTTCGGTGGTTTACTTCTATTAAATGCATTTTCAACTTATGATGGGTTTATCAGTAAGTAACCCTTTTGTAAGTCACTGAAAATCTGTGTTTGTGTGGGCAGTGACCCAATTACTTGTCTGGGACAATGTATTCCATATCCCTTGCATTTTTTCTGAAAGAGAGTTCAAATATCATTATGCCACTGATAACTGACCCAAACATGCCTTTTTTTTCCAATTTACTTTAATTATTTTCTGCCAGGAAACATATTTGCTTAATTCTTCTCCCCACCTCTTACATGATCATTAACTATACCTAGCTATTCTAAAATTCCATATAATGTCAATATTGTCTTTTATAAATCTGTAGACTATCTGGTGAGTCCTGATAATGCTGGGGCAAAGCTATATGTGTTCATTATTTACCATCCTATGAGAATACTATTGAATACAGATAGGTCTGCTTCAGTAATTATGACCAGAAAAATCATACCTAAGACTATATAGATCTTTGTTTAAGTTCCCATTCTGTTAATATCTTCATGTTTATGGCCGAGATAGAGGCACCTGGAGTTGAGACCTTACTTAGTGTCTATTGTAAGACTCTAACCTTCATTTTGCTTTCATAAAAGCCCAAATGGAGCACTGACTATTGCATACAGGATACACTAATAGTCTTGGAAAGTTTTCATGTTCCTAACCACATTTGTTACTATGTCTGAAGATGTAAGATATTGTGGGAGACTACCTGGAAGCTGCTGTGAGGGAGTCGATTCGAAGTCTGAGAAGCTTTAAATTATATTTATACCCAGCCATGTGTGATATCTCACCACTATCAATTGCTGGTCTTGTTATTCAATTGACCAAATCCATGATTACACTTATTTGATAAAATCTTTATACCTATTGAATTAAAAGAGGCCTTACAAATCCAGTCAATGCTTTGCTTCTAGAAACTGGATTTTATGACTTGTTCCCTATAATTCTCAACTTTCATGCATTCTTTTTCAGGAAAAGTTTACATAGCCACACTAATTTAAGACCAAATATCAACAATTAAATAATACATACCCTCATTTTGAACTATACTTTTTAGTACAGGCTGGCTGCCTTGAACATGCAAATTTCCAGAACTAACTGGGCATTTTTAATCTTAGAAACTCTTGTTCTTCAGTGTAGTAATTGTCTAGCTTCCTTAATCAGAGTTTCTCCTACAGAGTCTAAGGCTTAACCAGTTTCACACCTTCACTTTCTCTTAAGTGAAACACCTCTTCTTCATATTAAGAAATCTGGCTTAAAAAAATTGTGGATTTATAGCTTGTGCACATTTGTTTTCCAAACGAGGCTATGATTTCATCCTATCATGCCCATTTTCCTGAAGTCTCTAAGCTTCTATAAACAACTTTGAATCAGACCTCATACCTTTACTGTTGTCTTTGCACACTCTTTTGAAGTCTTTTGAACTATTTATCCGTATATCATTCTGAACCATGTGCATGCATCTATCATTAAATTTTCCTTTTTTAGGACTATTCATCTCTAATTCTAGCATATTTCTCCAAAATTCATCTAGAAAGGTAATCTGTTAGGAGATATGAGGTACATCAATTCTGGATATGGTGGACACATCAATTACTCAAAGAAGTACTGCCTGCTTTCTCCATCTTAAGTAGAGCAATTCCATACAAAGAAGTTTTCTCAGCTTTTTTGGGTGCCAAGTACCTAGTGGACAGTCTGATGAAGCCAATTCCATGATTCCCTTCTTACAATATTATTAAAATTACAAAATTACTGACATAGAATTATCACAATATTTGAAATTATTACACAATAATATACATGATTTTGTACTGACCTATTATATATCAATTCTAGCTCTGTGTCTAAAAACTGCTGTAATTTTTCAAAAGTGATTAACATAAATGATAGTTCAAAATATTTAAAACTTGGGAGGAAGATGGCGGCGTAGGAGGATGCTGGGCTCACTGTGTCCTGCTGATTGCTTAGATTCTACCCACATCTACCTAAATAACCCAGAAAACTGCCAGAAGACTAGCAGAACGGACACTCTGGGGCCAAGTGTAGACAAGAGGCTCACAGAAGAGGGTAGGAAGGGCGGAGAGGCGGTGTGCGCAGGAGGACTGGCAGGAGGTAACCAGGACTGTGGAGGGGCACCCGGCTGGCAGGCAGAGCCCCTGAGTCTGGCTTGCAAAAGTGGAAGGGCCAGACGGAGTGTGTTCTGACAGTCAGTGGGACTTAACATCTTGAATGTTATAAGTCAACAGCTCTGCTCAGAGAGCAGGAGAGCTAAAGGATAACCAGAGGGAGAGTTGTTGAGCCCCGGAGGACAGAGCTCAGCTTGGCAAGGAACAAAGGCGCTGGTAAGCCCATCCCCCAGCCAAAATCCCAAAGGGAACCAGTTCCCATCAGGGAACTTGCTTGCACCAGCAAACACCCAACACTGTGCTTCTGCGGATCCATGCCTCCAACGGGTCTGCCTCCCTCCCGGTGCCACAGGGACCCTGCTGCAGCAGACCACCGAAGACGAAGTGAGCTGAGCCCTCCCCTCCGGCCCCTGTGCACCTTGCTGATCCACCCCATCTAATATGCCAGATCCCATAGAAGCAGCACCACAAGCCTGGCAGTGTGCAAGTAGCCCAGACAGGGGCCACACCACTCCACAGTGAGTCCTGCCATGGGAGAGGGGAAGATAAGGTACACACCAGTCTGACTGTGGCCCCAGGGGTGGGCTGGGGACAGACATCAGGTGTGACTGTGGTCCCACCCACCAACACAAGTTTCTCCAGAAAGCACAGGGGAAGTGCCCTGCAGTTTGGAGCTACCTCAGGGACTACCCAAAATGACAAAACAGAAGAATTCTCCTCAAAAGAAACTCCAGGAAGTAGCAACAGCTAACGAACTAATCAAAAACGATTTAAGCAATGTAACAGAAAATGAATTTAAAATAATAGTCATAAAATTAATCGCTGGGCTTGAAAAAAGCATAGAGGACAGCAGAGAATCTATTGCCACAGAGATCAAGGGACTAAGAAACAGTCAGGAGCAGGGGCGCCTGGGTGGCGCAGTCGGTTAAGCGTCCGACTTCAGCCAGGTCACGATCTCGCGGTCCGTGAGTTCGAGCCCCGCGTCAGGCTCTGGGCTGATGGCTCAGAGCCTGGAGCCTGTTTCCAATTCTGTGTCTCCCTCTCTCTCTGCCCCTCCCCCATTCATGCTCTGTCTCTCTCTGTCCCAAAAATAAATAAACGTTGAAAAAAAAAATTAAAAAAAAAAAAGAAACAGTCAGGAGGAGCTAAAAATTGCTATAAATGAGCTGCAAAATAAAATGGAGGCGACCAAAGCTCGGATTGAAGAGGCAGAGGAGAGAATAGGTGAATTAGAAGATAAAATTATGGAAAAAGAGGAAGCTGAGAAAAAGAAAGATAAAAAAAAATCCACAATTATGAGGGGGAGAATTAGAGAACTAGGTGATGCGATGAAATGCAATAATATCTGTATAATAGGGATTCCAGAGGAGGAAGAGAAGAGAAAGGGGCTGAAGGTGTACTTGAACAAATCATAGCTGAGAACTTCCTTGATCTGGGGAAGGAAAAAGGCATTGAAATCCAAGAGGCACAGAGAACTCCCTTCAGATGTAACTTGAATCAAACTTCTGCACAATGTATCATAGTGAAACTGGCAAAATACAAGGAAGAAGAGAACATTCTGAAAGCAGCGATGGATAAACACACTCTAACATATAAGGGGAGACCTATAAGACTAGTGATGGATCTATCAACTGAAACTTGGCAGGCCAGAAAGGAATGGCAGGAAATTTTCAATGTGATGAACAGAAAAAATATGCAGCCAAGAATCCTTTATCCAGCAAGTCTGTCATTTAGAATAGAAGGAGAGATAAAGGTCTTCCCAAACAAACAAAAACTGAAGGAATTCGTCATCACTAAACCAGCCCTACAAGAGATCCTAAGGGGGATCCTGTGAGACAAGGTACCAGAGACATCACTAGAAGCATGAAACCTACAGAAATCACAATGACTCTAAACCCATATCTTTCTATAATAACACTGAATGTAAATGGCCTAAATGCGCCAACCAAAAGACACAGGGTATCAGAATGGATAAAAAAAAAAAAAAAGACCCATCTATTTTCTGTCTACAAGAGACTCATTTTAGACCTGAGGACACCTTCAGATAGAAAGTGAGGGGATGGAGAACTATCTATCATGCTACTGGAAGTCAAAAGAAAGCTGGAGTAGCCATACTTATATCGGACAAACTAGACCTTAAATTAAAGGCTGTAACAAGAGATGAAGAAGGGCATTATATAATAATCACAGGGTCTATTCATCAGGAAGAGCTAACAATTGTAAATGTCTATGCACCGAATACAGAGGCCATATATATATAAAACAATTACTCATAAACATAAGCAACCTTATTGATAAGAATGTAGTAATTGCAGGGACTTTAATACTCTACTCACAACAATGGACAGGTCATCTAGACACAGGATCAATAAAGAAACAATGGTCCTGAATGATACATTGTATCAGATGGACATGACAGATATATTTAGAATTCTGCATCCCAAAGCAACAGAAAATGCTTTCTTCTCGAGTGCACATGGAACATTCTCCAAGATAGATCACATACTGGGTCACAAAACAGCCCTTCATAAGTATAAAAGAGTTGAGATCATACCAAGCATACTTTCAGACCACAATGCTATGAAGTTTGAAATCAACCACAGGAAAAAGTCTGGAAAACCTCGAAAAGTATGGAGGTTAAAGAACACCCTACTAAAGAATGAATGGGTCATTCAGGCAATTGGAGAAGAAATTAAAAAATGTATGAAAACAAATGTAAATGAAAATACAACAATCCAAATTCTTTGGATGCAGGGAAGGCAGTCCTCAGAGGAAAATACATTGCAGTCCAGGCCAACTCAAGAAACAAGAAAAATCCCAAATATGAAATCTAACAGCACACCTAAAGGAAATAGAAGCAGAACAGAAAAGACACCACAAACCCAGCAGAAGAAGAGAATTAATAAAGTTGAGTGCAGAAATAAACAATATAGAATCTAAAAAACTAGTAGAGCAGATCAATGAAACCAAGAGTTGGTTTTCCAAAAAAACAAACAAAATTGATAAACCTCTAGCCAGGCTTCTCCAAAAGAAAAGGGAGATGACCCAAATAGATAAAATCATGAATGAAAATGGAATTATTACATGAAATATTATAATGGAATTATTATCCCTCAGAAATACAAGCAATTATCAGGGAATGCTATGAAAAATTATATGCCAACAAACTGGACAACCTGGAAGAAATGGACAAATTACTAAACACCCACACACGTTCAAAACTCAAACCGGAAGAAATAGAAAACTTGAGCAGACCCATAACTGGTGAAGAAATTGAATCAGTTATCAAAAATCTCCCAACAAATAAGAGTCCAGGACCAGATGGCCTCCCAGGGGAAGTCTACCAGACATTTAAAGCAGAGATAATACCTATCCTTCTCAAGCTATTCCAAAAAAATAGAAAGGGAAGGAAAACTTCCAGGCTCATTCTATGAAGCCAGTATTACTTTGATTCCTAAACCAGACAGAGACCCAGTAAAAAAAGAGAACTAAAGGCCAATATCCCTGATTAATATGGATGCAAAAATTCTCAATAAGATACTAGCAAATTGAATTAAACAGCATATAAAAAGAATTATACACCATGATCAACTGGGATTCATTCCTGGGCTGCAGGGCTGGTTCAACATTCACAAATCAACCAATGTGATACATCACATTAATAAAAGAAAATATAAGAACCATATGATCCTGTCAATTGTTAAAGAAAAAGCATTTGACAAAATTCAGCATCCTTTCTTTACAAAAACCCTCGAAAAAGTCTGGATAGAAGGAACATACTTCAACATCATAAAAGCCATTTATGAAAAGCCCACAACTAATATCATCCTCAATGGGGAAAAACTGAGAGCTTTTTCCCTGAGATCAGAAACACGACAGGGATGTCCACTCTCACCGCTGTTGTTTAACATGGTGTTGGAAGTGCTAGCATCAGCAATCAGACAACAAAAGAAAATCAAAGGTATCAAAATTGGCAAAGGTGAAGTTAGGTTTTCACTTTTTGCAGATGACATGATATTATACATGGAAAATCCGATGGACTACACCAAAAGTCTGCTAGAACTGATACATGAATTCAGCAAAGTTGCAGGATACAAAATCAATGTACAAAAATCAGTTGCATTCTTATACACTAATAATGAAACAACAGAAGTAAAGAAACTGATCCCATTCAGAATTGCACCAAGAAGCATAAAATACCTAGGAATAAACCTAACCAAAGATGTAAAAGATCTGTATGCTGAAAACTATAGAAAGCTTATGAAGGAAATTGAAGAAGATACAAAGAAATGGAAAAACATTCTTTGCTCATGGGTTGGAAGAATAAATATTGTTAAAATGTCAATAGTACCCAAAGCTATCTACACATTCAATGCAATCCCAATCAAAATTGCACCAACATTCTTCTCGAAACTAGAACAAGCAATCCTAAAATTTGTATGGAACCACAAAAGGCCCTGAATAGGCAAAGTAATTTTGAAGAAGAAGACCAAAGCAGGAGGCATCACAATCCCAGACTTTAGCCTCTACTACAAAGCTGTCATCATCAAGACAGCATGGTATTGGCACAAAAACAGACACATAGACCAATGGAATAGAATAGAAACCCCAGAACTAGACCCACAAATGTATGGCCAACTCATTTTGACAAAGCAGGAAAGAATATCCAATCGAAAAAAGACAGTCTTTTTAACAAATGGTGCTGGGAGAATTGGACAGCAACATGCAGAAGGATGAAACTAGACCACTTTCTTACACCATTCACAAAAACAAACTCAAATGGATAAAGGGCCTGAATGTGAGACAGGAAACCATCAAAACCTTAGAGGAGAAAGCAGGAAAAGACCTCTCTGACCTCAGCCGTAGCAATCTCTTCCTCGACACATCCCCAAAGGCAAGGGAATTAAAAGCAAAAATGAACTACTGGGACCTAATGAGAACAAGAAGCTTCTTTACAGCAAAAGAAACAATCAACAAAACTCAAAGGCAAACAATGGAATGGGAAAAGATATTTGCAAATTACATTTCGCAGAAAGGGCTAGTATCCAAAATCTACAAAGAGTTCACCAAACTCCACACCCAAAAAACAAATAATCCAATGAATAAATGGGCAGAACATATGAATAGACACTTCTCTAAAGAAGACATCTAGATGGCCAACAGGCACATGAAAAGATGCTCAACATTGCTCCTCATCAGAAAAATACAAATCAAAACCACACTCAGATATCACCTCACGCCAGTCAGAGTGGCCAAAATGAACAAATCAGGAGACTATAGATGCTGGAGAGGATGTGGAGAAACGGGAACCCTCTTGCACTGTTGGTAGGAATGAAAACTGGTGCAGCCGCTCTGGAAAACAGTGAGGAGTTTCCTCAAAAAATTAAAAATAGACCTACCCTATGACCCAGCAATAGCACTGCTAGGAATTTACCCAAGGGATACAGGAGTGCTGATGCATAGGGGAACTTGTACCCCAATGTTTATAGCAGCACTCTCAACAGTAACCAAATTATGGAAAGAACCTAAATGTCCATCAACTGACGAATGGATAAAGAAATTGTGGTTTATATACACAATGGAATACTACTTGGCAATGAGAGAGAATGAAATTTGGCCTTTTGTAGCAATGTGGATGGAAGTGGAGAGTGTTATGCTAAGTGAAATAAGTCATACAGAGAAAGACAGATACCATATGTTTTCACTCTTATATGGATCCTAAGAAACTTAACAGAAGTCCATGGGGAGGGGAAGAAAAAAAAAGAGGTTAGAGAGGGAGGGAGCCAAACCATAAGAGACTCTTAAAAACTGAGAACAAACTGAGTGTTGATGGGGGTTGGAGGGGAGGAGGGTGGGTGATGGGAATTGAGAAGGGATGAGCACTGGGTGTTGCATGGAAACCAATTTGACAATAAACTTCATATTAAAAAGAAATTAAGCAGGTTTTCTTCTAAAAAATATTTACAACTTTAGTGTGATACAAAATATCTGTTAAGTCCTTTAATAAACATCATGGTATTGCTAATGTTAATATACTGTTATATTAATATGTTAACTATTCATAATAACAGCAACACTACATCTTAGTTAGAACTTAAGATAAAAATGTGAAATTTTCCCTTTTCAAGTTTATTAATCCCAAAATTTATTTATGCATGCTTTGGTATTCATGTACAGCTGGTTAGATACTATGCCCCAGAAGTGAGTTTTCCTCAGTCCCAGCTTCTAGCCCAAGTTGTGAATCTACCAATGATTTCTCTGCTTATCTATTCAGATGTTCCCTGAGAGTATATTCAATTTCTGGATCTCAACCTTCAAAAACATAACTGAGTTACTTTTAAAGTTACTAAACTATTACTGGAATAATTTGCACTCATTTTCTCAGTATTTCCCTTACATGATTCCAAACTTTATATCATCATTTGAAATAGGTAGCCCAGTCTTTAAAATATCATTCTCCAAATAATTTTACTATGAAGTTTCAATCATTAGCTTTGAGACAATGCTTCTTAATAGCTTTCTGGGCACCAGCTCCTACTGGGGAGTTATTCCAACTAACTCTTTCCCTGAAACATTTGGATACTTATTTTTTTATTACCTCTCTTTAGATAATTGTAATTTTTTCTGACTTGATATTAAAACATCAAGAAAATATCTTTTCTGACCTCTCTAAAAATTAGTCTGGGTGTATCTTATACAATAATTTTCTTTCTTTCTTTGTGGGTTTTGTTTTGTTTTTGTTTTTGCCTTTCCCATAGGTCTAATGTAGGCTTCCTTAATCACAGCATTATTGACTTTTTTTTTTTTTTTTTTTTGCCAGATAATGATCATCATGAGGAGTTGACTTCAGCATCGTGGGATGTTTAACATCATCCCTCATCTCTACTCACCAAATGCCAGGAGGCTCCATTTGTGATGGCTGAGAATATCTCTGGACATTGCTGACTCTCCATGGGGGGAAAATCATGCCCAGTGGAGAACCATAGGTCTAAGATGACTTGTGTAAACTTGAGTCTTGATTGAAAAACATCCCTCTCGGGTGCCTGGGTCAGTTAAGCATCTGACTTCACGAGTTCTGGCCTCACATCTGGCTCTGCATTTACACTGCAAAACCTGCTTCAGATCCTCTGTCTCCTTCTCTCTCTGACCTTCCCCAGTTCTCTCTCTCTCTCTCAAAAATAAATAAACATTAAATAATAATAAGAGGAAGAAGAAGAAGAAGAAGAAGAAGAAGAAGAAGAAGAAAAATACTCTCTATGATATTATTTGTAAGTATATATTTAGTTTGTCTTCTGATGTTTGAGAGCTAAAATAATTTTTTATAGATCATCCTTCTCTTTTCATTTAGACAAATCTGTCTTTCTGCTTACTGATGTCATTGCATGGTTTCTTGGCTAGCATTAGGATAAAAGCATCTGGTATCCAAGCTTTCTTTAGATTTTTAGCTTAGCATTTATGATTATTTAATTTAGCTTTTTCCTTATCTCTATTCCAAAGGCTTAGATCAATGTGGTAGTGTCTCCAGGATAATTTTTTTTATTCAAGAATATGAACTTCCCGGAAAGATGGCAGAGTAGGAGGACCCTAACCTCACCTCATCCTATGGATACAACTATAGGTAACACTCACATCAGTGTACATAACCCAGAAAATGACCAAAAGACTGGCAGAACAAACTCCACATCTAATGTAGAAAAGAAGTCACATCAAAGAGGGTAGTAAAGGCAAAGCCATTGTGGGGAGCTAAACTCCAGGGTCTGTCTGCCAGAGGGAAGAAGCCAAGGGCATGGAGAAAAAAAAGAAACAGACTACCCCACTTGATAGCCCACATGGGAAGGATGAATACCTATACATTTCTCTTTGAAAACCAGAGAAGCTGAATTTTCGAGTCCTTACAAGAGTGGGACTTAAACCCTGGAACTTTAAAAATCAGTGTGCTGGGCTCTGGGAGACCTGGGAGGGGGGTAATAGGAAACTGGGCCCTACTCTTAAAGAGAAAGCACAACAAACAGGTTATGGAGATAGAGTGTAGAAGCAATAGTTTGAAAACACATGGAGCATATGGGAGGGAGAGATTTTTAAAATTCTCGGAGTACACTGAGGGACTTTTCCAGAAACAAAGAAGCTAGCAATTTTCTTCTCCCCCCCCAACCCCCATCCCTCAGGATAAACATACAGTCACCTGCTGGAACCAGAACAGTAGTGGCATTCATTACCTAACTTGCTTACACCTTTCCTTGTCTTCTATAGCCAGGCCTGCCTCAGTGCCAGCACTGTGGATCTTTTCCCTGAGAAAACTAGTGCAAACCTTACCAACATCACAACTCCTGACTGAGCACTTTGTGGGGCCTTGGTCCTGGTGGCAGCAGCTTCTAATCACCTCACACAAAGAATGTGTGCGCCTTGTTAAAACTGTGTGCCCCATAAGCACAAACTTTGCAGAGTGGCCCAGCTGACTTGGTCTCCAGGGTGGCTGCACATCCTTTGTGGAAGAAGATTTGAGCAACCTTGTTAAAAGTGTGCACCCCACCCACTACTTTCAAGAACAAGAGACATAGCTAACTTTCATAACATACAGAAACAAGCATTGAGAGTTGGACAAAAAAAGGAGACCAAAGAATATGTCCCAAATGAAAGCAGAGGACAAAATCACAGCAAGAGATAAAAGCAAAATGGATATAAGTAATATTCCTGATGGAGAATTTAAAGAAATTATCATAAAGATACTTATTGAATTTCAGAAAAGAGTACAGGAAACTAACAAAGAGATAGATAAGAACCAATAAGAGATTAAAAAACCCACAATAATTGAAATTAAAAATACACTAGATGGAATAAATAGCAAGCTAGGAGAAGCAAAATGAATCAGTGACCTGAAGGACAGAGTAATAGAAAGTAACCAAGCTGAGCAGGTGAGAAGATAAAACTATGCAAAATGAGAATTGACTTAGGGAACTTAGTGACTCCATCAAGCATAATAACATTTGAATTATAGGAATCCCAGAAGAAGAAGAGAGAGAAGAAAGGGCTGGAAATGTATTTGAAGAAATGGTAGACAAATCTTTCTGAACTTGGAGAAGGAAACTGAAATTTAGATACAGGAAGCACAAGATCCTCCAATGAAATCAACCCCAAAATGTCCACACCAAGACACTGAAAAATAAAGAAGTTTAAAAGTAGCAAGAGAAAAGAAAACAGTTACATACAAGGGAAATCCCATAAGACTGTCAGCAGATTTTCAGGAGAAACTTTACAGTACAGAAGGGAATGGTGTGATATATTCAAACTGCTGAATTGGAACAATCTACAGCAAAGAAAACTCTATCCACCATGGCTGTCATTCAGAATAGAAGAAGAGGTAAAGAGTTTCCTACACACACAAAAGTTAAAGGAGTTCATGACGTTAAACCAGCCCTACAAGAAATGTTAAAGGGGGCTCTGAGTGGAAAGAAAAGTCCATAAGTAAGAGAAAGAAAAATAGGAAGCACAAAGGCAATACAAATCAGTCGAGGGACTCACAAAATAAGAGGATGTAAAATATGACATCATATACTTAAAATGTGCAGATGAATGGGTAAAGAATGGATTCAAACGTTAGTGATCATCTACTTAACGTAGTCTGTGATAAGCAGGGGATATTATATATACAAACCTAATGATAACCACAAGTCAAAAAGCAGTAATATGCAAAACTAAAGATAAAGGAATCCAAGTATATCAATATTATCCAAGTATATTTCACCAACTTATGGTGGGTGATTACTTTGAGCTTAAATGGACTAAATGCTCCAATCAAAAGACATAGGGTGACAGAATGGATAAAAAAAAACACAAAACAAGAAACAAACAAACAAACAAAACCAAGACCCATCTATATGCTGCCTATAAAAGACTCATTTTAGACCTAAATACAAATGCAGATTGAAGTGAGGGGATAGAGAAATATTTATCATGCAAAAGGATGTCAAAAGAAAGCCAAAGCAGCCATACTGCTATCAGACAAAATTAAGTTTAAAACACAGACTATTATGAGTGACAAAGAAAGACACTGTATAATTAAGGGGATAATCCAACAAGAAGACTGACAGTTGTAAATATTTATGCACCCAACATGAGAGCACCCAAATATATGACACAGTTAATAACAAATATAAAGGAAACACTTGATAGTAATACAATAGTAGTAGAAAACTTTAATACACTACTTACATCAATGAACAGGTCATCTAAACAGATGTCAACAAGGACACAGTGGCTTAGAATGACATACTGGGCCAGATGTATTTAATAGGTTCATTCAGAACGTTCCATCCTAAAACAGCAGAATACACATTCTTTTCAAGTACACATGGAATATTATCCAGAATAGATCGTATATTAGGTCATGAATCAATGTTAACAGTTTCAAAAAGATCAAAGTGATACCACGCATCTTTTTCTGATCACAACAGTATGAAACTGGAAATCAACCACAGGAAAAAATCTGTAAAAAGCACAAATACAAAGAGGTTAAATAGCAAGGTACTAAATAATGAATAGGTCAACCAAGAAATAAAAAAGGAAATAAAAAATACATGGAGAGAAATTAAAATGAAAACACAATGATCCAAAATACTTGGGGTGCAGCAAAAGTGGTTCAAAGTGAGACATTTGTAGCAATACAAGCCTATTTCAAGAAGCAAGAAAAATGTCAAATAAACTACCTCCTCTTACAGATAAAGGAGTTAAAACAATAAGAAGAAACAAAACCAAAAACTAACAGAAGGAAATATACAATAAATATTAGAGCAGAAATAAACAGACAAGCAAATAAACAAACAAAAAAACAACAACAATAGAACAGATCAAACAAAGTAGAACCTGCTTCTTTGAAAAGATAAACAAAATTGATAAACCACTAGCCAGACTCACCAAAAAAATAAAAAAAAGATAAAGAGAGGGAGAGAGGGAGAGAGAGACTCCTATAAATAAAATCAGAAATGAAAAAGAGAAATAAAAACCGACACTACAGAAATACAAAGAATTGTAAAAGAATATATAAAAACAAATGCCAAAAAACTGGACAACCTAGAACAAATGGATATTCCTAGAAACATATAACTACCAAAACTGAATCACAAAGAAATAGAATATTTGAAGATACCCATTACTGGTAATGAAATTGAATCAGTAATCAAAAAACTCTCAACAAAATCCAGGACCAGATAGTTTCACAAGTGAATTCTACTAAACATTAAAGAAGAGTTAATTCCTATTCTTGTCAAATTAGTAAAAAAAAAAAAAAAAAAAGAAATGGAAGGAAAATTTCCAAATTCATCGTATGAGGCCAGCAGTACCTTGATTCCAAAATCAGATAAAAATGCCACAAAAAAAAGAGAACTATAGGCCAGTATCTCTCATGAATATAAATGAAATAATCCTCAACAAAACATTAGTAAACTGAATGTAACAATACATTAAAAATATCATTCACCATGATCAAGTTGGAATTTATTCCTAGAGTGTAAGAGTGGTACAATATTACCAAATCAATGTGCTACATCACATCGATAAGTGAAATGATAAAAATCATATGATAATTTCATTAGATGTAGAAAAAGTCTTTGACAAAGCACAACATCCATTCATGATAAAAACCCTCAACAAAATAGGTTTAGAGGGAATATACCTAAACATGATAGAGGCCTTATATGAAAAACCCACAACTGACAGCACATTCAGTGGGGAAAAACTGTACCCTAACAGGAATAAGATAAAGTCCCATCACTTTGATTCAACATAGTACTGGAAGCCCTGGCCACAGCAATTAGACAAAAGAAAGGAATAAAAGCCATTGAAATTGGTAAGAAAGAAGTAAAACTTTCACTATTGGCAGAAGACATGATACTATATACAGAAAACCTGAAAGACTACCAAAAAAAAAAAAAAAAAAAACCTGCTAGAAATGACAAATGCATCAGTAAGTTTGCAGGATGAAAAATCAAGGTAGAGAGACCCATTGCATTTCTACACACTAATAATGAAGCAGTAGAAAGAGAAATTAAGAAAACAATCCCATTTAGAATTGTGCCCAAACCATAAAATACCTAGGAATAAGCTGAACAAAAGAGGTGAAAGACCTACACTCTGAAAGCTGTAAAACATTGGTGAAAGAAATTGAAGATTACACAAAGCAATGGAAAGACACTACCTACTTATGGATTGGAAGAACAAATATTGTTAGAGTGTCTATACTACCCAAAGTAATCTACAGATTTAATGTGATCCCTATCAAAGACCAACAGCATTTTTCACAGAACTAGAACAAATAATCTTAAGATTTGTATGGAACTACAAAAGACTCCCAAATTGCCAAGTCAATCTTTAAAAAGGAAAATAAAACTGGAGATACCACAATTCCAGTCTTCTAGTTACATTGCAAAGTGGTAGTAAATAAAACAGTATGGAAATGGCACAAAAATAGACTCACAGATCAATGGAAAAGGATAAAAATCCCAGAAATAAACCCGCACCTATATGGTCAATTCATCTTTGAAAAAGGAGACATGAATATACAATAGGAAGAAGATAGTCTCTTTGACAAATGCTGTTGGAAAAACTAGTCAGCTACATGCAAAAGAATAAGACTGGACAACCTTCTTATACCACACACACACACACACACACACACACACACACACAAACACTCAGATTAAGTACCTAAATGTGATACTTCAAACCATAGAAATCCTAGAAGACACCACAGGCAGTAATTTCTCTGACATTGGCAATAATAACATCTTTCTAGATATGTCTCCTGATGCATAAGAAACAAAGGCAAAAGTAAACTATTGGGATTACATCAAAATAAAAATGTTCTACACAGAAAAGGAAACAATCAACAAAACTAAAATACAGCTTACTTAATGGGAGAAGATATGTGCAAATAATATATCTGATAAAGGTTTTAGTATTCAAAATAATTACAGAACTAATATAGCTCAACACCCAAAAAACAAATGTCCAATTAAAAAATGAGCAGAAGACATCAAGAGACATTTCTCCAAAGAAGACATACAGATGGCAAATTGACACATGAGAAGATGCTCAATATGACTCATCATCAAGGGAATGCAAATCAAAACCACAGTGAGGTGAGATACCTCCTCATACCTGTTAGAATGGCTAAAATTAAAAAAAAAAACAAACAAACATAGGAAAACAACAAGTGTTCGCAAGGATGTTGTGAAAATGGAACCCTCTTGCATTGTTGGTGGAATTGCAAACTGGTTCAGCCACTGTAGAAGGCAGTATGGAGGATACTCAAAAAGTTAAAAATAGATCTACCCTATGATCCAGTAGTTGCACTACTGGGTATTTCCCTAAAGACTACCAAAATTCTATTTTGAAAGAATACATGCACCCTATGTTCATAGCAGCATTATTTACAATAGCAAACTACAGAAACAGCCCAAATGTCCATTGATAGATGAATGGATAAAGAAAATGTGATATATATTTGGGTGCCTGGGACGTTCAATCGTTTGAGCGTCCAACTATTGATTTCAGTTAAGGTCATGATTCCAGAGTTGTAGGATCAAGTCCCACATTGGGGTCCATGCTGAGTGTGAAGTCTGTTTAAGATTCTCTCCCTCTCAGGGCATCTGGGTGGCTTAGTCATTTAAGTGTCCTACTTCGGTTCAGGTCATGATCTGATGGCTCATGAGTTCAAGGCCCATTCTGGGTTGTGTGCTGACAGCTCAGAGCCTGAAACCTGCTTTGGATTCTGTGTCTCCTTCTCTCTCTTCCCCTCCCCAACTCATGCTCTGTCTCTGTCTCTGTTTCTCTCATATATGTATATATATATAATATTATATATATATATCATATATAAAATATATAATATATATTATATATATAACATATAATATTATATACATAATATTATATGTTATATATATAATATATATATTATTTTATAGATGTAAAATAAGTAAACATTAAAAAATTTTTAAAAAAGATTCTCTCTCTCCCTCTGTCCTTCTCCCCTGCTTGTGCTCTCTTTCTCTCTAAATAAAATTTAAAAAGAAGTTATGATATATATATATATATATATATATGAAAAATATTTTTCATATATATATATGAAGAAATATTTTTCATATATATATATGAAAAAATATTTTTCATCCATAGAAAGAATGAAATCTTGCCATTTGCAACTACATGGATGGATCTATAGAGTATAATGGTAACAAAATAATCCAGTCAGAGGAAGACAAATGTTATATGATTTTACTCATATATGAAATTTAAGAATCAAAACAAACATACACAGGAAAAAGAAAATAGAAACAAACTAAAAAACAGACTCTTACCTATACAGAACAAACAAGTGGTTACCAGAGGGGAGGTGGGTGGGATATGTAAAGAGAGTTAAGAGTATACTTAAAAAAAATTAATGTTTCTTTATTCTTGAGAAACAGAGAGACACAGAACGTGAGCAGGGGAGGGGAAGAGAGAGGGAGAAACACAGAATCTGAAGCAGGCTGTAGCCTCTGAGCTGTCAGCACAGAGTCCAATGCGGGGCTTGAACTCACAAACCATGACATCATGACCTGAACTGAATGAAGTAGGATGTTTAACTGAGCCACCCAGGCGCCCCAAGGGTATACTTTTCTTGATGAGAGCTGAGTAATATATGGAATTGTTGCATCACTATATTGTACACCCGAAACAAATATAGCACTGTATGTTAACTACACTGTAATTTAAAAAAAAAGAATAATTTCTGTGACATTTCTGAGGATAAAGTGACAATCCATATCTCCAATGTTCACAAGTATGAATAGCACTTTGTGGAAAATAAAGCTATAGAAGGAATGCAAATAAAGCCTAGCCACTTAATTTCTGGACTTTTCCCTTTATCTAGATAAAGTTCAGGATTTACAATTCCGGATTTGCAGTTGGCCAGTAGATCTGCCTCAGAAACATAACAGCGATTAAGTAAAATTATGTTATCCAGTAATGTTTATAAAGCCTGTAGAGAGAAGATGTTCTAAATTGGATGTTACAAAGATCTGAATAAAAATGTCAATATTAAAGATGTACCTGGCCAACTTGATGTACTCCAAAGCCCAAAGTCATGTGCCCTGACCCAAAGCAAAAAAAAAAAAAAAAAATGTTTCTCAAATTCTATTCACAAGGTCAAGTTTCAAAGTTTCTAGTCATTATGTCAAGTCTTATGGTTTTACAATTCCAATAAGTAGTAGTTCTCTGGTAGGCAAGGACTAAAATGGCCCCCAGTGATTCCCATATCCTGAAATTTGTGCCTATCTGTGATTCCCTCTTCTTCAGTATGTGCTGGGCTCAGTGCCCTCCATTCTAATGAACAGAGTACTCTAAAAGTGCTAGGTTGCACTTCTGAGAAAAGGTTGCAAAGGGCTTGTAGCTTCTCTCTGGGGCATTCTATCTCACACATTTTCTCCCTCAGAGACTTTGTTTGGTTCAAGAATTAAATGTGTGTGATCTTCAAAGTCTTTCCTGCCACTGGTATCCCATCACTGGTACCATATCAAGTGTACATACCACAGGGACTTACATCATTGGAATTTTTTATCTTCCCATTTTGTTTAAAAATTAAGACTTGGGGCGCCTGGGTGGCGCAGTCGGTTGGGCGTCCGACTTCAGCCAGGTCACGATCTCGCGGTCCGGGGGTTCGGGCCCCGCGTCGGGCTCTGGGCTGATGGCTCAGAGCCTGGAGCCTGTTTCCGATTCTGTGTCTCCCTCTCTCTCTGCCCCTCCCCCGTTCATGCTCTGTCTCTCTCTGTCCCAAAAATAGATAAACGTTGAAAAAAAAAAAAATTTAAAAATTAAGACTTACGCCACAGTCTACCCTCCACTGATTATGTCATGTTCGCCTCTATTGTGACTACAAATGAAAATGATTTCCTTCATCGTATCAGCCTATCTGAACACGCCTTTCAAATACCAACTCATATCCCACCTTACTAATGAAGACTCCCTCACAGGGACTTTTCCCTTTTTTGCCCTCCGCAGAGCGTTCAAGTATGTCATCTTGTTCACCACTTATTTCATTTATTTTCCTTGTGTCACCTGTCTTCCCATATTATATTCTTTTGCGTCCTCAGTAGTCCAGGAAAAAGTGATCTTAATCCTTTTGCTCACTCAGCAACATGTATTGAAAGCCTACTCTGTATTTGGCTTGGGGTTTACAAATATGAAAGAAAACTTAAAAAGGCACTGGCATTGTCCTCAAGGAGCCTGAATACCAGCACTAGATATGCCGGAGGTATACAACATATATACTTATTAATACGTGGTTTGTTTTAAACTACAGAACTTTCCAAAGACATCAGATAATTGACATCAAAATTAATTTTGCTGTTACAGAAATATTGAAGACTCTCAGGTACATCAGAACATAAATAATGAACAGGCAGATTGAGGTTGTTTCTTCATAGTGACTGGGCTTTGATCTTTATTACCTCTTCAGACATTTCTCATTTTTCCTTTTCCACTTTCATTTTCCCATGGATTTCTCATTGTCTCTAATTATCTTGTCCTTTTGCACCTCTTTGTCTTTTTCCTGTTCTATGTTTTAACAGATGATAACACTAAGCATGGCAACTTAATTTATGCACTTAGAGGGCTCTTAAGATAGTTGTCATTCTGATCACCATTCGGTCTTTTTGGAATTTAGCCATTTAAAAATTTTTGATGGTTTTATTTATTCGAAGGAAGTATGGGGTATTTTCTATCTTTAGACAGAAAATAATATCATAGGTGGTTTATATAGTAGTGTTTCTCTGGCACAAGTTAACATATGATTTGTTAATAGTCTTTCATTCAATGTCACTTTCTTCATTGAGCTACCATGCCTGTTGTCTGATACATGCAGGCTATTTTCTTATATTGTAAGCAAATGGATGCTTCATTTAAGGATTGTGGTGGCTGTGAGGAGCACAAACCTGATGGCTCCAAAACATAAAGATACATATGTTTTTCTCACTAAACAAGAAGCCTGATAGTGAGTGATGACTAGAACGATTTCAGCAGCTAAAGGAAGACAATCCAAGGTTTCTGAAATTCTATTGACCTTTCTCCCATGTCCTGCTGGGATGCTGTAGCTCTAACTATCCTGTCAAAACTGCAGCAGGAGGAAGGACTGTCTAAAGTAAGAGAAATGTTTTCATCTTAATCTTTTCTAAATCAGGAAAAAAATGAATGGATGAATATACATACGTAATAATGAATGAATCATGGGTTTTATTTGTCTTTATACCAGCAGAGTTGCAAATCTATATTTTTATCTAGTTTTTTCATTCTTTTTTATGGAAGAGAGTGACCACAAAAGTGAATACTACCTATATCCATGAAAGCCAGGATACAACCTTACAGTTTTGCCTAGGATTGATTGAGGGGTTTCCCAGATATGGTATTTTCAGGGCTAAACTGGGATAATCTCAGGCAAACTGGTATGATTGTTCACTCTAAGGAACTCCTGTCACTGCAGTAAAAGTCAGTTTTAATTATTAGTTTCTAAACTAAAAGAAAGCAAGGTAGAAGAGTGTAGAAATGAATGTTAAGCAGGAAAACTGTATTTAACATAATTCATGCCTGAAGACTCACACACCCATTTTCTCATAAAACATTTTTATATGGATTACACTTACACTCTACCTCCAGAAGAAACCATCGTTAAATCTTATCAATTATGCATATAGGTCTGTATTATTTTCTAAGTTCTGTTGTAGCAAATTACTACAAACTTAGCTATTTTAAAAATATTTATTCCCTGTTTTCTGGTGGTCGGAGTCCAAGTTGGATTTGGAGGCCTACATTTCTTTTGGAGGCTCTAAGGGGAGCCTGTTTTTGTGCCTTTTCCAGCTTTTAGATATTGTTTACATTCCTTGGTTTATAGCCCTTCCTTCATCTTCAAAGGCAGGGTGTAGTGTCTTCCATCCTCTCTGACCTACCCTCTCCCTTTTATAAGGGTCCATGTGATTACATTGGGTCCACTTGAAAAATCCTGGATTTTTCTCGATTGCAAGATTGTTAACTTATTCATATCTTCAAAGTTTCTTTTGAATGTGATGTGACATAGTCACAGGTTCCAGGATTAGGATATGGACATCTATGGGGAGACATTATTTAACCTACCATAGGGACCAAATCAAGTATTCCTAGGTCAAGTGCAGATTAATCCTGCCTAACAAAAGATCAAAGAAGAAACTCTAAGAAGTCAAAGCCAGGGGCTCTATCAGTTTGATTAATCAAGGGATTAATCCAATGTCAAGGCATGAGCTCCCTAGTTTTCTGGCCCAATGGGATTTCATATTGATTTATGACTACTGTTTATGTCTCTTATGTTCTTTTCTCCAGTTTATTTCTGAACATCTTGTTCAACTTGATATTTTTTTCTGACCTATTCTAAAGTTTATACATTCTATTTAAATCAATGTCTACTCTGCAGAAGACATTTTATTTTGATTCGTGTTTATAGCTTCCTATAATCTGGTAAGGGCTTTCAATATTAAATTCCTTAAGACAGTAATTATACTATTTTCATGCCTTTATTTCACATTGTCATTATCTTGCTACCTGACACTTTTGTTTCTGTTTTACCTCTTTGGCCAACTTATGTTTTTTTCCTAACTTGCTGTATTATTTTTTATTGAATATCATACATTGTAAGTGATATACTGTAAAGACTAATTGAGGATATGATGATATCTCTCTCGAGGTCTATTCACTCCCTTTACTGATGTAGGAAGGTGACCTGGACCTAGTCTAATACCCTTGTCAACCAGAATTGGGTAAATAAACTAATTATATTGTTTGGAAGTCACAAAAATCTATGTCTCCATGAACATATTGTTCTCTCCAGAACTCTCCAATCTCCAATGGGAATTTGAATAATTTATATTTGTTAGGGTTTTCAATTTACATATGGAATCTAGTCTGTGTGTGTAAATATGTATGCATGTATGTGTGTAATTGTCATAAAAAATTAATTCTTAGCTAACCAAGATAGAGTCCATTTGTCTATTTTTAACACTCAGCACTCTTATGCAAATTGAAAGTGTTAGTTCCTCATATGATTTTTCCTATAATTTTTTGCTAATATTAAATACCAGCTGTCAAGTGTAATGTATTGTTTCAGATATGCTGGGTAGAGAAAAATGTTATAAGAAATGAGATACCATTAAAAAATTAGTTGGACTTTTACAAAAGGGCAAGAGCATTACATATAAATCTTCAAAGTGCATATCAAGTCATAACTTCTTAGGAAGTCCTTTTGTGTTACCAAAGTATTACTTATAGCCTTCTCTTTTATACACTTGGCAGGAATCCCATTATCATAGCCTACGGCAGTCAAAACCATCCTCATGTTATATGTAATTCCTCAGTTTTATCTCTGTGCATCTAAATCTGCAGAAATTTTTATATAATAGTCTATACTTGTTTCTAGAAAAATACTCTAGTCATATATCTCATAATTTGAACAAATGTAATGAATACTATGGAATGACATCTCTGAAAATTTACCAAATTATTTTTTTTTATCTGTTCTCCTTTCACTAATGAATGAGATTAATTGATAAATAATCCTTTTATCTAATTATACTGGAGATATTTATATAACACTAATTTTCCCCTTTCACATATAGCCCCTAATATCTTCATATTATTACATTGATATTTCCACAGAATTATAAGTATGTCCTTTCTGAATAATTAACGTGATTGCATCTTTACTGAAGACAATGTATTATCAACCTCTAAAGAAAAAAGAAAAAAAAACATGCTATAACCAATAACGGCTAACTAATAGCTACTAACATCTATCTAATTTGACTTTCCCAACACCTTGAAGTTCAACATGATTGAGAGCCAAGAAGTAAAAGCACTCTTAACAGGCAAAATAGACACCATTAAATACATGAATTGGCATGTATGAACAAGGTACTCAAGACCTCATAATTAATTATAATAAGAGAAAGCTGATTAACTGGACTTTAGTATACTTGGCTGTCTAGGTCCTACACCACTGGCTGTTATAAATGGCAAAGTTTCAAAAACATGTGAAAGTAAACATAGAGGCTGGATCATTTAATATTAGGGAATTATCCTGTAATTTGTCTCAGTAGTTTTCAAGAATATTTGAAGTCTACATCCTTCTTTTCCTGCCTGGAATACCTGTCCCCTTTTTGTCAATATGTGTAAATTAAATTATCTCCCCAAACTCAGTATAGATATCATATTATGACACATAATTCCCCTGACCTAATCAACCCAACCTAATACAGCATACTTTTCTACTACTTCTATAGTATTATTCGAAAATGTAGGTCTTATTTTAAGCACTAATTTATGTATCTTTTTCTCTCTCTAAACTGAAACCCTGCAGGGCACCTGGGTGGCTTAGTTGGTTAAGCGTTTGACTTCAGCTCATATCATGATCTCACGTTTTGCGAATTTGAGCCCCACATCAGGCTCTGTGCTGACAGCTCTGAGCCTGGAGCATGCTTCAGATTCTGTGTCTCCCTCTCTCTCTCTCTGCCCCTCCCCTGCTCGCACTCTATCTCTCTCTCAAAAATAATAAATATTAAAAAAATAGAAAATAAACTGAAACCCTGTGTTTCTTTTATTTTGTTTTAAATATCCTATGTTTTGGAAGTTATGTATAGTCTCACACATAATTTAGAAGGATTATAATAAATTTTCAAATATTTGTTATTAATAGTTTTCCTTGGAAAATACACGCTTTTGATATTTTTGCAAAAGAACATGTATAGACTTAACTGCTAAGTCTTATTTCATAAAGCTATTCAGGTAAAGAAACATGAAGGTGCTGCTCTTCCTATGATTTTCATCGACAAGGTTTAGCACATAGAAATTACTATATATATGCCTCCTGAACTTACCTTATGGTTGAGCAAATTAGAATAGGAGAAACAGTCAGTTAACAGAGAATTAATAGAGGGGATAATTGGTAGACAGAATTTCATAAAATGCAAGAATATCATTGCATAAATACAATTACATTTATTCAACAAAATACATTTATTCAAAAATTACATTTATTCAACAAAAATAAGCCTAATGTGAACAGTAATAAAATAGTATTTCTTGAATGACATTTCAGAATGTCATTACCATACCTGCAAAGATTGTTAAATATACACATGCTTGGGCCCCAATATTAGATCAAATTAATCATAATTTCCACAAAGCAAATTCATTCTGTATTTTAGTCAGATTTCCCAAATGTTTTTGGAAGTAAAGGCTGATTTGTGAAACTGGAACTTTGTGAAGGACATGGTTTTTGGTTCTGAAGCAAAGAAAATCTACTACTCAATCAAATCTTCTGAGCAAACATAAATGTTCCCTATATTATTTGCAGTTAATTAGCTATTATTACTCTTTATTTAATAAAATATTTCCCATAGAAAATAAAAAGGAAAGGGGTGCCTTGGTAGCTCAGTCATTTAAACGTCCAACTTTGGATCAGGTCATGATCTTGAAGTTGGTGAGTTTGAGCCCCACATCAGGCTCTGTGCTGACAGCTCAGAGCCTGGAGCCTGTTTGGATTCTGTGTCTCCTTCTCTCTCTGCCCCTCCCCCATGTCTCTCTCTCTCTCTCAAAAATAAATAAATATTTTTTAAAAAATTAAAAGGAAATAAGAAGGAAAATCCAATAACCAGATAGAGCCCAAAGGAAATATTATATAAGACATTAATGAAAAAAATGGTTCTCCTGGGTTCATGGGTGTGGAAAGATTATGAAGAACCTCAATAGTGAGAAAGCAGCAGTGTTGAAGTCCTTGATAATTAAGATTTCTTGGTCTCCTGAACTTTTCTGCCATTCACTATAAAGCTGGTGCTACTTCTCCTTATTTCTTTATATTATATTTGTAAAACAGGTAACATACATTGAAGTGTTACCTATATGTTTCATAAAATACCTATATACTTCATGTGTTTACTGGAAAGTAGAGTTTATTTCAAAACAAAAAAAAAATTAGAAAAATATTTATGTAGAAAATTATATGATCTCACACATCTCTGTTTTATGTTCTTTAGGTCTATTTCTATTATTAATTATTAAACTTAAAAATTAAATTATGTGTAGACAAATGTCTATTCAACTTGAAATATAAGGGGAAAGCTTTTCAGTAACATTAAAAATGCATATACATCAGTTGATGTGGTTTATATACACAATGGAATACTATGTGGCAATGAGAAAAAATGAAATATGGCCTTTTGTAGCAACATGGATGGAACTGGAGAGTGTGATGCTAAGTGAAATAAGCCATACAGAGAAAGACAGATACCATATGGTTTCACTCTTATGTGGATCCTGAGAAACTTAACAGAAACACATGGGGGAGGGGAAGGAAAAAAACACAAAAAAAGAGGTTAGAGTGGGAGAGAGCCAAAGCAAAAGAGACTGTTAAAAACTGAGAACAGGGGCGCCTGGGTGGCGCAGTCGGTTAAGCGTCCG
Organism: Puma concolor; assembly: GCF_028749965.1. NCBI lineage: Eukaryota > Metazoa > Chordata > Mammalia > Carnivora > Felidae > Puma > Puma concolor. The sequence goes on from NC_141679.1 coordinate 37,622,271, forward strand.
ACTTCAGCCAGGTCACGATCTCGCGCTCCGTGGTTTCGAGCCCCGCGTCGGGCTCTGGGCTGATGGCTCAGAGCCTGGAGCCTGTTTCCGATTCTGTGTCTCCCTCTCTCTCTGCCCCTCCCCTGTTCATGCTCTGTCTCTGTCCCAAAAATAAAATAAAAAACGTTGAAAAACGTTTGAAAAAAAATTAAAAACAAATTAAAACAAACAAAAAACTGAGAACAAACTGAGGGTTGATGGGGGGTAGGAGGGAGGGAGGGGAGGGGAGGTGGGGGAGGGGAGGGGGGAGGGGAGGGGGGAGGGGAGGGGAGGGGGGAGGGGAGGGGGAGGGGGGAGGGGAAGGGGAGGGGGGAGGGGAGGGGAGGGGGGAGGGGAGGGGGAGGGGGGAGGGGAGGGGGAGGGGGGAGGAGGGGAGGGGGGAGGGGAGGGGGGAGGGGAGGGGAGGGGGGAGGGGAGGGGGAGGGGGGAGGGGAAGGGGAGGGGTGGAGGGGAGGGGGGAGGGGGAGGGGAGGGGAGGGGGGAGGAGGAGGGGTGGAGGGGAGGGGGGAGGGGGAGGGGAGGGGAGGGGAGGGGGGAGGGGGAGGGGAGGGGAGGGGAGGGGGGAGGGGGAGGGGAGGGGGAGGGGGAGGGGGAGGGGGGAGGGGAGGGGGAGGGGGAGGGGGAAGGGGAGGGGGAGGGGGGAAGGGGAGGGGGAGGGGGAGGGGGGAGGGAGGGGAGGGAGGGGAGGGGAGGGGGGTGATGGGTGATGGGTATTGAGGAGGGCACCTTTTGGGATGAGCACTGGGTGTTGTATGGAAACCAATTTGACAATAAATTTCATATATTAAAAAAAATTTTTTAAAAATGCATATACAAAAGAAGCTTGAATAAGTTTTGCTGAAAACACTCTTTTCTCCTTTTTGTGTTTAATACATCTGTGTTTTAATCTAAATAATAATAGTAATAATGAAGAAATTAATTAAAATAAAAACATGGTCTACAAAGATTTTCAGAAAAAAAGCTGGCAATTCCAAACAATAATAATGTAGATAGTTATATTTAGTATTAGACTAAATAACTTTGAACTACCTAGATTTAAATGCCAATTTTATCTCTTCCTAGCTCAATGACCTTTCCTCATCTATAAAATAATAGAGTTGAAAGGAATAAATACCTTTTTAACAAGAGTGCTTTCTATTTATTGAAACATAGCTATGATTTGTATACACAAACTCCCTATTATTTGAAATTGTTTGTTACCTACTCAAGGTGAAATACGTAATTTCTTTTTAATCAGAAAGATTTCTACTTTTGTTTTTTTTTATTTTTTTTATGTTTATTTATTTAGTTTGAGAGAGAGAGAGTGAGAGAGAGAGAGATGCCTGCACAAGTGGGGAAGGGGCAGAGGAAGGAGAGACAGAATCCCAAGTAGGCTCCTCACGATCAGTGCAGAGTCCAATGCTGGGCTTGAAATCATGAAATGTGAGATCATGACTGAGATCCAGAGTAGGACACTTAACCCACTGTGCCACCCAGGCACCTCATAGAATTTATATCTTTGAAGAAATATATTCACCTATGATTTATTTTTTATATTCTATTTTAAGCAAGTCAGATGACTTGATGTGAGTACTAGAGTAACCACTGACATATTTTGCAATAAGTTCAGAAGCAGAAGACTGAAGAAAACTGCTCTAAGAATCATCTGTGCAATCAAATTGTCTTCATGTTTTGAATATATCTTGGAAGTTCACTGAGCAAATATTCAAAACATAAAGTTCTAACATTTTATTGCTGTGAATTATAATACTAAATGGAGGTTTATGATAATCATAGTTTTTAGACTCCCTATGGTAGTCATGGGACTTCTTTAAGAGCTAAGTATTTGTGGTTCTCATTAAAATTTTTGTTCTGAAAAATGACCATTGAGGTTGAAAAGGCTCAAGAGACCCAAAGTAAATACTCTAAAATATGTGCTGCTTTGTTGTTTAAAATTACTAATAAACATATGTTGAATACATTATAACTTACACTAGCTGTTTTTACGAGGGAAAAATATAATAGTAAAATTTTGTATAAGGCAAAATTATAAAATGTTTATTTGTCACGTCATAAATTGTTTATTATAGGAACATTAACAATCCTCTTGGATTTATTATGATCAAATCACATGTCATTTCTGACATTTAAGAATTTAGTGTTTCTAATGGGCTTTACGTTTTTAAAGTTTATTTATTTATTTTGAAAGAGACAGAGAGAGTGTGATGGGGGGAGGGGCAGAGAGAGAGGGAGAATTCCAAGCAGGCTCTGCCCAGCCCGCGCAGAGTGCAAGGGAGAGCTCAAACTCACCAAACTGAGATCTTGACCTGAGACAAAAATCAAGAGCCGACGCCTAACCAACTGAGCCATCCAAACACCCCTCTAACGAACTGTACTTTTCTTAACTTCCAAACAAATCTTGCTGAAAGTACCTAAAAAAAATAGCCACGCATCCTTCTTGTATACTAGGCTTTTGTTTCATAGCCAGGTTCTTGAGAATGGCATACAGAACCCTTCAGAATCGCGGTTAGCCTATCTCCACAGGTTTCTCTTGATAATCTCTTTCAAGATATTGTATTTCAGCCCTATCAAATTACTGCTATTCTTAACACCTCATGCTGTTTGCTGCCTCCTGTCAAATGCTTGTTCTCTGTAAGTATCACCAAGACAACCTGATAATAAGGTGAAGCTGTGTTTATTTTTAGCTGGGTAAGGGAGATGGCTACTGGACAGAATTCTTAGCAGCATCTCAAAAGGAAGGACAAACTCAAGATATTTAAGAAGTTTCAGAGTCTGGTTTAAGTCAAGGCTTTTAAAAGGAGGGCTTGAAAAGGATTAGATATATGTTATGTTAAACAGTTTGAAACTGGTAGCCCCGGCAAGGCAAGGATTTGGAGGTGAGGGTTTAGAAGAATATTGAGAAGAAAATTGTCAATTGATTCTATCTATTGGAAAGTTGTACGGCTTGACATTTATTTAAATTTTTTCTCCCCAAGTCCCTTAAACATAGAAAAAGGTCATTTGAAACTTGTATCTTCCCTAGTCTAAAGTTTCTAGGAATATGAAGATATGTTCATCTTGAAAACAGGGGACTAGTAAAGTCCTGTTGGTGAAGACAGCCAAATAGTATAGCTAAGTCAATGTAGTTAGTAAGCTGTGTGGCTATAGATGGTTTCTGATTTTCATTCTATCTGCACATATCTCTCTGTCCTTCTAGGATGCTTGCCTTTAGAAGTTTTGGGAAACTTCTTCCATTTTTTTCTCCTGCAGTGGTCCCTCATGAAGCACTGACGATATTTTCACTTGTGCTACTATTGTCCTTACTGCTCTCCCTTATCTTATGAAACAGTTGTAAGACTACATGATATTTAAGAAAATTTGTGTCCGCAAGAAAAATGGTTTTACATTTAATTATTAGCAAAATCAAATTTTGTACTTACATTTCTCAAGCCTCACGAAGGGATAAGCTACCACGACAATTTTCTTAAACATCCATTTTGTCCATTTACTTGACATACTATCATCTTAAACTAACAAATAAAAGTGCCAGAATATTTTCTTTTATTCAGCATTACTATAGTAGCTTCTTATCCTTCGCTGTCCTACATCCTCACTCCCAGTCTCCTGTCTTTCCTCCCAGTCATTCCCAACTGCAGGATTTCAAAGAAATACATTGGCATCATAGATTGTTTTGTGCTCACATGCTTGGAGTGTCTGTGGGAATAGGATTGTTGGGGAGTAAGTAAATAAAAGTAGATTTCGTTTTTGAGGGCAAGGGGAACAAAAACTTGATACTTCTTTCTAGCCATGCATGAATCTCTGTATTGTGAATACTGGGTTGCAAGCTTATATCTGCCAATAATCAATGAAAAAGCCTTGAAAGAAGGGATGAGTTCTTATTGATATTATAAATAAAAGTGTCTTGTATGTTTTTAAATGTTAACATAAATAGGATAAAGTTTAGAAATTTGCCTTTTTCACTTATTATTACACTGGAAAGCTCTATCCATATTGTATATAATGATTGAATTTATGTGTTTAATTGTACTAAGCAGCAGAACATAAGAATATACCACATGTTAACTAATAATTTTCCTTGGAAGTAAAACATCAGATTGACTTTCGTTTACCTTTTTTAAAACTTAAAAATGCTGAAATTCTCATCCCTTTATGTCTCCCTAAGCACATGAGCTCAAGGACACTGCAAGTGAAATTACTAGTCTTCCAATAGGTGTGTTTTCAATTTTTAACTAAGACTCCCAAGTCGATCTCCAAGGTGATCGTACTAATAATGTTCATTCCTACCAGTTTTCACAGCAGTAGATGAAAATTTAAATTTTTGATCTTCTTTTCAATCCTCATTGTGTAAAATGGTGCATTATTTCTTTCTCTTGTGAGTTACTCATTATTTATAAGTTCTCCCATATGTTTCTCGTGTTTTATTTGTAGGCTTATTAATTATATAATTATTTTAATGATGGTGTAGTTACATTTATCTATATTTTCAGTTGAGTTATTTGCTTTCTAGGATATGATGATGATGATGATGACGATGATGATATTAACTTATGTGATAGGAAAGCCTGCATGGAGTGAGATAATAATTTTTTTTCTGCTTAAACTCAATGCTTTCTCCACAACTTATAGTGTCACATCCGTCGTATCATATGGCTGTATCTATTCAAGCTTGTCTATTCTCTTTAATTAGTCTAATATTATCTGTGTGCATGGATGTCAACATATTTTAACTCATAACTTTTTAATGAGATTTATTATTTAATAGGAAAAAAATCTCCTCTCACTGATCTTTATTTTGCTTTCTTGTATTTGGTTGTCTGCACTTTAAATTTATTCTACTATATGGATTTTGAGTTCTCTTTTGAGTAATACCATGAAATACCCTTATAAGAATGCTTAATTTCAAAAGAATTAATATATTCTTATTCATAAATGTTGGATACAAATTTTATTAGATATTTTGATATATATTCTGATAATATTTTTAAACTTATTCTTAAAATTGATAGTTTTGGATGCATTTATTCCTAGGCCTATTTTGTTTTTATTCAATAATATTTTTTGCTATAGTTAGTATTTTTTTATTAAAGTGTAGTTAAAACACAATGTTACATCAGTTTCAAGTGTACAACATAGTGACTCAACAACTGTTTAAATTTTGCTATGCTCATCATAATTTATTATTTATTACCCATAGGTTTTTGTAAGATGATCATATATCTAATGGCAGATTTTCTTTAATGACATGAAATATGGGATTATTTTTGGAACTTTTCTATTGATATGTCTTTATCACCTACAGTTTAAAAATCTGTCTTTCAAATAGTTTTGTCTATCACTTTTGACTTGTCTTACTATATTAAATGGAGCTTCTTGCAATACATTTAAAATTAAGCATGCTTTTAGAAACCGTATATTTTCCACAGATTTAACATAAATAGTTCCTAAATTTTCCCTTTATATGTTAGTCTTCTGTAGGTTTTTGATAAATTTGTCATGTTTAAAAAGCCTCCTATATTCCAAGCTTGATTATTTAAAAAATATATTATGAATAACCATAAAGAAGCAAAACAGCAAAATGTTAATTGTGCAAATTATGGACTCATGCTGCCAGCCTTCAAATCCTGCCCCTACTAGCCTTGTTACAGTTACATGTTACTAATCCCTCTGTATTCAGTTATCTCAACTCTACAGTACATTTCTCAAATATTAATGCATTTGTTAATGGTTTTTAAGATGTTTAGAACTCTATTTGGCACTATTTGCTAAATAAGCGTGAGCCACATAAATAAATGATACATTTTGCTGTATCTTTTGAGGTCTTATTTTTTCTCCTATCTATTCACATTAAGAATGACATTATAGACTTTCCAATGCGGAAACTTTCTTGGGTATTTTGTTTTCTAAACCCTATGCTTACTCTTTTACTTGATTAATACTTCATTAATTCCTCTTTCTATAGCCCATATTCATTTGGATTTTTCAAAATGGTTACTTTTATACTAACTATTGCTCCTTGCATGCCAATTTTTTTCTTCTGTATTCACTTCTTTCTGAGAAAGTACATAGTCAATAGTTCTTTCAAAGATTGTAATAATAAACTCTCTCAGTATGTCTTTCAGAAAAATAGAACTGGATATGCTAAGTGAAATAAGTCATACAGAGTAAGACAGATACCATATGTTTTCACTTTTATGTAGATCCTGAGAAACTTAGCAGAAGACCATGGGGGAAGGAAAAAAAAAAAAAAGTTAGAAAGGGAGGGAGGCAAACCATAAGAGACTCTAAAAACTGAGAATAAACTGAGAGTTGTTGGAGGGGTGGGAGGGAGGGGAAAGTGGGTGATGGGCATTGAGGAGGGCACCTGTTAGGATGAGCACTGGGTGTTGTATGGAAACCAATTTGACAATAAATTTCATATTAAAAAAAGAATTTTATATCAACTCTTGTACTTTGAAGATATTCTCCTCTGACATCTCTTTTTATTGATGATACTACTGACAATGGTATGTTCCTTCTTTGCTATTCTTTAATACTTGTTTCTTTTATTTGTATTTGAATTTTAATGTGTGTCAGTGAAGATTAATATTGGTTTCTCCTTCATGGTTCTAACTTGCTTCTTTTCTAAGATCTATGTTCTTCTTCAGTCTTGGAACTTCTTGATATTATTTCTCTCTCATTTAATATTTTTTTCTTTTGGAATTGTTGGCAGATGTGCTTTGGAACTTCTTATATCTCCATCTATTTGGTATTTTCCATGGCTTTTTCTCTCTGTACTATGTTGTAAGGAATCTCCTCAGACCTATACTTAAATTTATCTTTAATTATTTCTAAACCCTATGTAGTATTTTTTCCCAAGTAGTTAATGGAAATGTGGGTGTATGTGTTTTAATTTCATTAAGTATATTTGGATAGATTATTCAGCTGACTATTATTTTTAAGAATATTCAAGATATCTTACTTTACTTGGTTTCTTATGTCTTATTATGTTGGACACTTTAAACATGATTATTGAGAATATTGAATTTATAATCTGTTATGTCCAATTCTTCCTTTGTGTGTGAGTATGTGTATGTTTGGGCATGTGTGTGTGTGTGAGTAAGTGTGTGCATACTCATCTTCATGATGTCTTATTTCTTCAAGTTCTCTGTTACTTAAAGTTATGCCCTCCTCAGTGAGGTGTTTTGTTGTTGTCTTTTTTGCTTTTATTTTGTTTCGTTTTGTGATGAATGGCATATCATGGGTTGTGGGGCTATCCCTTGAAAATATGTTAGTGCTTGTCACTGCTAAGTCTATATGAATTCTCCTAGTTCAGAACTCATTTTGAGGTTCATCTCTTAATTTATGTCCCTGCCTACCACATTAATGTATTTATCATGACCTTATAACTAAGCATAGTGTCATACTTGGTTTCCAAATTCTCCCGAAAATTTTTTGTCTACTCAAGGCCTTACATGAGCCGCAGGTTTCTTTTGTTCCTCCACTTAACACTCAGCAAATGTTTTCACCTCTGGATCAGTCCTTTGTGACTTCCAGCTATCTACAATTATCTCAGTTGATACCTTTTTTTTTTTTTTTCTTATCAGTATTGGAGTTACTCCCCCCCCCCCATACTTCTAAGACATGAATTCCCTAAGTGTGGCCTTGCTCCCTGAAGGTCTCGAGACCTCTTTAGAGGGTCTGTGAGATCAAAACAATATTCATTTGTTCCCTTAAAATTGTCAAATATGTTTCTACATCACGTATGGTACCTACACTGATTGAATTATAAAAGCATATAAGGGAATACAGCTATAGTTTATTAATCTAAACATGAAAGAAATTTGCACATTTAGGTGGTTTTTAAGACCAAACACTGCTCTCGAGTACGCCCTAAGCATTAAGGGTCATGCCTGGGTCTAATTATGGTACAAGCACCTGGATTTTTGTTCCTTTAGAGTTCTGACTTTGAGATTCTTTTCTTGGGTCTTCATTGGAGATTTATCTTTTCTGATTTTGAGTTGCAGAACTTATTAATTGTTTTTCTTGCAAGCATTATTATATGTGAGAAATAGGAGAGGAGAATTAATTTATCAGTTTAGTCTGCCAAATTAACTAAAAGTGGCCACAGTCATTTATCTTAATTTCCCCCACCCAATCCAATTCTATCTTCATTTTCCCCAGCGTTGGCAGTATTGTGCATAAATGCCATCTGACTAATTATAAACAAATCTTAATGTAAACAAAGCTCTGGTTAGAAAGGTATTTTCACTGAATAAAGTTTTTTTTTCAGAATATCAAGAAAGTTTGACAACTTCATTCCACCTTATGAATATATTGACTTAATCACGTTTTATGACTAGATCAAGAAGACAAAAATTAGATTTAGAGATGAAATAAATAAAATATACAGACACTACCAGCATTCTTTTAATTCTTTTTGAAAAACAATAGGCATTATCTCCAACCTTGATAATACATAAAGTTGAAGTGATTGATATGTGTGTTTCACTTACATGGCTCTCTGGCAGAGAGAGTATATCAGCCTTTTGTTTGGCACTTAAAAACTTGCAGTTTTCTCTACTACTTAGAATATCAAAGTAAGATACAGATATGAAACATAATGGCTTCCCAATATCCCTCTTCTGTTTCCTGTGGACCGTAGGTGAAGGTAATGGTCAGTATTTCCATGAGGTGAGGAATCAGGACAAGGTGACAAATTATCTTAGGTTGCCCATGCCAGCCACAGAATTAGCACTGACCATTTAAAATCCTGGGAAACTCCATAGCTCAGCCATACCAATGTGGTTGGTACCCTAATCTGGCCATAATCAGCAGGGGCTATCATGTAAGACAACAATCATGCTATTCAGCAGCAGTGATGTTCAAGTCTTACCCTGAAATTAATTTGAGCCCTGGGTGGCAGGCTGACTTCTTAAATGTTTCCTAAGGTTTCTGCCCTTCAGAGTCCACACCAGTGTCATCACCTCTGTTTGAGTGTGGGTAGAGCCTGCAAACGTGACGGGATTTTACTCCCATGATTATGTTGTCACATATGGCAAAAGGAATCATTTAATTATGAAATTAAAGTCTCTGATAAATTGACTTTGGGTCTGCTCTAATCTAGTGAACCCTTAAAAGAGTCAGGAAGCAACAGCAGACATTCTCTTGCTGGCTTTGAAAAAAGCAAACAGCCATGTTGTGAACTTTCTATGACAGTCCTGTTGTAAAACACTGCAGGTAGCCTCCAGGAGTGGGTGTTCCTGGGATAATACCCAACAAACTGTTCTGGACCTCAGTCAGATGACAAGGACATGAATCCTGCCAACAACTTGGGAATTTAGAAGAGGATTCTGAGAGTGAGGTGAGAGTTACAGCACTAGCTAAACTTTCTTTCAGCCTGGTGATACCCTGAGCAGAAAACCTAGTTAACCGTATGAACACTCTTGACCCATGCAAACCGAGATACTTAATTTATTGGTAAGTTGTTATACAAATGGTAATTTGTTATGCATTAATAGAAAAATTATACATCATGTATGGTGTGTGTGGGGTGCATACATTTTTCTTAAGCCCTGCACTGCTGATTACGTACTTTGCCTTGATTTCACTGTCTGTACTAGGAATTTTTTTTTTAAAATATTTTCCCAAGAACCTGCTGTTAGGAAATGGTTTACCAAGAATTACATGCTGATATTTTGAAAAGTTGTAGTAAATTACAGAGGATACAATTTATGTTCAACATCCTTAGTAGAAAGAGGGAGATTAAAATCAGTCATTACATTTTTTTTAAAAATGTACTGATTAACAGTTATTATCAAGATTTGTAGGAGCTATAGAGATGAAAATGACAGTGGTGACCTTTGGTCACAGTTGTGATCAATGACAGTTGTGAGCTAATGCTTGTTCCTAGAACAAAGGCACATGGTAATAAAAAAATAAAAATGAGCTCCAAAGATAAGATAAGGTATTAAGAGGCACGAGATTAATTTTATATACATTTTGGAAGAGAGATTTTATTGACTTGTTGAGAAATAGACAGAACTTAAATATATAGATGGATAATGATGCACTGTGGATAACGGTGCACTGTCAGCGGCTGTGGGCTCAGAGAGGAACATTTGAAACTATAACAACAGCTTGTACCAGAGAAGGGGTGGAATGCTAGGCATTTTTGAATAATTATGAACAAAACATCAAATCTCTAATCTGTTATTTCATTCCATTTTATATCATATATATTTTTAAATTATACGTTTTTTAACATTTAAATGAAGATGTGTTTATAGACTACGAATCTTGTAGAGGAAAATGACATGGATACTTTATAAAATAAGTAGTTGGTTCCTAAATAAATTGGAAACTACTGCATTAGCTTTATCAAGATCTTGTCATAATAAAAACCGTGTTGTAGTATTTTATATCAATCACATAGTGTTTTTATTATCATTATATTGTCCAAAGTTCATTAAAAAAATAAAGTAAATGGAAACTCTCTTTAGATATCGAGTGCATCTTCTGATATACCTATTTTTATTTGGTTGTTTTTCTGGGACACCAGAAGATGGCTAAATCCTGGATCAATTTGGAAATAAGAAACAGTTCTGTTTCTGGGAACACTTCAACTAAAACCGTAACATATCTTCCTGGGTAAATTGCTAATGAGTGGTCTCAGATCAGTCAGCATTTATCACTGGAAAAACAAGCTTCTTTAAAAAAGAATAAGGTCAACTTTTGTGGAAAACTATAATTGCTTTGAAGCAATGCTCTATGCAAATGTATAGTGGGGTAAAGGCTAATATAAGGACTATCCAGGAATCAATCTGAATTTTCAAAAAACCGACAACTGCTCTTTTCAGAGAAAGTAATGTTAAAAATTATAGGTCATTTCCAATGAAAATCAAAGTTTTATGTGTTGAGTTAGAAGGACATTAGAAGACAGCAGAAGACATTAATTTGGAGCAAGAGAAACTCAGATTCTATGCATTACCATGTGATCCAATTAAGTCACTATTTCACATTTGTAAAAATTTGTATTACTACTTAGATTTTTACATAAGAATGAAATGAAAACTAAATGTATATTACATGTTCTAGGTGAGTACTCATTTCTATTATTAAAAGTAATTTTAAATATCATTTTATCAATATTAAATTATAATAATAAGCATCATGAAAATTCAAGGAGGCCTATCTGCTATTTAATCTGCAACATATATTATTTGAATATTGATTCAATAGCTATGTTGAATGAGGAAGACATGTCACAGAATAAAATTTTAACTAAGTTTAAAATTGTAGAAAATTAGAGGAGAAAATAATAGCCCTTTGATTCCACAAAGGCTAACAAAAATTTCAAATCTGAAGAAGAAATTTAGAACCAACATTATCTCTGGAGCCGCCTTGGTGGTATCCATAAATACGCCTGAGACCTATTATCATACTCTGCAGTGTGAACAGAAATCAGTACTTGAGTAGCAGAGATAGAAGAATCTCACTCAAGAAAACAAAAAAGAGGCCTAAAGAGGTTAGACTATTTTTCGAAGAGTGCAGTAGATCAGAAAAACAACAAAAACAACAAAACATAATCTTCATAATCATGGCTAAAACATTGTTCTCAAGCTATGGAAGTTATGAGAATCACAGGAGGAGAAGATTGACTTACCATTCTCATAAAAATTATTAAATAAATAAATGAAATGCTAATCTGCTTGACTCCGGAAGCACCCCTCCCTTCGCTTCTCACACACACAAAGCACAGGAACTCATGGATAGAGATCTACATTCATAACCTGGGCAAAAAAAAAAAAAAAGGCATAAAATGGCAAGGTAGGAGTTATGGATGCAGGATTCAAATGGCTGATTAGTATCGGAGAATTTTGGAGAAATAAACATGTGTTTGCAGTAAAGGATTATAGCTGTACCCTTCAAAATCTTGGTATTTAGGTGAGTCAAAGCTGAAACCATGGGCTTATGATGATTTTTTTTTTTTTAATTTATTTATTTTGAGACACAGAGAGAGAGAGAGAGAGAGAGAGCGCACGTGCGCGGAAGTGGGGGAGGGGCAGAGAGAAGGAGAGAGAGAATCCCAAGTAAGCTTTGCACTGTCAGCGCTGAGCCGCACACAGGGCTCCATCTCACGAACGGGTGAGATCATGAACTGAGCTGAAATCAAGAGCTGGTCGCTTAACCAACTGAGCCACCCAGATGCCCCATGATGATCTTTTGAGAGAGCTACTATTATTTTTGACCCTTTATAAATGATGAAATGGAAGCAGAGACATGCTTGTTAGTTTGATCTAAGTCACGCATTTTGTAAGTAATTGAAATGGGATGCAAATCCAGGCAGTCTAACTAGAAAACTGAGGCCCTTATCAAGTAATCTGTGAAAAGAATGAGGAAAAACATAAAATTGGAGTGACAGGAGTATGAATATCCTCCTAAAATTAGTCCCAGTAGGAACACGAGACACTAAAGCAAAGCAGTCATCAAATAAGTAAGAATGAAATTTTCCCCAACGTAGGAGAAAACAGAAGATCTCTGATGGAAAGTGTCTATGGCGTTGTAAGCACATAGACACAGGATATTAAAATTTAAGTATATCTAAAATAAGAGAAATTTTCAAAACTTCCCAGAAAGAGAAATATGGGTCATAAATAAATCCATGAAAATCAGATTTCTAGCTGTAATAAAACTGTAATGTTTTAAAGTTTTATAAACTTTTATAATGTTTTCTAAAGTTTTATTATAGAATTTTATGTACTGCTGAACTATATTATCTTTCAAGATTGACTGTAGGTATCAGACTCCATGGTTCTTTGACTTGCAGGGCTTTAGAACCACCAGTTCCCCATGCTGTGACCCCCTGAAAACACAGTGATTTAACTTAGGTATAATTCTTGCATTATTTAGAAATGCATATTTTTTAAGTAATTATGTAACTAGAATTGATTTGAATAAATTTATATAAATCATTTGTCAGTAGTGTCATTTCTGTTAGAATTTTGAATCTCTTACTGATATTATGAATTATTAAGGAATTTATCACCTCTTTTAAATTGAGTAGCAGTGACTACAGCTGCCATGCAATCAATGGAGGATTTACTTAAACTCAAAATAATATGTATTTTGTAATAGATTTACCTGTATTGGGCTTAATTGCTCACTACCTTATGTGAGATTGAAGCAGAAGTAGCATAGAGTACAACTATTCAAATCTTTTACCAAGTCTTATCTGGCACTTGAAGATAATTCTCAAAGCATTTGATTAACTATATTACTTTATTTCCTAATCATAATTCTGAAGATTAAAAAAATACTTAGATTCCTGAGATTATTATTCATTTTTGAGATCTCCAGAGTCTCAAGTATTTTGAAAACAATATATTTTTAATTTAGGTTATATCCTTTGGAATATTATTAAAACAGTGGGGGCCTGAGTGGCTTAGTCAGTTAAGCAACGTACTCTTGATTTTGGTTCAGGTTATGATCCCAGGGTTGTGCAATTGAGTCCCATGTCAGAATCTAAGCTGAGAATGGAGCCTGCTTGAGATTATCTCTTTTCCCTCTGCACCTCTCCCTCACTCACTCTCTCTGTCTCTACAATTAAAAAAAAATAATTAAAAAAATGAAACATTATTAAAACAAGAGTACAAGAGATGCTTGCTGATTTTTACTTCAAAAACATATAGTTTCAAGTAGCATTGTTTATAAATACAGAAGTTTAATATTATCTAGACTATGTTACCCAGTAATATAAGTTATATATTTGATTTTTTTAGAATATTGAAATTAAATTACATAATTTTATGTAATTAACATAAATTAATACATTAAACCTTAATTTTTGCTTTCCTTGCACTGCTTCCAGAAAAAGAAATCCCCTTGATCAAAAAAAAAAAATGAATTATTGAAGGGGATGTGGAGATTTTATTGTTTTACCAACAGCTAAATTGTTTTTAATCGTTCATTAAACAAAACCTAATGAAATTTTGTCCCTTTTCTTTCTTTTTTAATACTTACATATAGCTGTAGCAAATGACTTAAAACCAAACCACATAGTGAAATTCTGATATTCATGTATAGAATAAACTTTTAAAAATAATAAAAAATCATTAGGTGTAAATTACACCGGCCAGCAAATTTATCACAACCTGTTATCAATCTTAGTTTGTAAACTCTTCTTTCAAATTACAAAGAAGAAAAGCTGTGTCTTACTATTTATTCTATCACAAACACTTTGTGTGATATCTGGAAGCATTCAAAATATTCAATAAACTGAATTCTCTTACTTGCTTTTCTTTGCCTTCGTACAGCAAAAAGGTTACAGAAATTTCCCAAATAATGCTGTTCCCAATTAATACCTAGATAATGAAAAAAAAAACAAAAAAAAACACTTGGGGAATGAGATTTGAATACAAATTGAATACCTATTTGCAACCATGGGAGAGAGAGAGAACATTTTTTTATGATTAGCATGAAGTTTTCACAGGCTATATAACAATATATATTAGGAAGAGTATTCACACCTTTGTCTTGCTGAATTAATGTTGTTAGTAAAATTTATCTCAAGCTTTTAATTTCTTAAGTATTTAAATTGCTTTATGCCTCTAAAGCCAGAGCATAATCAGAAGGTTCTGTTTAACCTCCTGATTAAGCACTGTGATGTATCTACATATACATTCAGTACATTTATGAAATACCTGCTCTACTATGCTGGGCAGTGGGATTATAGACATGAAGGCACACTCTTTACTATTAAGAACTTACTTTAACACACAACAAAGAACGAAAAGGAGACAAACCAAGAAACACACTCTTAGCTATGGAGAATAAACAGATGGTTACCAGAGAGGAGGTGGGTGGGGGGATGGGTAAAATAGGTGGTGGAGATTAAAGAGTATACTTATGATGATAGACTGTGTGTAACACACAGAAATGTTGAATCCCTATAGTGTACACCTGAAACTAACATAACACTGTAAATTGACTATACTAAGATTAAAAAAAGTTTTTATCTTTTCAAAAGAACTTAATACCCACAGAGAACCTTACACATTTGCTAAAACCTTGAACAAGGTTTTCAATAAATATAGAACTGTATTTTCTTAAATTATGCTAAAATGTAGTATTATTAAAAAGGAACATGAAGAAACTTTTGGAGGTAATGCGTATGTCTAATACCCTAATTGTGCATGGTTTTATGATTATACGTGTATATACAAACTTTTCCAATTGTATACATTAAATACATTCAGTTTTTTGCATATTAATAATACCTCAAAAAGCTGTTTTTAAAATTTTTAAAAAGGCCAAATTTTGAGACAAATGGATATTGTTGTTAAAATAGCTGTAATAGGGGGGTCTGGGTGGCTCAGTCAGTTAAGGGTCCAACTTTGGCTCAGGTCATGGTCCCTGAGGTCAAGCCCCACGTCAGACTCTGTGCTGACAGCTCAGAGCCTGGAGCCTGCTTCGGATTCTGTCTCCCTCTCTCTGACCCTCCTGTGTTTACGCTCTGTCTCTCTCTGTCTCAAAAATAAATAAACGTTAACATTTTTGAAAAAAAAAAAATAAAAATAAAACAGCTGTAATAAGTTGCATGAATGATGGTAACATACTTTTATGCGCACCAATAAATACCTTTTATTGGTTTCTTAAACATATTTCATTCTCACACTTAATATTTAAACAAAGAGTTAAGAGTAAAAGAGGGTCATTCAGTAATAGTGTTCTACCACTATCTTTAGGGATTTGCATCCAGAGATAGGCCACTATCACTAAAAGTTAAAAATGACTAATTTTGCAAGAGTTCAAACTTTGTTTCAGTACATTCATATATATACATAATTTCTTAGCCTTGGTTGTGACCCTAGAATGTGTCCTCGAAACTACTGTTTAAAATATCATTAATAACTATCAATGTAATAAATTTTGTGTTACTAAGCACTAAGAGGCTGAAGGTCAAAAACAAACATTTCTAAGTTTGATTACCTTTAGATAAATGTGTTATAAATTAATATTGTTAAAATAAGGATGAATTAAAATTGTGACATTTGCTCCAAACTGTGGATAAATCTATCCATCTGCACTTGTATTTTTTGGTAAGCATTGAATTTGCATGGAAAGTAATGTAGCATAATATCATTACCTAATAACAGGATATCAAAAGTGTTGAAAGCTTAGGAATATAAGAAAGTCTTCTGACATGAAGGTTCCTGTGACCTTTTCTCTTTTTTAACATCAATGTGTCCACTTCAAGTGTAAAATTTGTTGAGTTATTAACAAACATACGCAGATGAAACCACAGCAAATTCAAGAGACAACATTTCCATATACCATAAATACTTTTTATACAACTGTAGCAAATCACTTTCACACTTTTGCACCATATAATCAATAACATGCTCTCTTTTCTTTACATTATTGGTTTGAATTATCTAGAATTTTATAAATTTGTCTATACATTTAGCTGTCTAACGTTTTTCACTCAACATAATGATTTTGAGATCTATCCATGTTGCTGCATGTATTAATAGTTCCTTCTTAACACCGAGTAATGTTCTATAGCATGGAGATACCATATTTGTTTATCAATTACCTTATTGAGAGACATTTGAATTGTTTATAGTTTTGGCTGTTGGAATTAAAGCTGCTATGGACATTCTTGTTCATTCTTTCTGTGGCCTTGTGTTTTCATATTTCTTGGTGAAGGCCAAGCTCTTATGAATTGTGCATGTTGAACTTTACAAGAATATACCAATGTTATCCAAGGTGTTTGTACCATTTTAAATCTCTTCCAGCAGTGCATGAGAGTTCCAATGGCTCCACATTTAATATCTATTTATGCATTTATGTGAAACTTCCCAAACTTTGTTGGTATTTAATTTGTTGTCTCTATTAATGTCTCTTACATATTACACATGAGTTCTTTACCAGATCTATGTATTAAAATAATTTCTCCCATTTGGTGTTACGGTTTTCATGTTCATAGCTGTGTTTCAAAGAGCAAATAAATTATCAAATATTATTTCTAATTGTATGTATATCTGAGGCATCTTTGCTCATAAGCGAGACAAATAGTTTGGGCTATGTTTTCTTCTGTAAGTATTACAGTTTAATAACTTTTTCACTAAGGTCTATGAATCCACATTAAGTCGATGTTTATGTACAGTGTGATGCATGCCAATGTGTTAATTTGGCACCTCTATTGAAAACTGATAGATCATTTATGTGTGGTCTTTATCTTCATTGATACACATTTCTCTCCTTTCACAAATACTACTGCTGTTGCTACTGCTACTGTACCTTTATGTATTCTAATTCATCCTTTATTTTTCATTTAGAAAATTGCTTTGACTATTCTAGGAGATTTTCATTTACTTTAAATTTCAGAATAAACTTGTCCATTTCTCGAAAATAGCTGGCTGGAATTTTTTATTGGATATTTTATTGGAATAGCTAAATTTATGTAGCATGTTTCTGTTTCAGGAATAAAATTAGCATCTGGCTCAGTGCCGGTAGACAGTTATCTTATTTAGGGAGCGAAATTATTTTGTATGCAGATATGTGCTTATAAGTGAAAGGAGGCTTGACTGAAATCAGTGGTTTATAATCCCCAAGTGAACAGAACATGATTTATAGGTATGTGCAGAAAGAGACATTTGGAAGAAGGCACCATATCTAATAAAGATTTTTTTCTTAAAGATTACAAAGCACCTGTGGTCTATAAAATTCCATTTTAAATGAAATCTTTCTTGGTATTTGTAGCTAATATTTAGCCTGCTGAGATTTTAAATTATTGCTTCTATGTTTTCTGTGACAATGGTTTTACTTTACTTTTAATCTTCAATTTTAAAAATGAGTAAAATCTTTCATAAATATAAACAACACTGTGAGAGTTTATTTAATCCAATTAGATATTTTTCTATTCTAATGACTAATTGAGGTTATTTTCATAAAGCTAAGGTGAAAATCACAGGAAATGAAAGCCTGTCATATAATTTGTAGAAAATAATAAAGTGACTGCTAATGATAGGATAAATTTACCCTGTGATGGTGAATATATTTTGGCAAGTGAATAATTCCATGAGTGAGAACTAAATTTGGTCTATGACAAGCACAATGAAATAAAATATTTCTGAGCACTCTATTATGTTTATACCATGCTGCTTATAGGCACTTAATTTCGGATATTCTTTTGGTTTAACTCCGTATCTTTTCATTTACACTTAATCTATGACTACCAAGAGAGGAAGTCATAAGAGAGGGCAAAGCAAATAAACATTAACATACATACATAACTACTTCTTCCACAGGGGTTTATCGTAAATCCTAGTTTACAATTAAGTTGTTAATAGTGTGATTAATATTTCTGAGAGGTTTGTAAATCTACCTCAAGGAAGATCATCTTGCAATCATTTTAAAACTGAATTATGTAGTCTTTAGAGCGTGAATGAGGCTCTACATAAATTATAAAATAAATAAATGATAAAGATTCCTATTGCACACACAGGTCTGTTTCTAGCTCCCTGAATTTGACCTATTCCCCATTATCATCTCAGAAGTGTAACTTTTGCTTCCTTTTGGTTCTCAGTAATGATGGAATCATTATATCCAAATTGACTTAATGATATTTTATGTTTACATTGAAATCAGCTATGATTTTCTAGTTTTGAAAATCATGGAACACATTCTTAATAGGGTTGTTTAACCTTAATTTAGGTTGAGAGGTGCCTGGGTGGCTCAGTCGGTTGAGTCCGACTCTCAAATTCGGCTCAGGTCATGATCTTACGGTTTCATGCGTTTGAGCCCTGTATGAGGCTTTGCGCTGACAGTGCGGAACCTGCTTGGGATTCTCTCTTTCCATCTCTACCCTTCCCCTGTTCATGCTGTCTCTGTCTCTCTTTCACTGAAAACAAAACAAAACAAAACAAAACAAAACAAAACAAAACAAAACAAAAAAGCAAAAAAAAAAAAAAAAAAAACCACAAACTTTATTTAGGTTGATATCTTTTAGTATTTTGTGACTTTTGCCCAAATTAGTGCGTGTGTGTGTGTGTGTGTGTGTGTGTATGTATGCATGTGTGTATGTATGCATATGAATGTATGTAAAATAGACATTCACTATTATGAACTTTTCTACTTAAACATAGGGCTTTTTATATTTTTGTGTTTTTTTCTGAAAAAAAGTTTTTATGTTTTATTGTTTTCTTATGTTTTGGTCAAATTTTCTTTTTAGCAACTATAAACATAATGGTCAGAATTTGAGATATGATTTGGAAAGATAGAAGGACATCTTATCAGTCATTATGCACAGGTTTTATTGAATTCAACTGGTGTCAGTTCAGAACCTCATGTCTGCTCTACACTCTACCTTGTTTCAGTAAGTCCAGATCCTCTGCTGAAGGGCAATAACTTGATTGTCAGGGCTGGTGAGGGATTCTCTACTCTAACTTACTATTTTAAACAGTCCTTCTGTTTTCAGTCTCACATACTGTTTCCTTCACAGACATCTGGAGCCTGGATATGCTGTCTTTGAAATGGAGTTCTCTGACAAAATTATGGCTTTCCTCCTTTCACAACATAAAACTCAGCTT
Organism: Puma concolor; assembly: GCF_028749965.1. Classification (NCBI taxonomy): domain Eukaryota; kingdom Metazoa; phylum Chordata; class Mammalia; order Carnivora; family Felidae; genus Puma; species Puma concolor. Next base: position 37,641,881 of record NC_141679.1, read on the forward strand.
ACCCTGCTCTAATAAATTTTTAAAAATGTGTTCAGCAATTTCCCACCCTCACGATTTTGGTGACACGTTCTTATTTCTTTTATCTCATTTTACAGAAGTTCAGAGAATGTAGAGTCACATATGATTGCCACACAAATGATGTCACACAGATGGTGTGTTTTTTTTTTTAAATTGTGATAAGAACACTTGAATGAGATCCACTCTTTAACAAAGTTTTATGTGCACAATATTGTTAACTGAAGAAACCATGTTGTACAGGTCTCTACAACTTATTCGTTTTGTATAAACTGAAACCATATCTGTTGAAGAGCAACTCCTTACTTCCCCCATCCTGTCCCTGGCAACCATCATTATGGTTTCTAGAAGTTTGACTATTTCAGATACCTTACATAAGTGGAATCAGGCAGTATTCATCCTGTAACAGGTTTGTTTCACTTAGCATAATGTCCTCCAGGTTCATCCATGTTGTTGCACAAGGATTTCCTTTTTTTTTTTTTTAAGGCTGAATAATATTCCATTGTATGTGTCCATCACTTTTTCTTTATTCATCCGGTGATGAGCATTTAGTTGTTTCCATATTTTGGCTACTGTAAATAATGCTGTAATGAACGTGTGAGTGCAGATATTCTCCAAAAGCTTGATTTTGTTTTTGGATTATACTCAGAAGTGGAAATTTTGGATGATATGGTAGTTCTATTTTTAATTTTTTGAGGCATATCCATACTGGTTTTTTATTTTCATAGTGACTGCAACATTTCACTTTTCCATCAACATGGTATAAGGGTTCCAACACACACACACACACACACACACACACACACACACACACACACACAATTTTGTTTTTATAATAGCCATTCTATCAGGTGTGAGGTGACATTTCATTGTTGTTACCACTTACGTTTCCCAAATGCTTAATGATGGTGATCATCTTTTTATGTATAGTTTGTCCATTTACATGTCTTCTTTGTTTATTCAAGTCCTTTGCCCATCTTTTATTGAGTAAAGGTGATTCTTTATGTACTTTGGATATTAACCCCTTATATATATGATTTGCAAATAATTTCTCTTTTCATAAGTTGCCTTTTGTCTGTTTGTTTCTTTTGCTATATAGAAGTTTTTAGTTTGATGAAATCCAACTAGTCCATTTTTACTTTTGTTGTTTGTGCTTTTGGGGTAACACATAAAATATTGTCCAGATAAATGTGATAAAGCTTGCCCCATATGTGTTCTACTAGGCATTTTACAGTTTCAGATGTTACATTTAAATCTTTATTCCATTTTGAGTTGAGTTTTGTATATGGTGTATGGTAAGGGTTGATTTCATTGTTTAGCATGTGGAAATCCAGTTTTCACAGCACCATAAATTGAGGAGACTAACCTTTTCCCATTTGATTGCATCAAAAAATAAAATGCTGAGAAATAAACATAATTGAGGAGTTGTAAACTGGAAACTATATAACATCAATGAAACAAATGAAGGAAGACACAAATAAATGAAAATACATTTCATGTTCATGGGTTGGAGAATTAATGTTATTAAGATGTCCAAATTACTCACAGCTATGTATAGATTCAATCCAATCTTTGTTAATATCACAATGACACTTTTTCACAGAAAAAAAAAAAAAAAAAACAATCCTAATATTCTTGTGGAGTGACAAAAACAAAAATAGCCAAAGCAATCTTGAGGAAGAAGAAGAAAGCTGGAGGCATCACACTTCCTGATTTCAAAATATATTACAAAGCTACAGTAATTAAAACAGCTTTGCATTGGCATAAAGACAGACATGTAGATTAATGAAACAAATAGAAAGCCAAGAAATAAACTTATGTGTATACAGTCAACCGGTCGTCAACAAGGGTGTAAGAAAGTGTTTTTTTTTTTTTTTCCGTCTCTTCTTATCTTAGTCCCTAGATGTTTATGGAGCCCTAGAATCTAATATCTTCAATGACTGTTACACGTTCTTCCATTTCCTACTGACATTTCTTTTGTTATTCTTCATAACTTCTGACAAATCATCTGTGTAAATTAGCACACACTATTCATATCTATCTAAGATGCTGTTAATGATACAAAAATAAAATCTAAATTCAATCTTTACCTTTTATTATATATATGTATTCATATGTATAATGAGTTTCATTTGTATACATAATAAATGCCTCTCCTCTGTACACTATATGAGACTGTGCTTGATCTGACATCTATGTGTCTTTTAAGATTTTGAGCCACCAACTACTTTCTTTTTCCAATGTACTTTTGTCATATTAGACAATTTGCTATTTCTTGAACACATCCTGCCCCTTTCATTGGTGTATATAAACCTAAAATGCACTTTCTCTTTTGGCTTGTTCTCCACTAATATTTCCTAATTCTATACAGTCTCTATTATGTTTTCTTTGATTTCTCACATGGAAAGCTGGTCAATCCTTCCCTTCTACCACTTTCTTCATTTGCTTACAGCCTTACTTACAGTATTTATGCACAATAGCATTTACTAGTTTTCCTCACTTTCTACTAAACTGAGCATTTATATTCCTAAATCTTGTAGTATTTACATTTTAAAGAACAATAGTGTTTGGTGAATAAAAATAAATAAGCAAATAAATGATTTGTGATGCCTCATTGATTGTGCTCAAAAGCTAAATAAAATTGCTGAATTAGTGTCATTTTCTTGGCCTGTGAGAATGAATAATACTCAGCCAGTTCCAGTTTTAGAAACATAATACACAAACATGTGTGTAGATGTGTTTGCATGTATTGCGTGTATATGCAAGTAATATACAAAAAAACAAAAACAAAGGTTCACTAGGTTAAAATATACAGAAGATTTCTTCCTTAGAAAATTCCATTTTTTAAGTTGCAAGTTTAGCTTTTTGTTAGCTAATTCCAGAAATTTTCTATTATAAAAAAATCTTATATAGGAAAAAACAAATACATCACATACTCTCATGCCTAAAATACCTTCTATATTAATTTTGCATTCAAATTCTAATTTGAAAGAAGACTATTGCTTTTATTTTAATTTATTTTTGGGTTATAATTTGATTTCAATAATTTAAGGGGCACTTTTATAAATAATAAGAATAAATATATTCTTTAACCTTAGACTGTACATTTTTTAGTATCTGTAGATACAAATTAAATTCTGGAAATCTAGGTCTTGCAATGTGAACAGATTGTTCATAGAATATATATACACTGCTGGATATAAAATAGAATGACACAATGGCTCATCACATGGTATTTGGATAAACAACTTATCTGTCTAAGACGATGTATAATTTTAAATAGAAATTTCATGGTTGGGATGTCTGGGTGGCTCAGTCAGTTAAGCGTCTGACTTCGGCTCAGGTCATGATCTCGCGGTTTGTGAGTTTGAGCCTGGCGTTGGGCTCTGTGCTGGCAGCTCGGAGCCTGGAGCCTGCTTCGGATTCTGTCTCCCTCTCTCTCTGCCCCTCCCCTGCTTGTGCTCTGTCACTCTCTCAAAAATAAATAAACATTAAAAAAATTTCATGGTTATTTCATACACTCACACTAAATCATATCAGTATTTATCAGTGCCAGTCTTTAGGCATGACCAAGTCCAAGTAAGGCTGAATTAGGATGAAAATAGGAAGGTGGAGATTGAAGACTGGTGTAAGAAACATATACTTGAATTGAAGAGTATGTACGTCTAGTGAGTAGATAGAATTATCATGGAAAGTTTTGGAGTGAGCACTTCTACTTACGAATGAGCTTTTGTCAGTGAATGTCCATAGGATCAGATGCAAAAAAGGATAAAAATGTTAACCCAATGTTCAAATCCAAATATAAATGTAACTTCAAAAGAAATCAGTTAAAAATAGTATCATATGGACAAGATGTGGAGTGCATTAGGTTTAAACTTGTGTGGCAAGGCTATCTTCAGAGAAGAGAGTTATGTTCTAATTTGTTGTGTTCCTCTTCATGCTTCAGACCTGCTCCATCATCCCAATAAAACTCTGTAGTTGTGTCATTATATCAAGGAGATATAATTTTTCATGATAATTTAGTCTTTTGTATTGAAATAAAATTTTTGTCACAAATCATAAATCCCATTTATTGTGTGTATGAACTCTATAAAATTTGCACAAACATTTGAAGACAAAATGGAATTACGGAGGTGCACACATGTGTGTGACATGTATTAGATTCTTTACATAAAAAAGCCAAAGATAAAATATATTATAACTCATACTAATGTTCATGTTTCTAAGTTTCCACTCTGATTCTGCTTTGATTTTAGTATTAATTACATACACACACACACACACACACACACACACACACACACACACATATATATATATTCCATAATACACATAAACACAACAAAGGATAAAAGTCTTCAGGATCCACATTTAAAATTCATGATTTAAACTGAGCTCTTATTATTGTAAAGTTTTTGGACAGACAGTTAAGGATGTATTGACTAAAATGATTCTGCTCATAATGGAAATTTATATACAAAATGAGTTTCTCAGTGTATTTAAAAGTTTTTATTTAAAAATGGTGAATATGGTAAACAAAGACTTCCTGTTGTTTGAGAGAAAATACTTTATATCTCTTAAAGTGAACTGCTCATCATTAGAGAATGTCTATACATTTGGATACAATTCTGTGTCTATTTCTAGAAATGATCTGGCATTAAAACTTTTAGATAAGGGAAAGCTAGATGGATCTCCCTAGGTCTGGGAAGCTGCAGGGTTAGGCTAAAGCTTATTCACAGCTCAAATTAAGACAGTTTGACTTCCCAGTATCACATTTATGTGTACCAAATATTTCAGCTGGGCTTTTTGGCAACATAACTAAAACTCTAGTATTTTTTATGTTGTTAACAAGAAATGGAGAAAGATATACTTTGATTTATACTTAGCGTAAGGCATAAGAAGACAACACTGTATGCTCTCACTATTATGTAGAATCCAAGAAAAAAAACAAATGATAGAAACACGGAGTAGACTGGTGTTGCCAAGGACAGTGGTGGAGAAAATGGGTATTATTCAAAGGGTATATACCTCCAGTTATAAGGTGATTAGGTTCTAGGTATATAATATCGATAGAGCATGGCAACTATAGTTAAAAATATGGTATTGTACACTTAAATGTTACTGTGAAAGTGGAGTTTAAAAGTTATCACACCAAAAAAGTAACTAGATAGATGTAATGGATTTGTTAAGTAACCTTATTGTGGTAATTATTTTAAAATGAATACGTTTATAATATCATGTTGTACGCTTTAAACTTACACAATGTAATAGGATTATATGATATTGTATTTCAGTAAAGCTGAGAAAATATGTCATTTGACACATTTTAATTTTACTTAAATATATTTTTATAAACAGTCATACTGGGAACATTAGAATAATTTAAGTATACAAAAATATTATCATCTTAATCCTTCTAATTAAACTAGTATCTTCCTCATGCTGTAATTTGCACCACATAAATTATATCCCTTTAATCAAATGACCTCCTTGTTTATTAAAAAAGTCTTTTACACATTTTCCTTTTTTCCCATTTATCTCTTATAACCATATACTCTCAAACTCTTTGTATAGCTGAGAATTTTAAATCAGGGAACCTACAATTTTTAAGGGCTATTTAAGGGACTATTTCTTATGTTTTTCATTGGAAAGAAAAGTTATCCTATCTATACTCATGTTTTCCTTCCCACCAAATTTATGATAATATATGCTAATTGAAATTTTCATCAACAGATGTGTTGGCATTCTATTTCATTTCATTTGCTTTGTGCACCATTTTTTAAAGAAAAATAAAATCTAGAAATGAGATCCACTTCACAAATACATTATGCCAATAGAAAAAGTATATGTGGTCAAATTTCAAAAGAACAGTTATTCACTGTTTAAATTATTTTTTTAATGTTTATTTATTTTTGAGAGACAGAGAGAGAGAGAGAGACAGAGAGAGACAGAGAGAGAGATGGAGAGCATGACCAGGTGAGGGGCAGAGAGAGAGGGAGAAACCGAATCTGAAGCAGGATTCAGGCTCTGAGCTGTCAGCACCTGAGCCGGAGTCCGATGCTTAGATGCTTAACCGACTGAGCCACCCAGGTGCCCTGATTTCTTTTTCTTTTTCTTTTTCTTTCTTTCTTTCTTTCTTTCTTTCTTTCTTTCTTTCTTTCTTTCTTTCCTTCCTTCCTTCCTTCCTTCTTTCTTTCTTTCTTTCTTTCTTTCCCTCTTTCCTTTCTTTCTTTCTTTCTTTTTATTAAGCGTCATGTTCATTTGTGCCTTCAATTTATAAATTAGATATTAAATACATCTACCTTTGTTAAAAGATGTAAGTGGCACTTGTCAGTGTGAAACATTCAGTTCCTTGAGGCAATACAGAGGTAACTATTTGGGTTACATGACCTTTAAAAATCAATATGATATTTAAAAAAATAAAAATTCAAATGATAATTGATTTTAAGTTTCAAAATTGACTTAAAATATTTCATTATTTATCAGTTTTGTAATATTCAGTAACTGTATTTCAGAGAACTTTCACTATATACCTAATTAAGTTTTGCTAGATATTATGAATTACATTTATAATCTTCTCTTTCTGCGCTTCAGCTGCCTACCAAAATGCTCAAGTATTTTAAAAATGAATTTAATTGTTTCTCTAAATATTATAAAATGCATAAGTGTATTTTATATTAAACATTTTTTCTAACAAACATATCTTACTCAAACACATACATAGTCCTAGAAATAGCACATTACGTTTATAAATCCAGTCATTTATGAATTTTCTTGAACACTCTATTTGCAAAGTTAATTGAATATTCATCTTAAAATCAATAGTCTAAAATAAATTATTTAATTAACGTTTTAAGTTAGAATAAAAATATCGGCTTTCATGTAGCATTAGAGTATTTTAAATATGATATTTTATTAAACAAATATATAGTTATTCATAAACTTATACAAATAGCAAAGATGTAGATCTGATTTCCTATACCTGTATGCTTTCAGTGTGTTAAATTCTTATACGTTATACAATATCAAGTGAATTTAGTGTTAGGATTACAGACCAGAACGGTTTATTCTGAGTTTCTCAGTGTATCTAAATTATCTTGAAATAGGATTTTTCATCAGGCCAGGAGATCTAGAGCCATATGAATCTCACATGATTTCTATGTGATCACATGAAACAGATTTAATTCAGCTTCAAGCTCAATGCCAATGCTGAGAATTTAAATGTCATGTGTAAAACTAGGATTTATTTCACAGCCTAAGTCCTTTCTTTGACTTTAAGATTTAATCATTTTAACTACTTTGGACTTTATCACCTAATTAAAAGATAGATAATCAGCAGCAACTCTGGCTCAGGACACTTCACCACTCTATTAGATTTAACTAACCTATTTACCATTGACTCCATTTTATAATTATTTGAATATCTATGGTTTTACAAATTTATTTCTTAACCTATATAGACAGGAATCTAGCTTGTGCAAAAGTATAGTTTGTGTCTTCCTATATCTTAGTTGTTCATTTGGCCATTTTTGCAAGGGCATGTTAAAATGCTTAATAAACATTTAACATTATAAAAAGTTCAGAAGGCAATGGTTTCATAGATAACTCTATTACTACATCATGCTTATGGTGACTTATTAAAATGTGCTTATGTGTTCCTCAATGTTTTTAACAGCCTTCCCCTCCTCACAAACACACACAACTTGGAAATCCCACTGAAACTGATGTTCAAGGATATCTAATACCTCAAAATGTTGTAGCAAGTCTTTAGTCATTAAACAGTGCATATGACCCATAGAAATCCATGGTTTTTACATACCATCTATGTGTTCAGGATTTCAAATAACATAACTCGAGCAAACACTTCTATTCTAAAGTCAAAATTCACTTTCATCATTTGCTAGACCGGTCTACTTGCATCCCAATTTCAACACGCCCAAATTAAACAATTTGTTGTCTCCTCCAAAGAGGCCCTTTCCCTTATGTTTCCTATCCTAGCTTGTGTTTTAAGAAACCTCTTCTATAGCCACAAATCCAAAAGGATTTTGGCAGCTTCCATAGACATCACATGCAACTTTCATTTTTCCTGATTTCTAAATATCTCCCTTTATTTTACATTGCCACTTCTGCTTCTCAAGTTCAGATCCTCATTATTTCCTACCACAGTACCAGCTGACAGTGTCCAGCATCATTTTGTTCCTACTGTGTCGGATGCTCAAGTGATCTTTTTAGCAGGTAAAAACCCATTAGGTCACTTCTTTACATAACATCCTTCAATTATTTTTCAAGTTTACAGGATTAAGTTCAAATCCTTTAGGAAAATTTGCAAGCAAATTAGGCTTTTTTGCCTGCTTCTCATGCTCTATCTCAAGTGATTTCCAAAAGACAATGTCAGACCAGTGGTACTACAGCTTTTACATATTTGTGTTGTCATTATGAGACTATTTTCCAATTACCTCTTCATTGAAAGATAATTGACAGATAATTGACAGTGATAAACACAATCAAGAATCCTAAGTATTTGGTTTGGTGAGTTTTGACGTTTTTCTATTTCCATGTTTCAACACATAAAATATGGAAGTTCTCTCATTCTTCTTTTCAGACTGTTTAGCTTTGACCCCCATCACTTTCTAATTATTGTCCTGTCAAATTAGTGTTGATTGTTCTGAGGCTTCATCTAACTATAGTATGACTTCTTTTATGTTAAGCTTCTTATATTTAATAAAATATATAAGGGATTTATTATGTAGTGACTTGTTGAAAATCACCCACCTTGTATTTTTGGGATGAATCCTAATTCATCATAATGTATCCTCTTTCTTTTATATTGCTTGATTGAATTAGCTGGTATTTTGTGAAGATTGGTTATGTCTGGTTTCATCAAAGAAATTGAGTTTTGGTTGGTTTCCTTTACTTATTAATAAATACATTTTCCTTATATTATATCAGGATTTTCCTAACATCAAAAATTGTTTGGAAAAGTTTCCACTTTATTTTTTGCAATAGTTTGTGTTAAAGTTTTATGTAATCCTTGAAAACTTAAAAGTTAGCAGAAAATATTTTGGTTACTAGTGCCATACCTGAGGTCTCATAAAAACGAATACAAAATGTCTTTATGTGTCTATACTTTAAAAACAGATCAAAGCAATTCTAAAAATTATTAGTTTTCTTAACAGATAAAGAAGTCATGAATGACAGTTAATATAAGCAATGAATTACACTATATATATATATATATATATGTGTGTGTGTGTGTGTATATATATAATCAATGAATATTGCAATAAGCAGAATCAGAATATAAAATATTTTTTGTAAACAGAGAATTGAATTTTGATAAAGGAAGTTATAATCAAGGTTTCCCTTAAAATTACGAGAAAGATATGAAAATGAAGAGATTTTTGCACATGAGCATATATATGGACACTTATGGAAGCAACTGGGTGTACTCTCCTGAGGATAGAAACAAACTAAATATCCATGAGGTGTTAACTAAATTGTTTATGTGTTTATAGTAAAAAAAATATCATACAAAATAAAAAGTAAATAAACGACATAGATAAATACAAATTATGTATTGAAAGTTGCAAATCGCATACTATATGATGCTATTTTTATAAAGAATGTAAAATACAAAATAAAGAAACAATGAATGCTAATGTATTCAAATTGTGAATAAGGCAATAAAAGCTCAGGTTATGAAACCTGCTTAAATGTCATAACTGCAGTTGAAAACCAAATTTTTTGAATATTGATTTTCGTAACAATTCATCTGTTTTATGTTAAAGGGCTGGTCAGGCATGTGTAAGCCTTAGTGGTTATAAAGTATCAAAAAATGTCTCTGAGCATTATTTAGCTTTTTATTTATATAGATGTTGTTTCTTTGAGGATACTTGACAGTCTTGAGTGTGGATTAATGCGTTGTATTTCTTGTAAGTCCTCCATACCAGGCTTAGGGCTCTTTCTATAGGAATCATTCAAATTTCTGTGCCAAAAATCCTTCTCAGTGACTTTGGAGAAATCAAAAGGAAACAAGGGATCATAGACATCCTTGAAGTTCTTTTATCCTACACACCACTCATATTTTACCTTTTAAGATATAAAAATAGAATTATTACAAACCTTGTCAATTGAGGACTAACACTGAAAACAAAAAAAAAAGGGAAAACAAGCCACGTTTTAAATGCATCTGTCAACTCAGTTTCTGTGGCAACATGGATGAGGAACTCCAATTGAGCTAAATCCACTTCTGTCTACTACATTAACTTGAAAATATGCAGTTGATAAAGGTTTAATGGTACTTGTCTCCACCTTTAGAGCAGGCTTCATGCTAGAAAGGATATTTTTCTTTTTTCTCAAGTGACAATAGAAGACTTTTATCCTGCTACTGCCAATCGCCTTCTTTTCTGTGATTAATGACATGATAGTATCACAATCCCAGTTTATGATGAATGTCGCTATATTTCACCCCCTCAAACTCTACCCCAACAACAAAAAAATATGATCATAAATTGTTTTAGTGCCCTAGGAATTCCTTTGTGCAGCAAATAGGCAGACAATCCTCCATATATTACCTGTACAAAGTATATATATATATATATATATATATATATATATATAATATACACATAAATATATAATATACACATAAATATATAATATACACATAAAGTGTGTATGTATAAAGTACATATAAAGTACATACACACACACACATACACACACACAAAGTGAGAGAGATTATGGTATCTCACATATTGATCTGTATAAGCGGGACTATATTGCATGTCTAATTCTCCCACCATTCATGATAAGCTTCTACTTATTCCAGTGTATTCAAATCTACCCGCGTCTTGTTTATTATGTTTACAAAGCTCAGAGTGCATTTACCATAAGAAATATGATTTTTCAAATATGTTGTCTCTTTAAGTCTGTTGAATAATAGGTCATTTATCACTTATGTGGAGATTTTCATGTAAGAGCAAGACATAAAGTGCATTTCCATTTCTCATGTTTGGTGGTCCTAAGGCATCACTGCTGCACTCAAAAAAATTCTACACCGTGCTATGGATTTTAAAGTATTTTTACTTATACTATTTCATTTGATACACTCAAGAGTTTAAAAGAATTCTCTCTGCACATTAGCAATTGTGATAGAAAAGCTGTTACTGAAAATATTTGACTTCCTTAGTTTAAAAGTTTAATGTAATACAAGTAGTATGTATTTTTTCCCATTTTTTTCAAGGTACATGTTTTCTTTTTTTTTTCCAGGTTAAGGTCTAAATTTGTCTAAAGAAAATTGTACAGAACGAGAACTACACATTTTATATGGTGTTAACTCTTTGAGCTCTATCTTTTAAAGTGTCACAGTCCCATTAATATCAAGGGAAGCAATCAATTAATCAAAGTAGAATTTTAATTTATTGATAGCCCCTGTTTTCACACATCATTATTTATTTTTATTTAACTGATGTGATCTTTTTCTCAGTCTAACATGGTAAGTAGAAATGTGACTAGTGATTAAGTATGCTTTATAATTCTTTAAAGTAAAATTAATGTAATCTAAATCTAAAAATATACTATTATTTTGTAGTTATGTGATTGTAGGTTAGTACTAATTGACTCTCTTTAGGTGACTAAAATTCTACAAAATTCTTTTCATAAATCAGTAAATCATCACAGCACTGGATTTACCTACTTATTCCCAGTTTCCCATTGAACAGTGAGCATTAATATATACATAAAACAATTGACTTCATAATTAGGCAAGTGATTCCCAAATTCCATTACATTAGGCTAGCATTTCCAAAAGACATTGGGCAGATATGCAAACTAAGCCAGAAAGTCCATTTGAAGAAAATTTAGTTTTTCTAAAATGGAAATGTTTTGAAGACAACGAAATTTTAGATACTGATTGTTGATAACAAACAGAAGATAGAAGTATATACTTGGTATTATAGCTGTTAATATTTGAATTTGCAGAGCAACTAAGCCCATAAGAAAAAAGAAAGAGTGCAGGGACGCCTGGGTGGCTCTGTTGGTTAAGTGGCCCATTTCGGCTCAAGTCCAGATCCCACTTTGTGAGTTTGGCCCCTCATCAGGCTCTGTGCTGACAGCTCAGAGCCTGGAGCCTGCTTCAGATTCTGTGTCTCCCTCTCTCTCTGCCCCTCCCCTGCTCACGGGCTGTCTCCCTCTCTCTATCAAAAATAATTTTTTTTTAACAAGAGGCCAGGAAATAAACCTTATAAGATGTCTTTAAAATAGAAATATTAGGAAGGAAAGAAGCCATCCAGGAGACAAGGAATTGACTACAGTGGTATGAAGAAAAGCCACATAGGTGATAATATAGAAAACATTTACCTAGTGTCAATCCCTGTCCAAGGAATTTTTAAGCATTTTATTATTTAATCATAACAGAAACCCTGTGGGAGAAATATTATTTTTATTTCCATTTCATAAATATTATTAAATAGATTTATGAATTCAAGTAAAGTTTCTAAGCGTCAATATTTTATATGAAGTGTAGCTAGGAATGGCTCTAGAAACAACTGAACCCACTATATTTTATTGTATGAAACCACTACCTAAAACTATACAGGGTGAGATTTTAACAAATTATGCAAAGGATGTCACCTAATGTACAATTGTTAAGAAAAAATAAAATAATAACAGTTCATTTGTCACTTTCACAAGCAAATTTATTAGATTGTTAGGCCAAAAAAATTCTAATTATTGGGATTAAGTATACAGTTGATTATGAGAAAGACAGTTACACAGTAAAGACCTTTCAGTGAAATTTGAGAGTTATGGCAATATGGTTTTCAACAATGTATTTCTGTAAAGTGTCTAAGATGGAAAATTTGTTAAATAGAGAAGGGATTGGAAAGGGTACAAATAAAATAGTTTCAAAGTCCCATAGGAAGCAAAATAAAATTTAAGTCTATGTATAATGCTTTTTTGAGATAAAAACACAATTTTGTAAAGGACACATGTGAAATGATATTTTAGGAGGATGACAGTTTGAATTCCAAATGTCTTGATTCCATGGTCATATTTAAAATAATCTTTTTTCGTTTCCACTTACAAGCAATGGTTTAAAAGGTTCATGAAAGGGTAAAAGCAACAATACTTAATTTAATATTTATTAATGCAAATGTTTATAAACACCAATAGAAACAAATTAGATGTTACCTATTTTATCAAATGTATAATAAATTTGTTAATAAGCAATTATTTAAAGTTTGGATGATTTCAGTGCTTAGATACCTATGGTTTTTTTTCTTATTCTCATTGATATTTTTAAAGAATACTGAATTCCATGAATATGGATATATTAGCACTTGGGTTAAACAAAACATTTTTATGTAAAAGGAATATATCTGTCAGTATGTTTTCACAGCTCTCTGATCTCCCTGTAGAACATACTCTAAAGTTAATATGTCTTACTACAAATTTCTCTTTAGAGTATTTCACAGGTTATTTTAAGACAGTGAATGTCTTGGGGCGCCTGGGTGGCGCAGTCGGTTAAGCGTCCGACTTCAGCCAGGTCACGATCTCGCGGTCCGTGAGTTCGAGCCCCGCGTCGGGCTCTGGGCTGGTGGCTCGGAGCCTGGAGCCTGTTTCCGATTCTGTGTCTCCCTCTCTCTCTGCCCCTCCCCCGTTCATGCTCTTTCTCTCTCTGTCCCAAAAAAAAATAAATAAAAACGTTGAAAAAGACAGTGAATGTCTTTTATAAGTCAAGGATTTTTGTCACATCTATGTACATCTTCATACGTTGAAAGGCATGAACTCTTGGATGTTTTGACTTATGGGCCTCATTAAATGTGACTTTTTTTCTATATTTTCAAGCTTTATATTGAATGTTTATCTCATAAAAGAATATTACAATAAAAATATTGTTTTGAATTTTATTTTTTGAGAGAAAGAGCTCTAGCAAGGGAGAGGGAGAAAGAGACAAACCCAAGCAGGTTCCACTCTCAGCATGGAACCTGATGCAGGGCTCCATCCCATGACCGTAGGATTAATTATGATCTCAAAATTAAGAGTCAAATGCTCAACCGACTGAACCACACAGGCACTCTTACAATAAGAATACTTTTAATGTGTTGATTCAAAATATGTTTTTTTTGAAATTTAAAACACAAACTGAAATATAAACAAAAATTTGAAACATTAAGAATGGTACCTTTTCGGTATAGCACCATGAGCAAATTTTCTAACCCATCATCATTGCTTTGAGAGACAGTTACCATCATCATATATATAAACTTGCTGCTAATATTCATGGAAGACATCCCACAAAATGGCCATTGGCAGTGTGGCTACTTTTCAAATCATGCCTGTGATTTTGCCCACCTATCCTAGTGACTTTCAGATTTGGCTCAGATTTAGAAGTACTGACTGGGTTTTCAACATATGCAGTCTTCATTTATAAAGTTTTTATTTCCAAATGAGGAGCCCTTCAGGCTTGTGTTTGCTTTGAATTGTTTGGAGACTGACTGCTTACCTCTTTGAAGCAACCCTCCCAACACAGGCTCAGATCCTTGAGTGAGAACTTCATTTATTAGGAAAATGGCTTATGAAAGTCAAACCATCAAAAACATGCACTTAAAAATTTCAAATTCTGCAAAATATTACATAACACATTAAAACAAGCCAGATGTTGTTTCATTCATATTGATTATGTGTATTGATTACACAGGTGATAATGTAATCTGCAAACATTAGGGGCATTATCACATGGCAATAAATATAATGTCATCTTAGATTTCATCATATTTAATGAATATACTTTAATGGAGTATTTTATTATTCCCTTACTAATCTTATTTTTCTTTTTTCTGTTCTAACTAATCCTGCAACAATATTTTCCTATAAATACATTTTTGTGTGCTTGTCCAATTATCTCCTCAAACTGAATTTCTAGAAATAGAATATCTGTTAAGAAATATGCACATTTTAAGTTTGGACACTCATTTTGAAGCTATATGGCCAGAAGGCAGCTTTTTTTCACACTATCATAAGACTGCCCTTTCCCACATTTAAGTCAACACAAAAGTGATTCATTTTTAAAACTTTTCTTACTATAATCTGTTAAAAAAACTGTATCTACTTAGTTTTTTTTAAATTTGCAATTACATGATTATTAATGAAGCTTAATATATTTTCATAGGTTTATGTGTCAGTTTTTGCATTATCTCTTACAGATATAATTAATGAATTAATGAATTATTTTTTTACTTGTGAGCCATTAATATTTTGTTTAAATGATTTTGTATATTAAAGATATATTCTTTTATGCAAATTAAATATCCTGAAAATTTGCTCATTATGTAATCAAATCTACATATTACATTTCCCAGTAATAATATTCACACAACACCAATAATAAAGAGTAGGACACTTGATTAAATAAAATGTGCTGACATTTTTGTGTGTGTGGAGAAATTTTAATACACTCCTAAACCTCTTCTTTAGACATACAGAAACTGAAAAGACCATAATGAAACTAATTTTCAGTATTCATCAGAGCCATTTAGAATTAAATACAATCATTTACACATTAAATATGCATCAAAATATAAATTTCATTTATATGAATTTACATAACTCTATAGAATGACATAAATATGTTAGTATGAAGATTCTCTGATGGCATTGTAAAATTTGTTTCACTTTCATTTTGATATGAACCAGCATTTTAAGAATGTCACGACTGGAGATATAAGAAGGCAGATTTGGATTGTTGGTTTGCTGTTTGTTTCATGGTGATTTTGGGGATGCTTAGATTCATGGTCATGGGCCAATTGAATAATAGATGGGCTCTCTCCATTAGTCCTGAGCAGAATGTTACCTCACAACAGTCATCAAGCTTTTCAATCTGATCCATCTGCTGTTTACTGGTCTTGATGTTCATCATTATCCTGAATAATCTCTTTCATCCAATAAAAATATATTTTGGATTAAAAAATGGGCAAGATCTGGTGTGCGTAGGTGGCTCAGTCCGTTAAGCATATGACTTCCGCTCAGGTGATGATCTCGCTGTTTGTGAGTATGAGCCTCTCGTGGGGCTCTGTGCTGACAGCTCAGAGTCTGGAGCATGCTTCCCATTCCGTGTTTCCCTCTCCTTCTGGACCTGGCTTGCTCACTCCCTGTCTCTGCCTGTCTGTCTGTCTCTCTCAAAAATAAAATAAAACATATAAAAAATAAAAATAAATAAACAATTTCCTGGCCATGGCCAAATTCAAAACCAAGGTGGACTTGATAATGGCTACTGGTAAGTCACTCCTATACTGGGTGCTCTTCTGAGATTCCAGGGCTGCTCATGTCAAAGTGTCCCATTGGCATTTCCATAGGTTATGTGCTCAAGGTGTTCTTTCCATGCCTCTGAGTGTGCCATTATCACAACCGTGTTGTCCTTCCCAACCATTGCAATTGCATTGATTCCAGAAAAGACAGGGGCTTATTCTTCACTTTAAATCTGATCTTTGTAAAAAAGAAATGTATTAATTTTAATACCGTAAAAGAATTTTGAATATTTTTTCTTTACAAATTCTACTGGCTCTGAGGGGTGAGAGAAAACTTCATTAGTGAGTCTATTAATGGTTGCCTTCGTAAGATGTTTTGCTTGTCCCATTTTTTAAGATGTACGTATTTCACGTCAAAGTGCTCAAGAAAGATTGGAATTTAAGTAAGAACTCATCAAGGTATACATTTTCTAGTAGATAATATTTTAGTTTTTTTAATTAAAGAATATATACTTAATTTTTTTCACATATTTATCTCTCTATATAATGATCTCTATTTCAAAAAGTTATACATTGATTTTTAAAAGTAAATATTTTTGGAGCGCCTGGGTGGCTCAGTCGGTTAAACGTCCGACTTCAGCTCAGGTCACATCTCACAGTCTGTGAGTTCGAGCCCCGCTTTGGGCTCTGGGCTGATGGCTCAGAGCCTGGAGCCTGCTTCCGATTCTGTGTCTCCCTCTCTCTCTGCCCCTCCCCCGTTCATGCTCTGTCTCTGTCTCAAAAATGAATAAACGTTAAAAAAAATTAAAAGTAAATATTTTTAATAATCACTTGAAATGTCAGTGATCTAAACACAAATTAAGACAGCAATTATTAGAGTGGAACAAGAAACAAAACTCATTTACATGTTGCCAAGAAGAAACTCACATTAAATATCAAAATGTCTATAGATTAATGGGCTGGAGAGAGATAAACCATACTAACATAATAAAAAAATGGAGGTAGCTGTATTAATTTAAGAAATAACAGAATTAAGAGCAAAGAAAATCACCTGAGATAAAGAGGAGTATTGTCAATGATAAAGTGGTCAATTTTCTAAAAAGACATAACAATCCTTAATGTATATGCACAAATATGTGAGACAGAACAGACAAAAAAAAAAAAGAAAAATGAAATGGATAGAACTACAAGGAAAAATAGGTAAATCTATTATAGTTGTAGATACCAACACCATTTTATTTGTAATGGACAGATATTACAAGCAGAAAATCAGTGAGGACATAGTTAATTCAACAGCACCATCTATCATTTGGATTGAATACATATTTCTAGACTACTTCATACATCATCAGAAGACACATTCTTCTCAAGTTCACATTGAATGTTCACCAAGATAGACCAAATTTGGGGTTATAAAAATACCTTAATAAATTTAAAATAATAGAAATATACAATGTATACTTTCAGACCACAATATAATTAAATTAGGAATTAAGAACAGAAAAACAGAGGATCCTAAAATAAGTAGAGATTAAACAACACACAAAAGTGACACCTAAGGCAAAAAATAAATCTAAGTAAAGAGAAATTTTATAATATTCGAACTACATGAAGATGAAAACAAAACTTGTAAAAAATTTTGGGATGCAAAAAACCATTACTTAGAGGGAAGTTTGTAGGATTTAATGCATAATTGGAAGGGAGATCTAAAATCAGCAAGCTTCCACCTTAAAAAAAGGAAAGAAAAAAATCAAATTAAATCTAAGGTGATCATAAAAATATTTTAAAAAGAGCAGTACTCAATAAAATTTAAAATAAATTAATAGAGAAACTCAGCCAAACTAAAACCTGTTTTTTATTTTTTTAATTGATAAGCCTCCAGGCAGGAAACTAAGAAAAAAAGGGAGATGACATAAATTACTAATTTCATTTCTAATACTAGAAATGAAAAAGGAACATAACTATAGATCTCATAGATTTTTAAAGCAAAACACTGGGATTCTATGAACAATTTATATCGACAAATTTGAAAACCTGGATGAAATGGACGACTTTCTCAGAAGACATAATCTGTAATAAGTCACAAGAAGAAATAGACGATCTCAATTGGCCTATATCTACTAAAGAAGTAGAATCTATAATTAACCTTACAAAGCAGAAAATAATAGGGCCAAATGAGTTCACTGATGGTTCTACCATACTTTTGAGAAAGAAATTATACCAAAACTCTATAATGTCTTCCAAAAGATAGAAGAAGAGGAAATCTTTCCTAACTCATTCTATGAGGCCAGTGTTACTCTAATACTAAAAGCATACAAAGACATTGGAAGGAGAGAAAATTATGGAATAATACCTCTCATGAATATAGATTTAAAATTTCTCAAGAAAATATTAATGAATCAATCCCACAGTGTATGAAAAGATAAATACCAGCAAGTTTTTTGTAAATATAGACAATCTTACTGTAAAGTTTATATGAAAATGCAAAAGACCCAGAATAGCCAACACAGTACGGAAGGAGAGGAACAAACTTGGAGAATTCACACTATTCAACTTCAAGACTTACTTTAAGGTTATGTAATCAAGACAGTGGAGGATTGGTAAAAGCATAAAAAATAGATCAATGATCCAGAAAAAAGAGTCCAGGTATAGACTTGAACAAATATAGTCAGCTGAGCTTTCAAAGCATCTAAGACAATACAATAGGAAAGGATAATCTTTTCAATGAATGGCAGTGGAACAATTGGTCATCTATATTCAAAAAAATGAATCTAGACTTTATACCCTTTACAAAAAATAACTCAAAATGTATACTAAACCTAAACATAAAATGAAAAAAAAAAAAAAACAAATTCCTAGAAGCTAAGAAGGACAAATTCCAGGTGGCCTTGAATATGGTGATGTTTGTATTTATGTATCTATAAATGTATGTATGTATGTATGTATGTATGTATGTATGTATGTATTTAGAGCATGGTAGAGGGAGAATCCTAAGCAGGCTCTACGCCCAGTGCAGACCCCCATACAGGACTTGATCTCACTATCCTGAGATCATGACCTGAGCCAAAATCAAGAGTTGGTTGCTCAACCAAATGAGCCACCCAGGCACCCCATGGTGATGGCTTTTTAGAAACAATGCCAAAAGCACAATCCAAGGAACAATAAAGGGTACCTGGGTGGCTCAGTTGGTTAGTCACACAACTTTGGCTTAGGTCGTGATCTCGCAGTCTGTGGGTTCAAGGCCCACATTGGGCTCTGTGCTGACAGCTCAGAGCCTTGAACCTGCCTCAGATTCTGTGTCTCCTTCTCCCTTGGCCCCTCCCCTTCTCGCACTCTGTCTGTCTGTCTCTCTCTCCCAAAAATAAACATTTTTAAAAAATGTAAAAAAAGAAATAATTAATAAGCCCTACTTCATTAAAACTGAAAATTTTTTCTTTGCAAAAGATAATGTCAAGACAATGAGAAATGAGCCTGGGAGAAAATATTTGCAAAAGACATATCTGACAAAGGACCCTATTATCCAAAATATACAAAGAAATCGTAAAACGTTACAAAAGAAAATGGACAATCTTATTTAAAAATAAGCAAAGATCTGAACAGACATTTCACAAAGATGGCAGATATACATATGGGAAATAAGCATATGAAAAAAGATCAAGATCGTACACCATCAGGAAATTTCATATTGAAACAACAATCTGATAACACTGTATACGTATTAGAATGGTGACAATTCAAAACACTGACTACACCAAATGCTGGTGAGGATATGAAGCAATAGGACCTATTATTCATTACTTATAGGAATACAAAATGGTTCAGCCACTTTGGAAGATGGTTTAGCAATTACTCACAAAATATATTCTTCCCATATCATCCACCAATCTCTCTCCATGGTATTTACTGAAAGGAGTTGAACATTTATGTTATTAAAAAAAATCCTGCACACCAATGTTTATAGCAGCTTTATTCATAATTGTCACAACTGTGAAGATACCAAGATATCTGTCAGTGAATGATATGTAAACTGTGTTTCATCCATGGAGCGGAATATCATTCAGTGTTATAGCTAAATGAGTTATCAAGCCATGCAAAGACCTGGAGATATCTTAAATGTGTATTACTAAGTGAAAGAAGTCAATCTGAAAAGGCTACATCCTGTATGATTTCAACTGAATGATATTCTGAGAAAGACAGAACTATAGAAACAGTAAAACAATCAGTGGTTATTAATGGTAAACAGAAAGGGAAGAATGAATAGGTAGAACAGAGACAATGTTTAAGCAATAAAACTACTCTGTATAATACTACAATCCTGGATACATTTGTCAAAACCCATAGACAGTACCTCCTCAATAGTCACCCTTAATGTAAACCATGGACTTGGATGATAATGACATGTCAAGTGGGGTTCATCAATGAAAACAAATGTACCACCCTTGTGATATGGATGTTGAAAGTAAGAGATATAAAGGGCACTTAGGTGGCTCAGCTGATTAAGCGCTGGACTCCTGGTTTTGACTCAGGTCATGATCTCACAATTTGTGGGTTTGAACCCCACATTGGGCTCTGTGTTCACAGTGCCACGCCTGCTTTGGATTCTCTATCTCCTTCTCTCTCTGCCCCTTCCTCTCTCTCTCTTTCTCTCTCTGTCTCAAAATAAATAAGCATTTAAAAATTTAAAAATTTTTTTTAAAAATAAAGTAAGAGATACATTGATGGGCAAATGTGGGATCAAGGGGTATACAGGACACTCTGTACTTTCCATTTGTTTGCTCAACCTCAAATGGTTCTAAAAATAGTCATTTAAAAAAGCAAACTGTCATTTAAACATAAGTGAAATAAGTCATACAGAGAAAGATAGATACCATATGTTTTCACTCTTATGTGGATCCTGAGAAACTTAAGACCATGGGAGACGGGAAGGAAAAACAAGAGTTAGAGAGGGAGGGAGGCAAACCATAAGAGACTCTTAAAAACTGAGAATAAACTGAGGGGGGGTGGGAGGGTGGGATGAATAAACTGAGAATAAACTGATGGGGGGTGGGAGGGAGAGGAGGTGGGTGATGGGCATTGAGGAGGCCACCTGTTGGGATGAGCACTGAGTGTTGTATGGAAACCAATCTGACAATAAATTTCATATTAAAAAGTAAATAAAAATAAAATATACAAATACATGTACATGTTACAATTATTGGCAAATGAGTTTAACGATTATTAAAGGCAAAAGTTTATCAGCAGTAATTCTAAATGAAATCCAATTATTATACTAGAAAAGCAAAAACAACATGCTTTCCATGTAGTTTTCCAGTTTTCTATGCTTATACTTTTGAAAAAAGTGTAAGATTACCTGGTTCTAATATATGTTCTTTTTAAAATTTTACATAAAAGCTATTCCCCTCATCTTCTAATAAAATAAGTCAAACCTGAGAGTTGCCTAATATCTAAATAAATTAGATATTGATCTGTATGGAAAGTTCTTTTCTGTCCTTACCCTAGAGACCACAGTGTTCTCACAGTGATGACAAAGTTTTCTTTTCAAGGAAGTAATCTCAGAATATTTGATTACTTGATGTTGTAAACATGCACTTGAAACTAGATGACTTTGTATATTACCTTTCTTTGAGTAAAATGAATATTGTCTAAATTTCAATTTCACCAAACCAAAGTGATACAAATTAAATTAAATTAAATTAAATTAAATTAATCTAGACATAGTTTTGCTATTTTATTTTTCCTCTCTCAAAATCAAAAGAAAGGTAAGTAATATGTTGAATGACAAAATTTTTAAAACATTTTTAAAAATATTACTAATTTGTTGCTTATAAGTTATGAGAAATTAATATTTTTATTATCAGAATTAGAATATTATTCCTTTTCAATGTTTTGTGTTTAACAAATGCAAACTGGAGAATGTGTTATATTAACACTTGGTACAGTGCTTTCTGAAAAATTATGTAAATGTAATACCCCTTCTAATCAAGGTGCTAATTCAGTAAAAATATGTAATTGAGAATGGCCAAAGATTTCTTCACCCATAAATATTTACTCGTTCTATTGCCCATGTTTTGGTAAGGAAATATGATGATCTTTTCACCTACCAACTTCCTAAGAATGATCAGCCTAGGCAAGAGTGCTTGGTAAAAATGTATGCAAGCCAGAAAAGGAATCTCAAAAAAGCATAGAGGGCATAAATTATACCAAGGCATAGTCAGTTTAGGTAAAAACAGAATTTAACTGCAAAGCAGATGGTACGTGCTTGGCTTAGGTATCTAGGCATACTCCAAAAGATGTTCAGTTTAGTCTGGGGCTATCTATTTTGGTTAGCATATTTGATTTATAGTTTAAAACCACACAACAGCAGCATTAACAATAAAATCAACTATAAGAATACAAAAAAGTACCAAGTAAAATATTTTTAAAAATTAAATAAAATAAACTTTCATACTGTGTGTGGATGATAGATTTCCCTGGAATATTTCATAGTAGCTTTTCAGAGACAAATAGAGTTATTTGGCCTCTATTTATTATGAAGTATACAAGACACACATCAAATATTCATATGTTTATTAAATCCTGAGACAGCTAAGAGCTCTAAGGACCTGGGCAATTATCTTGGAAACTGGCTTTATCTTGTATATGACAGAGTCTGAGATACCTTCATTCTGCTTACAAAATGTCATGAAGTGTGCTACATTTTTAGAGTAGTTAAGAAAACAAGAACCAAGGGTCAGAAAAAAAATTAATTTGAATCCTGGCTCCATATTCACAAACCATGAGAAAATAATTTAACTTGTATCATCTAGTACTTTTTGTTTCAGAGTCTCATTTTCTTCATTTATAAATTGGATATAATAATGTTACCTAAGGATCCCATAAAGATGTAGTGAATACAATAAGTCATAAATAGGATTCCCTGTGACCTTTCTAGCACAGTGACTGGCAAATAGTAAGTGCTTAATAAATATCTTTTTATTTGGAGTAAAATTTCTTGCCTAAAATGCATTGCAAAAAGTTCTTTGGAAGAAGTAGATATAAAGCCAAATAGGATCGAATGAAAACTGACGGACCATGAGGCAACCGACCAAAACAGGATGTCCTAACTCTCAAACACCTGCTTCCTTGAGGTTTGCAGTCTGAGAAAAAATCTAGACTTGGAAGGAATTTCAAACAGAGCTTCCAGTGAGACTGGATCTACCAGTTTTATGGCATTTTGAATTGATTATATTAGAAACAAAAATAAAATATAATTTTATAAAAGAACTCCAAGAGGTCATAAACATATTTACTAGTCTATTTAAATTCGAACTTCTTTTCATCAATTGCAGTGGAAAATTATCCTGATAAATCATAGATATTGTTATCAGTTGCAATCAGTAACTAGTATTATATCAGTTACAAAGGTGTTAGGAAGACTTTCCGTTTTTGTTTTTTTTTTTTTTTTTTTTTTTTAATCCTCAACTCTGTTGAACAATGCTGATTCATTTTTTAGTCTCTTGTTTTAAGATGGCATTTAAAAATATATTTTCCTAAATATTTTTCAGACACCATTGTTCAGTTTGTCCTAAATTAGATTGCCCCATACAATTATTTTTTTTGTTTTTATTTAAATTCCAAGAGTTTTACCTACAGTGTTATATTAGTTTCAATATTAGTGTTCACTTATATTAGTTATATTAGTATATAATATAGTGACGCAACACTTCCATGCTACATCCAGTGCTCATACAAGTGCACCTTTTAATACCCATCATCTATTTCACCCATCTACCCCCCCGGCCCCACCCCTGACCTACCTCCTAGTAACCTTCAGTTTGTTCTCTAAAGTTATGAGTCTGTTTTTGTGTCCTTGTTTCCCTTTTTTTCCCCTTTGTTCATTTGTTTTGTTTCTTAAATTCCACATATGAGGGAAATGGTATGGTATTTGTCTTTACCTGACTGACTTCACTTACCATATTACTTCCTAGTTCCATCAACGTTGTTGCAAATGGCAAGATTTCATTTTTATGGCTGAGTAATATTCCATTGTGTGTGCGTGTGTATACGTATATATACATATATATGTGTGTGTGTTTATACATATATATGTGCATATATAATACACACACACACACACACACACACACACACACACTACATCTTTATTCATTCATCTGTTGATGGACACCTGGTCTGTTTCCATAGTTTGGCTGTTGTAGATAATGCTGCTATAAACATTGGGGTATGTGTATCCATTTGAATTAGTATTTTTTAATTCTTCGGATAAATATCTACTAGTGAAATAGCCAGATTAGAAGGTAGTTCTATTTGTAACTTTTTGAGGAAATTCCATACTGTTTTCCACAATGGCTGCACCAGTTTGCATTCCCTCCAACAGTGTAAAAGTGTTCCCCTTTCTGCACATCCTCGCCAATACCTGTTATTTGTTCTTTCCTGTGTTATTCACTTTAGCCATTCTGATAGATGTGAGCTGGTATCTCACTGTAGTTTTTATTTGTATTTCCCTGATAATGAGTGATGTTGAGCATCTTTTCATACGTCTGTTGTCATCTGATGTCCTCTTTGAAAAATGGTCTATTCATGTCTTCTGCCCATTTTTAATTGGTTTATTCATTTTTGGGGGTTTTGAGTTTTGTAAATAATTTATTACATTTTGTTTCTAACCCTTTATCATATAGATCATTTACAAATATCTTCTCCCTTCCTGAAGGTTGCCTTTCAGTTTTGTTGTTTCCTTTGCTGTTCAAAAGCTCTTTTAAAAGTTTTTATTTAAATTATAGTTAGTTAAAATATAGTTTAATATTGGTTTCAGGAGTAGAATTTAATGATTCATCACTTACATATAACACCCAGTGCTCATCACAAGTGTCCTCCTTAATACCCATTGCCCATTTAGCCCATCCCCTGTCCACTTCCCCTCCAGGAACCCTCAGTGTGTTCTCTATAGTTAAGAGTCTCTTATGGTTTGTCTCCATCTCCTTCCCCCGCCCCCCCCCCCCCCGCCCACTGCCTTTCCCTATCATCTGTTTTGTTTCTTAAATTCCACATATCAGTAAAGTCACATGGTATTTGTCTTTCTCTGACTGACTTATTTCGCTTAGTATGATACACTCTAGTTCCGTCCACATTGCTACAAATGACAAGATTTAATTCTTTACGATGGCTGAGTAACATTTCTGTGTGTGTGTGTGTGTGTGTGTGTGTGTGTGTGTATGTGCGTGTATCACATCTTCTTTATTCAATCATCAGTCAATGGACATTCTGCTCTTTCCATAGTTTGGCTATTGTTGATAATGCTGCTATGAACACCAAGGTGCATGTGCCCCTTTGAATCACTATATTTTTATTCTTTGGTTAAATACCTAGTAGTGCAATTGCTAGATCAGTGGGAGTGCTATTTTTGATTTTTTTTAACATTTATTTATTATTGAGAGACAGAGACAGAGCATGAGCATGGGACGGACAGAGAGAGAGGAGGAGACACAGAATCTGAAGCAGGCTCCAGGTTCTGAGCTGTTAGCACAGAGCCCGATGTGGGGCTTGAACTCACAAACTGTGAGATCATGCCCTGAGCTGAGGTCCGATGCTTAACCAACTGAGCCACACAGGTGCCCCGGGAGTGCTATTTTTAACTTTTTGAGGAACCTCTATACTGTTTTCCATAGTGGCTACACCAGTTTGCATTCCCACCAACAGTTCCCCTTTCTCCAGGTCTTCAGCACCTATTGTTTCCTCTGTTTTTAGCCATTCTGACAGGTGTGAGGCAGTATCTCATCATGGTTTTGATTTGTATTTCCCTGATGATGAGTGATGTTGAGCATCTTTTCATGTGTCTGTTAGTCGTCTGGATGTCTTCTTTAGAAAAAATGTATATTAGGGCACCTGGGTGACTCAGTTGGTTAAGCGTCGACTTCGGCTCAGGTCATGATCTCGCAGTTTTTGAGTTTGGGCCCCACATTAGGCTCTATGCTGACAGCTTACTCAGAGGCTGGA
Source organism: Puma concolor (assembly GCF_028749965.1). Lineage (NCBI taxonomy): Eukaryota > Metazoa > Chordata > Mammalia > Carnivora > Felidae > Puma > Puma concolor. Next base: position 37,668,136 of record NC_141679.1, read on the forward strand.
GACTGCTTCAGACTCTGTGTCTCCCCCTCTCTCTGCTCCTCCCGTGCTCATGTTCTGTCTCTCTCTGTTTCTCAATAATAAATAATTTTTTTTAAAAAAATTAGAAAAATGAGTATTCACGTTTATTCATTTTTTAAGTTTTGAGTTTGGTAAGTTCTTTATAGACTTTGGATACTAACTCTTTATCAGATAAATGTCACTTGCAAAAGTCTTCTCTCATTCCGTAAGTTGCCTTTTAGTTTTGATGATAATTCGCTTCACTGTGGAAAAGTTTTTATCTTGATGAAGTCCCAATAGTTCATTTTTTGCTTTTGTTTCCTTGCCTCAGGAGATATATCTAGATGCCATGGCCAATATCAAAGACGTTACTGCTTGTATTCTCTACCAGAATGTTTATGGTTTTAGGTCTCACATTTAGGTCTTTAATCCATTTTGAATTTATATTTGTGTTTGGTGTAAGAAGGTGGTCCAGTTTCATTCTCTGGCACGTATCTGTCCAGTTTTCTCGACACCATTTGTTGGAGAGACTGTCTTTTCCCATTAAATATTCTTTCTTGCTTTGTCAAAGATACGCTGACCATATAGTTTTGGTTTAATTCTGTGTTTTCTATTTTCCTCCAGTGATCTATGTGTCTAATTTTGTGCTACTAGCATACCGTTTTAATCATTACATCTTTCTAATATAACCTTAAGTCTGGAATTGTGATGCCTCCAGCTTTACTTTTCTTTTTCAAAATTCCTTTGGCAATTCAGGGTTTTTGTGGTTCCATACAAATTTTGGGATTGTTTGTTCTAACTCTGTGAAAAATGCTGATGGTATTTTGACAGGGATTGCTTTAAATACGTAGATTGCTTTGGCTAGTATAGACATTTTAACAATATTTTTTCTTCCCATCCAGCAGTATGAATTCTCTTTCCATTTCTTTGTGTCATCTTCAATTTCTTCATCAAGTTTTTTGTTTGTTTGTTTGTTTGTTTTTACAGTTTTCAGAGTACAGATCTTTCAAATTTTTGGTTAGGTTTCATTCATAGGTATTTTATCATTTTGAGTGCAATTGAAAATGGGATTAATTTCTTAGTTTCTCTTTATGCTACTTCATTGTTGACATAAAGAATTGCAACAGATTCCTGTACATTAATTTGCCTCCTATGACTTTACTGAATTCACGTATCAGTTCTAACAATTTTTTAGTGGAGTCTTTCACATTTCTATGTAGAGTATTGTGTCTTCTCAAATAGTGAGAATTTTACTTCTTCCTTGCTGTTTTGGATGCCTCTTATTTCTTCTTGTTGTCTGATTGCTTCAGCTAGGTCTTCCAATGCTATGTTAAATAAGAGTGGTGAGAGTGAACATCCCTGTTTTGTTCCTGGCAATAGAGAAAAGTTCTCAGTTTTTCCCAATTGAGAATAACGTTCCCTGTGAATTGCACATATGTGGCTATTATTATTTTGAGGTATGTTCCTTCTAAACCTACTTTGTTGGTATTTATCACACATGATGTTGTACTTTGTCAAAGTCTTTTTCTGCATCTATTAAAAGGATTATATGGTTCTTATCTTTTCTCTTATTAACATGGTGTATCACGTTGATCGATTGGCAAATATTGGACCAGACTTGCAGCCCAGGAATAAAACCACTTGATCATGAGGAATGATTTTTTTAATGTTCTATTTAATTTGTTTTGCTAATACTTTATTGAGACTTTTTGCATCCATGTTCATCATATATACTGGCCTGTAGTTCTCTTTGGTAAGGGAGTCTTTATCTGGTTTTGGTATCTGGGTAATGCTGGCCTCATTGAATGAGTTTGCAAGTTTTCATTGTTTTATTTATTTATTTACTTACTTATTTATTTAAGTTCCATGCCCAGGATGGAGCCCAATGTAGGGCTTGAACTCACGATGCTGAGATCAAGACCTCAGCTGGAATAAAAAGTCAGATGCTTAACCCAGATGCCCCTCTTTCCTCTTCTTCTTCTTCTTCTTCTTCTTCTTCTTCTTTGAATAGTTTGAGAATGGGTATTAATTCTCTCTCTTGAGAATGGGTATTAATACACATATTCTATACAGTATATATATATATATACACACACACACACACACACACACACACACACACACATACTTCCCTTTTAGGACCAATTTTGCTGCATCCAAATATTTCAGACTATTGTATTTTCATTTTCATTTTCATTTATTTCCATGGAGATTTTGAATTCTCCTTTAATTTCCTGGTTGAACCATTCACTGTTTACTAACATTTATTTTAACCTCCATACATTTTGTGGTCTTTCCAAATTTTGTCTTGTGTTTGACTTCACGTTTCATGGCATTGTGGTCAGAAAAGATGCATAGTATATTTTCAATCTTCTTGTATTTATTGAGGCCTGATTTTGTTTTTTATTTATTAATTTTTTAAATTTTTAAAATGTTTATTTATTTTTGAGAGAGAGAGACAGAGTGCAAGCAGGAGAGGGGCAGAGAGAGAGGGAGACACAGAATCCAAAGCAGGCTTCAGGTTTTGAGCTGTCAGCACAGAGCGCAACGTGCGGCTCAAACTCACGGACCTGGAGATCATGACCTGAGCTGAAGTCAGAGGCTTAACTGACTGAGCCACCCAGGCGTCCTGCTGAGGCCTGATTTGTGACCTAATATGCAATCAGAGAATTGCATGTGCACTTGAAAAGAATGTGTGTTCTGCTGTTTTAGGATGAAATGTTGTGAATATATCTGTTAAGTACATCTGGTCTAGTGCGTCATTCAAAGCTATTGTTTACTTGTTTTTTTTTTTTTTCTGTTTAGATCATCTATTGATATAATTGACATGTTAAAGTCTCATATAATTACTGTATTATTATCAATTAGTCGCTTTATGTTTGCTATTAATTGTTGCATGTATTTGAGTGTTCCTATTGGGTGCATAAATATTTATAATTGTTAGATCTTCATCTAAATTGTCTTTTTTGATTATATAGTGCCCCTCCAATTTCTTGTTATAGTATTGGTTTTAAACTCTAGTTTGTCCAATATAAGTATTGCTACTGTGGCTTTCTTTTGACATTGATTAACATGATATATGGTTCTCCACCTTCTCACTTTCAATCTTCAGGTGTCTGTAGGTCTAAAATGACTCTTCTGTAGGCAGAGTATAGATGTGTCTTGTTTTTTAATCCATTCTGTCATCCTATATATTTTGATTGGAACATTGAGCCCATTTGCATTCAAGCAATTATTGATAGATATGTTTTTAGTGCCATTTTATTACTTATTTGGCCATTGTTTCCAGAAATTTTCTCTAATCTATTCTTTTTTTTGTCTCTTTTGGTCTCCTCTTTGTATTCAACAAGTTCCTTTTATATTTCTCACAGGGCTGATTTAGTGGTCACAAACTCCTTTAGTTTTTCTTTGTCTGGGAAACTTTTTATGTCTCCCTCTATTCTGTATGGTAGCCTAGCTGATTAGAGTATTCTTGGCTGCAGATTTACCCCATTCAATGCATTGAATATATCATGCCACTCTCTTCGGGCTTGTCGAATTTCTATTGAGAAATCTTCAGCTAGGTTTATGGGTCTTCCTTTGTAAGTTAAGGACTTATTTGACTTGCTGCTTTTAGGGTTTTTTTCTTTATCACTGTAGTCAAATTTATTTACAATATGTCTCAGTACTGGCATGCTTTTCTTGAGTTTTGTGGGAGTTCTCTGTGCTTCCTGGATCTGGATGTCTGTTTCATACCCACATTAGGGATGTGTTCCACTCAAATAAATTTCCTGCCACTTTTCTCTTTGTTCTTCTTCTGGGACTCCTATAATATGAATGTTATTATGTTTGATGGAGTCACTGAGCTCCCTAAGTCTATTCTCTCATTCTATAATTCTTTGTCTCCATTGCTCAGCCACTTTATATTTCATTATTTTGTCCTCTAGGTCACTAAATCATTCCTCTACTTCTTCCAGCCTGCTGTTCATTGCATCAAGCCTGTTTCCAATCTCTTTTAGAGCATTCTTCATCTCTGATTGATTCTTTTTTAATTTTCTTATCTCTGTGGTAAGGGCCTCCCAGATGTCTTCTATTCTTTTCTCAAGCCCAGTGAATATGCTTATGATTGTTGCTTTAAATTTTCCATCAGACACGTTACTTATATATGTCCCTTAGATCTCTGGTCGTGGCCTAATCTTGTTGTTTCATTTGTGATAAATTTCTCTCTCTTTGCAATTTATGTAAGCCTCTGCCTTCCTCTGTGTATTAAAAAAGACACTTATGTCTCCTGTTCCTGAAAATAATGGCTTTATGAAGGAGAGGTGATGTAGTTTCCAGGACTTGGTGCTGCAGGGAGTGTCTTTGGTGTGTGCTGCATGTGCTCTGCTGTTGTGTTTTGGCTACTCTGTCTTTTAGACCAGTTGTCTGCAGAGGTTCTCTTTCCCTGCAGTGGATAGTTGTTTGGCCCTTGGATACATTGTGGTCAATTTTAATGAGGTGTCTCTGATCTTCTTGTGAAATGAGACCCGACACCAACTCCACCAGAGCTGAAGCTCTGCAGAACTCTCTGGTGGGGAGCTGTGGTATAGACAGGGGTTTGTGCTGATTTTCTGGAGGACAGACCCACTGCAGTGGGCCTGAGGCAAGTTTGATGGACAAGGGTAGTCCTATTCAAGTGCAAAGGTATGGAGCTTGGAGTATCCAAGTTAGTCAGCCATTGTGGCTCTGTGTTTTTTCTGGGATGGGTGGAGAGAAATGTCACCAGCCAGCACCTTTGTTCCTGGAGAGACATCTCTGTGAATGCTGCCTCTGGGGGAATGCTCTGAGATGAGTAAATAACATCTCCACTGTATGCCCCAGGCATTCTCAGTTCACTGTTTCCTCACTGTCTGCCCCAGGCTGTTTGCTTGCCTTCTCTCCAGGAGCAACACACTGTTCTCCAGACTCTATCCCAGCCAACCAAGCCCTCTGACCTTTAAAACTCCAAGCTTCAAGCCCTGCTGATTACAAGAACTCATGGAATTCAGCCCCTCTCATTTTCCAACCCAATGGCTTTGGGGAAACGTTCTCCTTGTGCATTTCCCTGTGTGTTCTCTCTTGTCCTGTTCCAGGAATACAGCTCCTTTCCCTCCACACCACACATAATCTGTTTTTCTCCTAAACCACATTTCTGCACTTCCTACTTTCTTTGATGTGGCCATTTCTTTCCCTTTCGTTGTGGAGTTTGTTCTGTCACTCTTCAGGTCGATTTATGGGGCATTTAGGATGATTTGATAGTGATCTAGTTGTGTTCTTGGGATGAGACAAGCCTTCTACTCCACCACCATCTTCCCTTTCTCCTTGCTCTTTTGTAAACTCCTTCTTGGTTCCCATTAAAATGACATGGAACTGTCACTTGTACAGCCAGAACCCAAAGATTGGTGGCTGGCCCCCACCTTGGTCCTGTGCTCAGCAAGAACAATCGCTTTCTGATATTTCAAAGGAAAAATACCCACCCTGTTCCTGAGCACACTGTAACTGGTTAAATGGGGTAAGTGCAGTGATAGGTAGCTACTGCACCCATCTATTTTTACATGACTGAAGCCTTTTAACTGGGCCTTAACTAAAGCAGGAGTTCCTCTATGGTCTGAAGTGAAATGGCCCAGATCAGCAATTTGGTTATTAAATTCCATGGCCTTAAGTCTTACTGTAAAGCAGACTTTATTTTTGTTTCTTTAAGAAATGTTTAATTATCTAACACTATTTTTTGGCCAAAAAAAATTACTTCTTGGCTTCTTCCTAAGAATTGTCCTCTAACTCAAAAGTTATGAAGCTTTTGGGTTTAGTTCATTTCCACACAGGTGCTGCATATCATGTTGACAGACAGTGACATTTTAAAGGACTGAATCTTTTCATTTCTTTATTCATCAAAGCTTTGTCAAAAACTACATGGAGTAATATAAGTTTGCTTTTTTTTTTTTTTTTAAAGAAAAATCATGACTGCCATGCAAATTTAAAATGAACACAAAGACTTTATTTAACTTATTAATTCATAGGGGAAGCAGCAAGATGTTTAAAACCATTTCAAATGAGAATCTTAACAGCACACATATATAGGAACTCAAATATGTTGAAATGAATTTAATAGGAAATACCTTCTTATGAGTGGGATGGTTTTCAGCTCCATCTGACAAAATTCATTTGCATCACTACAGACAATCATTTCATTGCTGTAACCCAACAGTTTTCTACAATTTGAAGAGTTGTGAAATAGCCATAAGTTAATGTGAAGTATAGAGCTCTATAGAATCAGATAAGGAAATGTTCACTAAATGACACTTAGTATTCCCTTTCTTCAATTATATCTTTCATAAACTGTCCTAAAATACTTTAGCAGCAGAATAATGTGGAAAAGTTTAAGGACATGAAACTGACTATAATGAAGTTTCGCTTTATGCACATGATAAACACACACAAAAGAGGGGGATTGCAACTAACATTGAGCGCCCACAATGTGTAGGTCTTTGCTAATTTGTTTGCATATAATATTGTATTTAATTTTCTTTTTTGAACTTTAAAGGAGGTTCTCTTTATTTTATTATTATTATTTTTTATTGAAAGTATAATGGGCATACAGTGTTATATTAATTGCATCTATAAACATAGTGTATTCAATTTTACTAAAAACATTTGAGTTAGGTAATTTTTGTGGGTTAACTGTGCCGTCTTCCCCACTTCCCCCACCAAAAAAAAATAATAATAAGAAAAATAAATAAAGTTAAGTTGAAATTCCTACCCCTAGCACTGTGAATGTGATCTTATTGGGAAATAGGGTTTTTGCAGATGCAATTAAGATGTAAATTAATATGTGGTCAGATGGATTAGGGTGGGCCCTTAATCCAACTTGACTCTCATCCTTATAAAAATAGGAATGACATAGGCAGAAACACCACATATGACAGAGACAGGGACAGGAATATGTGTGAACAAGGCAAAGAACTCGGAAGGTTGCTAGTCACATTAGAATCTAAGAGAAATGAATGATGTAGATTATTCCCTGGAACTGTCAGAAAGAGCATGGTCCTGCTACATGTACTCAGACTTCTGGCCTCCAGAACTGTGACACAATAAATTTCTGTTGATTTAAGCTGCCCACTTCGAGGTAATTGTTACAGCAGTCCTAGGAAAGGAATACAGTGTTTTTATATCTATTTTATAATTTGAGATAATTATATCAAAAAGAATGAAGGAATTTAGCAAATATCATACAGATTCTAAGTGTCAGAGTAAAAACTTACCCCAAATTTAAATTTAATCCAAATCTCATTTTGTCCACTATGCTGTTTTTAGGTTGACAAAGTTTTGAGTACTATCAGTCATTTTAATTTTTATTAAATATTAAAATGGGAGCACCTGGGCGGCTCAGGCAGTTAAGTGTCTGACATTGGCTCAGGTCATGATCTGCAGTTCGTGGGTTCGAGCCCCACACCGGGCTCTGTGCTGACAGCTCAGAACCTGGAGCCTGCTTCAGATTCTGTGTCTTCCTCTCTCTCTGCCCCTCCCCTGCTTGTTCTCTGTCTCTCAAAAATAAATAAACATTAAAAAAATTAAGGTATGTATTAAAATGACTAGTTTCTTATTTATTACTAAATAATTATCATTAATAACACTCCTCAAACTGATACCTTTTCTGATTCCTTGAAAAACAAAACAGCTGATCATTGTATTTATTATAACAAATATATTATTGGGCTTTCTTTTCTTTCTTTACACAATGGAAGAAAAACTTAAAATAGGCAAAGACGGGGGGTACCTGGGTGGCTCAGTTGGTTAAGTGTCTGACTTCGGCTCAGGTCATGATTTCATGGTTCTTGAGCCTGAGCCAGGGAGGGGTCAGGCTGTCTGCTGACAGCTCAGAGCCTGGAGCCTGCTTCAGATTTTGTGTCTCCCTCTCTCTCTAAACCTCCCCTGTTCATGCTTTGTCTCTCTCTCTGTCTCTAAAAAATGAATAAACATTAAACAAAAATTATTTTTAAAAAGGCTAAGAGAAATATTTTCAAACGTAATTTGAAAACAACAAGAAGGCAAGAAATGAAAAAAAAGCTGAGGAATTACGAAAAGGATACCTTTTATTTACTTTTTGCTACTTTCATTGATATAATGATAATTCTTCAGAGAAGCTAAAATAGTTATACACTACTGAGTAAATGAGACCTAAATTAGGTGTCAAGTCTAAATGAATTATAGTGTTTCAGATTATTTACTATAGTGCCAAGTTTTCAATGTTAGATTTGTGAGGTTTTGTTGTGTTTTGTTTTGTTTTAATGTTTATTTATTGTGAGAGAGAGACAGTCAGAGCATGAGTGGGGGAGGGTTAGAGAGAAAGGGACAGAATCCATCCGAAGCAGGCTCCAGGCTCTAAGCTGTCAGCCCAGAACCCGACACGGGGATCGAACTCACAAACCGTGAGATCATGACCTGAGCTGAAGTTGGACGCTTAACTGACTGAACCACCCAGGCACCCCAGATTTGTGAGTTTTAATTATACAGCATAGACAAGAAAATACAAATATAAAATTTGGTTTGTGGTTTATGGTAAACATAGTTATATAAATAATGACTAAGAGAACACAAATAAATTTAAATCATACATATTTGCCTGAAATACTTTGGTATAGTTGGCCTATTTTGGCACATAAAATGTTGGTATATATCTTTATATGTTTGATACCACTGCACACATACACAAACACACATTTTGTGCTCTGCTTTTTTCATATACCATTATGCAATTGAAATTCTGATGAGGAAATGTCTAAAGGTTTAAAAAAAAATATACCTAAAGGTTTGTTTTAAAGCCTATTATCTCTGTTTGTTATTTACTGAGTTAGCCGTAATCTAAATTATATTTTGGTGAGACATGTGTTATATATCCATGTAATAGAGTATTTAAAAGATAGAGTTTCATAAACATTTTTCTAAGAGTCTTAAAAATGAAAGATTCATTGAAAATAAGCAACTACATTGAATTTATATATTTTTAGACACAAAACAAAATATTATCTCCAACTTCTTACCACTTGGGTGGTTATTTCGGTAGATAATGCAGCAGTAATGAAGCCACAATTTTGTTATGTATGCCAAGGTTATAGCTAAAAAGTAATGTTTATTTTTCCTTTGAACTATTATTGGTTTAGTTCTTGTAGATACTAGTGATTGAATCTATATGAGTGGAGTCTATTTTCTTCACTAGTTTTTTATCTGTCAGAGGCATTATTTTTGGATTTATCTAGCCTTTATTACTGCCATGCAAACACTGCGGGATGATAAGTAATTTTTAAAACTGTCAGAAAGATGTTCAAATATACACATTTCCCCTTGATCTTAAAGAACAGTTTTTATTCCCACCTATGAAACTGGGCAAGAAAATGTGGATGTTTCAGCACAATACAACATACCATTATACACTATTCTTATGGAAAGAACTAAAACTTACCTAGCTGACATTGAACTCATAGAGCTACAGAAATCTTTACTAAAAGAACAACTGGATATAAACATACTAAATTTACTTTGTCATATTACTGATTGTTAATTCATTTAGAAGAGAAATAAGGAGTCACGCAACTTCATCCGTATTAAATTTGCTGTAAATATCAAAGAAACGAGGACAAACACATGTGCAAGAAACCACCACATTTCTTCAAGGTAACAAAAGACTTTCATATTCCCTATGAGAATTTTCATATATCCATTAGTATATCTTACTATGGAACATTATCCCTGATATTCAGCGTATTTCTATAGTAAAACCTTAATATTAAGCTAGGGCTATGTTTAAAAGCTTATGTTAACAGTTCATATCAAGCCCAAAGAATCAACAAATTCCATATAAAAGTATGTATTGAGACAAGAAAAATAGAGATGAGGTTTTTCTTTTCTTTTTTTTTTTCCTTTCTTTTCCTTTCTTCCCCCCATCTCCTCCCATCCCCCCTCTTCTCCTCTTTTCTTTCTTTCTTTCTTTCTTTCTTTCTTTCTTTCTTTCTTTCTGAAGAGAGGAGACAAAATAGTATTGTTTCACAATGATGGAAATAATTCATTCAAAAGGAGAATAATGATGATACATGCAAAAGAAGATTGAATTAGTTGAGAAAGTAGAAAAGAATGGTTTTGTTTGCACAAACAATTGAAAAGGATTCATTTTAGATTTGGGTTTCAAAACAGTCAGAGAGTTACTATAAATTAGAAAAAGAGAGTCCAAGTCTTTTACAGTATATTTTCTTGTATATACTAGGAATAAAACTATACTTAGGTAGAAAATATGACCAGATTCATGAGGTGGCAGTCTGAATCGTTTACCGTTTGAAATCAAAGTAATATTCTTTAATATTAAAATCCAGTGATACTGTGCCCCATCTACATATCACAAAGAAATGATTTTTCTTCTTCTCTGTGATCAAGCTAAGTGCTTTTTATTCCATCTGATAAATCTAACTCTCCCCTAGGTCTCATGTTGTCCATAATTTAAATCATATATAGTCAGTTGTATGGAAGAGATAAAAGTCCCTCAGAAAAGTCCCTCTCTTTTCAGAGAAGTATGATCCCCTTTAGCCATTAAAAAAAATGCCATCAGGCCATTTTTGTATCATTGGCAAGTAAACCATTAGAGTATGAATATTAGTCTTTTGTTTTTATGCCTAGCAACAGTATTGTCTCTGGGCATTTGAGGGAGAAAACTCTCATGGGTAGTTTTATACTTAAGTACTACAGACCTATACAATCAAATGTCCATATGTTATGGAACTACACAGTATGTACGTTATGTTAAGTAGCTTACAACTCCTAACATGTACACGGACAGTGATACTCTTCAGGGCATATCTGTAATGCTAGGATATTAGGTTCCAGCTACCAGATGAGCCCAGGCCCACCATCATCCATTATATCTGATTCAGTCTCAAAAGCAAAGAAAGTAATCTGTCTTTGAATACCAGGGCCTATTCAGAAATGCCAAGATACAGGCCTTTATTTACAGGATATATCTCTACTTTGTTATAATCAAAATCCCTTTATTAAATCTAAAATGTTAGATATGTCCATCTCTTTTCAGTCAAGAAAACGTATTAGTTAAATGATAACCCTCATGTTAAAAACTACAACTCATTAATGTTCAGAAAGGGCTTGATGTCTTTCCTTCAGTTTGTGATTAGAGACCAGGTTCCCAGACCACAGCTGCCACCGTCCCCCAAACCTCCAAAACAAACCCCCAAAACAAACAAATAAACAGCAAACAAACGAGACAAAACAAGATTCCGATATTTCGATAGTAATCTAAGTAACTTCATTGTCATTCACTTGAAACATCATCTACTCTTGTGGCAGTCTGATTCCAATCCTTTCCTCAGTTGTGGAGTTCTTTGAAAAGCATACCTAGACTTCCCTGAGCAATTCCTCATCTACCCTAAAGCTATCCTTTCCACTGTTACATGTCATGAAACATGTTTGCTGTGTCTTGATCTGGAGCCTTGTATAATGTCTGTGGTAAGTCTGATGCACCATCTCTGGGGCTATAATGTCTGTGGTGAGGCTGACGCAACATCTCTAGAACCTCTGAGGACTGAGTCATAGGTTCAGTTACCTCTGAAAAGCCTACAAGAAGCTCGTGAAAAATGACTTCCTGGAACTGTCGTGTCATGTACATCTGCTGATTCTGCTTTGATTTGTCAAAACCTTATAGGTTTTTTGTTTAGAATAAAGAATTCAATAAACTATTTTATTCCTGTTGCTACACTCTGCTTATCTCACATATGATCTAATATATAAATTGGCTTTTAATAGTTTGCACTCACAAGTCAATGTCATCTTCTATCCCTATATCTCAAGTATATGTCTACAAATCTGAGTCAGAGAGTAATCTGAGAGAAGAGTTGTAAACTATAGTCAAAATAATCTTTCCTTCCACAAACTGAAGCATTGTAGTAAACCAATATTTGTATGTCTAAAACTTCCTTGGGATAAATCTTTTCCAGAAATTTTCCAAAAGTTTCTTTTCCAGAAGTGTCCCACCCATGAGCCTTCCAGACACGTTTAAGTATGTTTTGTATCTCAGACAAATATAGCACAGATTGCCAAACTAGGAACTGTACTCATCTATAGTTATTATATGAATTTTGATTTGTAATCCATGCAGAGTTGTAAATTGGGATAGGTAAAGGAGGATATTAACCCTCAAAGGATTGTAGGATTGGCTGAAACCTCTAATTCATATTCAAGTCCTATAAATCCCAAATGTCTTTTAATTCCTGGCAAGTTTACACACACAAAATTTTATTTCTTACTGCATTTCCTACGTTCATACATCTGACTTTTAAATTGAGCATTACCCAAATGAAAACTCAAACTCTTAATTATTTCTTGTTAACATAGGAACTGAACCTAAGACAAAACAAATAATCTTATAAACACTTAATTAACATATATACTTTTACTAAGGATCAGAGGTGGGAGTTATAATTTAACCTATAAAATATCTTATAAAAACATTTTAAAGCCTTTTAGAACTTTCTAGTCTTCAAAATTTCTTTCAGTGTACCTCACTGAAGTGATATAATCTGGCAATGGCTTATACACAATCAAATGTTTTTTCTGTATTCTATAAACTTTACCTCCTTTCACCTGATTGGCTAGGCAAGTCTAGTTTGTGTATAATTATAATGAAGACAAATGTATTTGTGTTTGTATGATGATTTGGCATCGGCCATCATCCAGGCTCTTACTGCCAGTATTTTTCTCAAGTATCATCTAGATATTCATCCAGACAAAAAAGTTTTTATCTCATTCAATTTCTAATAGTAACTTTTTTGGAGATATTTACTTAGTTTAATATTCTTTAATATAGTTAATATCGTATACCATAGCTATATAAAAAGAAAATCATAAATATTGGAGTGAGGAGGTCATTGAACTCATTAAACCCAGATATTAAAAAGTAACACACACACACACACACACACACATTTTTCTCACAGGGATTTTACTTTTCCAAGTGTTGTAAGGTATAGAAAGACATGTTATATGGTATCTTTTTCTCTCTGACAGTAAAGTATTCCAGAGAGTTGGTTACCCAGTATAAGAGGATATTGAAAAGTGAAACTAAGGGGAAAAGTTAATCTTATGGTAAAAAGATAAGGAACCAGTTAAGGTATCCTTTCCTAACCACTAAAAACTGGTTGCCATGGTGTCCTGTGTTCCAAAAGAAAAGCAATGAAATAAAAGATCCAGAGAATTTGGAAGAGTCACTGTTTGATTTAGGCACAGGCACTGTTCTTTCAAGAACATTTTTAAATGACTTCTTAAAGCACTTGCAAAGATTTTTCTGCAGGAAAATTTCTAATTCGTAATGACATGTAGTTAACAATTGAACTTTTCTTCATAAGATGTACCCAAATTTATTCACACAAGACCCTTTTCAGAAATGATTTGGCTTTGCCTAGCTGGGGCAGTTGTAAATGGCATTTCATATGTATTTTTCTATAAAAAAAATGGCATTTCAAGCATTTGAAAACAAGTAGGACATTAATCTTTTGTTGGGTTGAACTGTATAGCTAGCTGAAACAAAAAATAAAAATAAAAATAAAAATAAAAATAAAAATAAAAATAAAAAACAACTGGTGTTTGGTGACAGAAACTAAGAATGCTAAGGTATAAAAATAATAGGCCATGGCTTCATGAGACTAGATAGGTCTAAGAAGCCAAGCCCATATGGGAAACAGCATTAGGCTTTTTTATATATCACATCTCAGTCAACATTGAATCCTATATGAGGAGGAATGCGTAGAAATTTTAAAAATCCAGTCATGATGAGAACATTTATCATTTGGATTCAAATGCATTATTTACAGGATAAATCTCCCAGAAAAATTATAAACCATGCATGACTTCACATATAAAGCTCAAAACGGAGCAAAGTTGAAAAGCAGTCTCTCCCCTCAGCCTATAATTTCTGTGGATGTGCTGTGGCCACGATGGATCGCTCACTTCCCAGTTGCAATAAACCAGGACTGTTATGCAATAATAAAGAGCAAAATTTGTGCTGTAGGAGAAGGCCCGGTCGTTCTGAATGTGCAGACCCTAAAACTGTAATTTTGTTAAATAGACACTGGTCTTCCCAGGTGTTGTTCAGGAAATACTTGAATGCAAGAAAGATAACCCACTCCAGCTCAGGTAAATAAAATACGACCATGTGTTTGCAAACTCCCAAGTGGACAGTCCTACAGAAGCGGAGTAAGTACCTCAAGTTCTTAGGAGGAACCCGAGCTCACTTTCTGCTGAGCTTGAACACTAGCTCGATATGGCCCTTTCAGCTTCGAATTTAAAGTAATTCTCAGAATTTATTAAAAACAAAGGGAATTGTTTGGGGGTCCATAATCCAAATTTCTGAGAGAAAGAATCTGATTGGCTCAGGTTGGATCAGAGGTATACCTCTGGCCCTATCATCTGCTCTATAGCAGAAAGAAGCAACAGGGGGGGAACTTTCTGAGAGGAGTAGGAAGCAGAGCTGTGTGTGGTAAGCATTTCTCAGAGAAGTCAGCATAAAACATCAGAATTCCCTACCAAGGAACAGAAGAAATTTTGTTTTCTTGATGGTTAGTGCTACTGAGGTGGGAGATAGAGGGCCTGGATATTTTGATAAAGAATGCTGACTCAGGGACTCAGTATCTATTCAGCTATGCGTAAGGAGGTCCCTTTATGAGGAAATGGACAAAGGACATGTTGTTGCCTGTTTTGGAGGGGAAGACAGCCACCCCATTTTACCTCAGTAGTCTGATTCTCAGAACGTATGCATCTTTCACATAGTTTCATTTAACAAACCCATGTGTCTATACTGGCAAAGAAAAATACAGAAAAATAACTTGCTGCTCTCACATGTTCAAAATAACATTGGCTTCCTCTACAGCACTGACAGCTCTGGCTGCCTCAGAAAACCTAGTTAGGGACTCAAGTCACAGCGACTTCAGTGCGTTGTCAGGACATTTGACCTTGTTCTCATCGCCTGAGATTGCTTAAAGGGATTCCCTAACCATTTGTCTTACATGCACAATAGTGTTGTTAGAACGGTATTCATGGGCTTTGAAGATGATAACTAAATCTAGGTACCACATGCCAAATATAGCCTGACACCAGATGGTTATAAATCTGTTCTCATCTCTCTGAGGAAGTTCTTTTTAAAATTCATGGCTTAAAATAATTCCTTGTACACTGTGCATGTGTATGTATTCTTATACAGTTTTACTAAAAAAAAAAAAAAACCAAAAAACAAAAACACTGTATTTATTTCTCTAATATAAACTATATTCTTTGAAAAATAAATAAAAATTAGCATAAAATATACATAAAATAAGAAATCACTAGCTTCTATTCCTGAACTGTCACTGTACTGCTTAAACTCAGACCCGGTTCAAGGAGGGATTGGACAGGTGGTATATAGAATAAAATGTGTCATGCTTTTCTCTGCTCTGAGTCTTGCCTAAGCTTGTTGAAGCAATCTTCTGTTAGGTGAGTTTTCTCCTAGGAGATTTATTGCATTATAGACAAAATATGAAGGAAGCATCATGCTGAAATAAAATCTCTGTTAGATTTTGAGACATAGCAATGTTGCTTTGAAACCTTCCCTAAAGAACATAACGCACAAGGGAGTCGACATTCTTATGTCCCTCACATCAGGACCAGGAAGCTGTCTTCCTATTTTCCCAGAAAAAAAATGGCAATGACTGTTGCAGAGCATCATGCCCTGAAAATGAGGGGGAGCCGAGTTATAATAGCAGCACTGTCAGGGGTGGTGGCACATTTATAAGGAGAAATACGGGTACTAAGAATAAGGGGCTGATGTGCCTAGAAAAGAGCTACCCAAGCTGGAAAGAGGACACAAATCACAGATCCTTAGCACACTGTAATTGTCTGCTTGGTGAGTCTGAAATGCAGTGGGTGGAATAAGGGACGTTGTAATATCTTAGGGTCCATATATAATAAGTTTAGGAAGCATTTATTTTTCCAAAAAATAAATGATGTTCAAAGTTTATTCAAAAGCCTATGTTATTAAAATATGACACAATATAAAAGAAAAATATTTTTTTATCGATAGAAAGCCTTTAAGAATTTGATACACTCAGTGATCTTGCATAGAAACAATGTATCAATTTATATTACATTATCTAATTGTTTATTTATTTAAGATAGAGAGAGAGAGAGAGAGAGAGAGATAAAGAGCACATGACAGGGGAGTGGCAGAGAGAGAAAAGGAGACAGAGGATCCCAAGCAAGCTCTAAGCTGTCAGTGCATGGCCCAAAGTGGGGCTCAATCCCATGAACTGTGAGATCACGACTTGAGCCAAAATCAAGAGTTGCATGCTTAACCAACTAAGTCACTCAGATGTCCTTATATTACATTTTTAACATTTTAACATACTAGATTTTTGTTTTAATAAACTCCACACCCAATGTGGGGCTTGAACTCATAACCCTGAGATTAGGAGTCACATACTCTACTGACTGAACCAGCCAGTTGCCTGAAAATACTAGAATTCTTAAGAATTCTTAATGTAGAGTGCTATAGGACTGTAATAGATGTAAATATCCTTTTACCATTGCAAAATTTTAAAATTTGGCCACTTTTGAAGTATCGGGTGGTTTATACTTTCTTATACAAACTATGCCACTCCTATATTGTATGACCTGGGACCAATAATTTTGTAACTATAGGATTGACTTTCCTTGTCTATAAAATTAATAGGGGAGGTAGAATATATCTAAGTTTCCCTCCACATCTAGACTTTAAATGCTATTCCACAAGATCTATTTCTCAAACTTGAATGAATTGTTTGAAATTCAATCTATGTGGGATTCCAATAGTTAGTAAAATGGGTTAAAATGGTACTAATAAAGACAGTGGAATTTATTTTTAATGTTTATTTATTTATTTTAAAATAGAGAAAGCGCATGCACACACGTGTGCAGTTGGGGGAGGGGCAGAGAGAAAAGGAGAGAAAAAATCCTAACCAGTCTCCATGCTGTCACTGCAAGGACCCATGCAGGGCTTAGTCCCATGAACTGCGAGATTATGACCTGATTCGAAATGAAGAGTTGGACACTTAACTGACTGAGCCACCCGGGCACCTCAAGACAGTGGAACTTTTGATAAATTATAATAATATATTTAAAAGTTAAGAGGTTGATTTTGTAGGCCAACAGACAAATGATTGGATTTAATTAGTCTATTAGGCTTATAATGTGGAATATTGTATTTCAACTATTATCTTTATCACTTAATTTTAAAACATCAGTTAAGTCTGATTATTAGATTAATTTTGACCATAGTGGCTATATTTATTCTGATTATAAAATGGATTTTAATCTATAACTATCAGGAGCATCACCATCCTTCTGTCCTAAGACAGATGACTTTATTTTATTTTTTTTTAATTTTTTAATGTTTATTTTAATTTTTGACAGAGAGAGAGACAGAACATGAGCAGAGGATGGGCAGAGAGAGAGGGAGACACAGAATCAGAAGCAGGCTCCAGGCTCTGAGCTGTCAGCACAGAGCCCAACACGGGGCTCAAACTCACAGACCGCGAGATCATGACCTGAGCCAAAGTCGGACGCTCAACTGACTGAGCCACCCAGGCGCCCCAAGACAGGTGACTTTAAAAATACAGAGTAATAACTTCTCTGAACAATATATAGTCTGTAGAAGTTGTCCAATATAAATAAAAGATGCTTATATTTGTTTTGTTTCAATTTTAATCTAAATTCTCGTTAGTTAACATACAGGGCAATATTGGTTTCAGGAGTAGAATTCAGTGATTCATCACTTACATAAAACACCCAGCGCATATCACAAGATGGTGTTGTATGTAAGCCCTCCTTAATACCCATCACCTATCCAGTGCATCTCCCACTCGCCTCTCTCCATCAACCCTCAGTTTGTTCTCTATCTTTAAGAGTCTTTTATGGTCTGTTTCCCTGTCTCATTTTTCTTTTTTCACTTTTCCAGATGTTCATCTGTTTTGTTTCTTAAATTCCACATGAGTGAAGTAATATGGTATTTGTCTTTCTCTGACTGACTCATTTTACTTAGCATAATACCCTCTAGCTTGATTCACATTGTTGCAAATGACAAGATTTTATTCTTTTTGATGACTAATATTCCACTGCATATATA
Organism: Puma concolor; assembly: GCF_028749965.1. Taxonomy (NCBI): domain Eukaryota; kingdom Metazoa; phylum Chordata; class Mammalia; order Carnivora; family Felidae; genus Puma; species Puma concolor. The sequence goes on from NC_141679.1 coordinate 37,686,311, forward strand.
TATGTGCATATATATATATGCACATATATATATGCATATATATATATCGCAAAAGATGCTTATGTTTATTAGTAGACAGATTTCTGAAGATAACCTGGTTCTTTCTCTTGTCTCTGTACTAAAGAATGCCACATTTTATTTACCTGTAGAGGTTCAAAGAGTATTTTTTCAAAACATGGCTTATTGATAACAATAATTACCATTAATGAAGTTCTATCTTATCAGGATTGTTCTACATATAATATTTAAGCTTGCAAGATAGGTGTCTAATATTCTTATTTTATAGGAGATTATAGTCAAGATATTATAAGAGTTAAATATAATACATTATAACTAATGTAACAAAGTTAATAAATAGCAGAAGCAGCTTCAAAATATGTTTTGTTGATCCATAAGCCATCCCAGGATTAATACATTTTGAAAACTCTTCACAAAATTTTTTTTCTGGAAAAATACGAAGGACATTCATTTGGTCACAAGAGGTTAGTTTTAGTTTGAGAATTAATATTTACTTGCAAGTAATCATAGACAAGTTTCTAAAGTGTGTATTAGTTTTCTTTGTTCCAGCCCATTTCTCAACATTACGAAAATAATGTTACACTGATACATTTCATAGTTAAATTACAAACATAAGTAGTAATGGATGGAATCCAGACAAAGAATGTCAAAATTGGAAGAATGGACACCAAGATGGTCCCAAGTTGGGAACTTTTTGTTAGTTAGGCATTTGCCTCCTCTTTGTGTCACCTCTGATACTAAGGACATTTGACTTATTGCAAATAAGTATAAGTCTACATGGGATGCTGTGCTGCTGTGCGATGGTCATTAAATCATCTCTGACCCAAAGAAGAAAAAAAAATTCTGTTTCTTCATGAAATGAAGAAAGGCATGTTCATTTTTATTTTCAAAATACACTAACTTTCAATGATGATGTGGTATGAATTAGAGATAATGACTCCTGTAACAATAAAATTAGTTAGAATATATTCATCAGCATAGTGCTTGGTTACCATGTTGCAAACACTTAACAAGTAGTGGCTGAAAGTGCCTTTGCCATTACTATTTTTACTTTAAATGTCCACATTATTAGAATAATATTTGACTGCATTACCAAGCAAAATCCTCAGTAACTGAGAAAAACAAACATCTTGCAAATTTTATCTAAGCTACCTTTTTTTTACTAAAGACATTTAAAAAACTAAAGACACAACTCTAAAATGGGGAGAAAATGAAGCACCTGTGTGGCTTAGTTGGTTAAGCATTTGGCTCTTGATTTTGGCTCAAGTCATGATCTCCCGGTTCCTGGGATCAAGCCTCAGGCTATGCACTGACAGTGTGGAGCCTATTGGATTCTGTCTCTCATTCTCTCCCAAATTAAATAAATAAACATTTTAAAAAATAAAATGGGAAGAAAAGATTAATATCATGTTCTTTATATTATCAAAGATCTTTATGTTATCAAAAACATTTTTACCACTTGACGGGAGTTAAGTTAATATTCCAATATCTTCAAATGTAGACTCTAAATGAGACTGGAGATTTAGCTAAGCAATGGTAAATTTAGTTACAACTGATCATGTCTTTAAAGGTTACTTATTTATTTTGAGAGAGAGAGAGAAGGGGAGGGGCAGAGAGAGAGGGAGAGAGGAGAGAGATCCTAAGCAGGTTCCATGCTGACAGCACGGGGTTCAAACTTACCAACGGTGAGATCATGACCTGAGCCGAAATCAAGATGGGAACACTTAACTGACTGAGCCACCTGGGAGCCCCAGGAATTTCTTTCAACTGTAGTTAAAATGTGTTCTCCATCTAAATGGAGTGCGTGTGGTGGAGAACAACCGATTAGGCTTGGAGGAATAACATTAAGTAGAAGGAGCAGTATTTTAAATTCAAAAGGAGAAATGGCCCCACTTGCCATTTTCTATGGTTGCCCTTACGGTTTAATTTACTTTTTTTTTTTTTTTTTTTTTTACATTTATTTATTTTTCAGAGAAAGAGCACAAGTGGGGTAGGGGCAGAGAGAGAACGACACACAGAATCCGAAGCAGGCTCCAGGGCCTGAGCTGTCACCACAGAGCCCTATGCAGGGCTCGGGGCTGGAACTCACAAACCGTGAGATCATGACCTGAGTGGAAGTCGCACGCTTAAGTGACAGAGCCACCCAGGTGCCCTGCCCTGACGGTTTAATTTAAAAAGGAGCAAAGAGGGGCGCCTGGGTGGCGCAGTCGGTTAAGCGTCCGACTGCAGCCAGGTCACGATCTCGCGGTCGGTGAGTTCGAGCCCCGCGTCAGGCTCTGGGCTGATGGCTCGGAGCCTGGAGCCTGTTTCCGATTCTGTGTCTCCCTCTCTCTCTGCCCCTCGCCCGTTCATGCTCTGTCTCTCTCTGTCCCAAAAATAAATAAACGTTGAAAAAAAATAAAAAATAAAAATAAAAAGGAGCAAAGAAACAGGCAATCCTGCAGTATGTGAGGTGCCTCTCTTGGTACTTCTGTGATTTGAAACAATGTAGAGATGGATTTAAATAGACTGTAAAACCTGCTACAGGGAATGCAACTCTTAGTTAAAAGGAAATTAAACACATGTATACACCTCACCAAACCAAAAAATGTTATGTTACATCATTTTAGGTATATTTGAAATTCTTAAATAGTTCCCTGATATGAGAGCTAATGCTTTTTTTCTTTCCCTACAAAATATTGTGCAAGGTAGTGAATCTCTGTGGTGCACAGTTAGGTTGTAGATGTATGTGCTCCATAACTTAGAAAAGTACCCTGATATTTACATTCTGTTTACTGCTTTAGAGCCACTGACAAAATTGTTTCCCTTGAAGTAATTCTGTTTTATTAGTGTATTAAAAATGTGGTGCAGGCTAATGTGGAGAATTTAGTCTGTCACTTTAAATCAATAGTGATCTACAGAGCTATGTGAGGTCAAGCACTGTTCAGGCTACCTTTGCAACAAATCATAATGCCACATTAAGTACTTACAAGGTGTTATTAACCAAAGAAAACCTCATGGGGAAAGAGATTTGTTGAAGACTGCAGAAGGAAAGCTCTGTAGGCAAGTATTTAAAACAAAAAAACATTGTTTCAGAACAGAGAGCTAATGCTGCAGGAGATGGAAAACTGGATGGTACACAAACAAATGACCTTAGGTGTCATTTTAAGGTTCACATTTCTTTAGAAAGACTTTCATTTCTGGGGTGCCTGGGTGGCTCAGTCAGTTACACGTCCCACTTTGGCTTGGGTCATGATCTCATGGTTTGTGAGTTCGAGCCCCTCTGTGTAGGGCTCTGTGCTGACAGCTCAGACCCTGGAGCCTGCTTCAGATTCTGTGTCTCCTTCTCTCTCTCCCCTTCCCCGCTTGTGCGACGCCCCCCCCTAAAATAAACATTAAAAAAAAGAAAGACTTTCATCTCTATAAAGAGAAAGAAAATCAACTCTTTCACTAAAGAAGTTTGCTAACCTGAATAAGTAAATGTGTCCTTATGTTCCCTGACCAGCTATCAGCAGAAACACTTCTATAATTTCCAATTAGAAAGAAAGAAAGAAAGAAAGAAAGAAAGAAAGAAAGAAAGAAAGAAAGAAAAGTAAGGACATGAGGGAAGTAATTGTGTGTGTGTGTGTGTGTGTGTGTGTGTGTGTGGCACAAAATGAGAGGGGGATAAATTGCAATCTATCAAAACGTTTGAGTATAGGTTTCTCCTGCAAAAGTATCCATTTAGATGGGAACACAAAGGTCAGATGAAGTCATGTAGCCATGGGTGGCTCTTGGATAAAAAGAAAGAACAAGAGTGGTGGTGGTCCAGTCACTTTGCCTGTACCTCAAAAGTCAGTATCCTCTCCTCTTTTTTCTAGCTGATCTGCTGCTTCTTGTCTCTCTTTGCTCCACCAGTTCTCCAAGTTTGCTTTTGATTCTGCTGACTTCTGCCTGTATATCATATTCTCAATTCTGCAAGAGAGATTTGGGTTAGTTATATACCGACTGTATCAGTCAGGGTTTTATTTATCAGTAACAGTGTTCACTCTAAATATTTTAATTTTTTAGGCAGCTCAGAATATACAGGAGGGAGCAAGGAATCAGGCATAAAGTAATGAAGACAGAAACAATGCCCCAAATACCCACACAGGACTAATTTAGCATGAAGCACCGGTACCTCAGGGGCCACAGCACAGTCTGAACACTGGGTGATGCTCTTACACTGCTACCTTTGGAGACAGACATGTCTGTCTGTCTCCACAACAGAATGGGTTCTCTGCCACACATGCTTCTTCATGAATTCCCTAAGCCTGAAAAGGGTTGCAGACCAAAAACCCACTATCAGATCCACTGTATTTTCAAAATGGAAGACACATATTGAATGAGATTTTGGTGTCAGACAACTTACAGATCTTTGGACTCCACAAAAATCTATTGATTTTATTTTCTTGTTCATCATATTATTGGAGATAAAGGTAGAGTCACGTGACACAAAAGTATGCAGACTTTCATCTGTGACTGTTTCTCTGGAAAAAATAAATAGCTGTGGATAGTTAGTTCCTTGGCTTTAGCTCCAATACAATGTGCTTAGGAATTTCTCATCTTAAACCACAGTTGTGAAACAATAGACATAATTATTTTTTTTTAAAATAGATTCAATTATATTCCAAAAGATATGTATAGCGAATGATGAAAAATTCATACAATGCAATTATAAAAAGAAAAAGATGAAAATGTCAGTGGTGAAAATAAAATAACACTAAAGAGTGATTAAGGTAGAAAACAATTGTTTTGATATCTTGTATACATGTTATATGTATATTCTCAAAATTATATCTGAACATTCTAGAATACAATGCAAAGAAGGGAAGCCTGGCAAATTATGTTATCTGTAATATTCATAAACCAAAACAAAACAATAGATATTACTCAATGTAAGTACAACAGTTACTTTTTAAATTTTTTGTGTGTATTTTTGAGAGAGAGAGAGTGACAGAGACAGAGACAGAGCATAAGCAAGGGAAGGGCAGAGAGAGAGGGAGACATAGAATCCAAAGCACGGAGCCCTACACAGAGGGGCTCGAACTCACAAGCTGTGAGATTGAGATCATGACTTGAGCTGAAGTCGGACATCTAACCGACTGAGCCACCCAGGTGCCCCAACAGTTACTTTTAAAGTTTAAAAGAAGTCCAGGATACTTCATAAAATAATTAGTGTAAAATAAACAATAATGGCAATGAAACATATGTAATGAATGTAAGGGTTTCCTACAAGCAATCCCTATACTATCTCTTACTGTTAGGTTTAGGATATGTCAAAGCACAAATCTATTTAGAAATATGCCTGGGATCCATACACATGGCCTATGTTTTGCAGTTATCCAATGGTCTTCTCTAATGGAAAGAGCGATTTTAAATATTTCATAGGTACAAAGTTCATCTTAAAGAAGGTGAGGCTATTTATCATAATCTCCAGGGGATGCAATATGTTTTGAACACAGATATTCAATACTTAGATTGTTATAAAAATAAACTATAAAAAATAAAGATTTAAATATCTTCTCCAATGTAGGCCTATACAGAATAGAGTAAGCATCGTAGAAAGTCCAAGAAACACTGCTATAGAGGAAGTGATGGACTGCATAACCTCTCCCATCAAAGTCTGTAATTATGAATCTCTCAACCATTTGGCAGATAGTAATAAGAAGTGATTTTGTATGACTTTCACTGATAATCATTTAGAGCACATGTTTTCTATGTTGCCAAATGCTCTATCAACCTAAGCTTGATATTTCTGAAAGTGATATTCACACTTAAAAGTGTAATATAAGAAGCCACGACTACCCACGTTCTATTTCTAACCCTTACTTTACGTAACTTGATGTGAAGGGTCAACTCTTCCTATCACACTTCTGGCTGCTGAGTAATAGGGCCACCTAAAGGAGCAAAGCAGGCTTGAAGGAGGATGTACAGGCATACCTAGGAGATATTGTAGGTTCAATTCCGACCACTGAAATAAACCAAATATCACAGTAAAGTGAGTCAAATGAATTTTTTGGTTGCCCAGTTCATACAAAAGTTATGTTCACACCATACTGTAGTCTAAGTTTGCATTAGCATTGTCTTTAAAAACGTACATACCTCAATTAAAAATACTTTATTGCTAAAAAAAAAAAAAAATGCCAAAAATTTTCTGAGCTTTCAGTGAGTCCTAATCCCTGATCACACAACACCCTAACAAATATAACAATAATGAAAACGCTTGAAATATTGTGAAAATTACCAAAATGTGACACAGAGACATAAAGTGAGTAAATGGCATCAATAGAGTCACTCAACACGGGGTTGCCAGAAGCCTTCAGTTTGTAAAATGAGATGTCAGCAAATTACAATAAAGTCAAACGCAATAAAAGGAGTTACACCTGTAATGTTATCTCAGGATTCCTGTACTTAGCAAAAGGAGTAAGGAACCAGTGAAAGAAGTGATAAATACAGTATCACTGTATCATCTGAGGACATCACAGGAAAAATCAGAGTTATAGAGGTATAATTAAAAAATAGAAAAGAATACCAGAGAAGCTTCAAAAGTACTTAACTGAGAAAATGAGCTTATTTTATGAGAGTGAATGGTATGTTGCCTGGCCTGAGATTATAAAGCCAGCTCAGTCATATTTTTTTTATCAGACTAAAGTCTTGTCTCATTCCTACCCTTAGTAGGGATGGAGGAAGAGATATGGTGTTAAAGAAGAAAAAGTCAATAAAGATCTTATTCATGATGCCTCCTGACTACAGAAGGTCTTTGAAAGGAGAGGGGAGAAAAGTTTTATCTTTGAATAAAAAATGAAGTGTTGATTATTATATGGGTCTGGTCATTTCTAACTTTTTTTAATGCAAGATTGTGTTCTCTGACTTAAAGGATTAAAGGGCTTTTAAATTATACCTAACAGTGATCATAAAAAACATGAGGACTATAAGAATTTTCATCTAGGGTCAAGGGAAAAAGTCTACTGAAAAAATATATTAAGGAGCAGCTAGAATTAAAACTAGTTTCATTTTTACTGCATCCTACAAGTCATGCTTGTTCACATAGCTGGTGTGTGTGTGCGCGCGCGCGCGCGCGTGCGCGCGCACGTGCATTTAAGATTTTTTTTTTCTATTATCGACGTCAAGGTCATTTAAATGTTGAAATTATTTCTCCATGCAATGGTGAAGAAATCTCTGTATCATTCATTTTTTTTTAAATTAGCAAATCACTAAAGAAAATGAATCCTGACAGAGGGTTTACATCATGACCGATAAACAGTATCTATACTACTTATGAATAACAAAGAAAGGAGGCTGCATTCATATTTGTTTATCACATTACAATATGATAGCAGTTCACTCTCATGAAATCCTGGACATCTGTACTTGTTTCAGAGAATCATCCCTGCAACACACAGATAAGTGAACTTCCATTTTTTTAAGGCATCATAAAACTATTGATGTCACACCTGAGGTCAGGGAAGGTGTTCAAAAGATTAGATTGAGAATGACTGGATAATAAGTAAAATATGAAAACATGTTTGCCTCTGATACATGCTCACACACAGCTCTCTCCCAGGACATCACCCCTAAATCTAACAAATCATTCATAAATATCTGGCTCAGCCAAACAGGGCACAATTTACAAACAAGTGAATTCTGTTTTTTCATTCTGTGTCTGCATTACTAATTCTCTTTTATGACTTCCAGTGCATATTGCTCCAAAGAAACAACCTCAGGAACAAAGCTTGTTATAAAAGTGGACTTTAGGGGGCATTAAAAAATGATTGTGAATAGGACAACAGCACATTGAAACGGGTTTTCTTTGGAGCAGATGCCAGCTGGCAGGGAATAAAGCACTTTATTGAGTTTTGAAACACAGTTTATGCATGCTCTACAAATACAGTATTACATATAGGACATTTGCTTGCCAGCATTGTGTTGAAAACAATTAAAAACTGCTTGAGTAGACATATTCTTTTTTGGAATTTCTATTATTTATATAGTAAAGAGAGTCTGTATCAGAAGTTCTACATCAAAATAGTGACCATTAGTAGAACAAAAAGCAGATTTATTATATTGAATGCAAAAACAAAAGTTATAAGACAAACACTGTCAGATAAAAGATTTTTATAATACAGAGTTGAATGACTCTTATAGGTGAAAGTTAATTTTTTTTTTTTTTTAGTAATGATTATCAAGTGTAATGCCCTCTATGCTTTTGAAGATTTATATTCTTGTTGGTTTGCAACCATCTCAGGAGCCTTCCTGCTGTAATCTGAAACTGGCCCCTAAACTCAGAGGGTAAAGAGAAACCAAAGAGGCAGGCCACTCCAGGTTGGTAAATGACAATTTTGATAATAGCAAAGGGAACTTGCATATAAGGTTTGTCTTGGGTGGCATCAAGATGAATGGATCCCTGCACCTGCTCTCCTAATCTTAAAAATTTAGTAAGAGTCCTTAATTGGGCTCAGTCATATATATCATGCAAGTATTTTCAACACCACATCACTATCTCAAGACTATGTCCTTAGAGTGGAGCAGCTTCTAGGAGCAGGAAAGGCAAGCAGAATACACATTCCAAGGACAGGAGAGGGGACGGGGAGGCTCTGAGAGCTTGGGCCCACCTTCCGGGTCAACTGACAGTCACATCTTTTTGAGAATGTTCTAGAAAAGTACTGTTACATGTTATAAAAAATATAGTATGTTGGAAATCCTGGTCCCACCAGGATTTTTATAATTGCCCTTTCAAAAGGTTGAAATTGGCCATCATGTCCACTTTGAGTTTACTCCCCATTGCTAGCTACACCTACTTTCCTTAAGAATGTGTGATCTTACACTGTAATTGGGGCACCAAGCAGTTTTGGCTGTGTTCCTAGAATAGAGCTTGATCAGTATTATAGAATCCTGGGCTTTTTCCATCTTCTGGATCTGTACAGATACTGAGATTATATTAGCAGGCAGTAATCCTCTCAATACAGTGAACTAAATATCCTGAAAACCCCGTCCAATTATAAAGAAAAGAAATCAAAAGAAAAGAAAATCTGCCATCTGAAAACATTGAAAACATTGTGAAAAGCTTTTAATAAAAGCTTTCGATATGAAGATTTGTAGGTCAGTGGATGAAGGGGCCACAATTAAGCAGAAGGAAGATTGCACAATGGAAGGCTGTTGCTAAATTTTGGGTGCCCTGAGGCACTGGTCAATCTTTTGTAGCCTTTGGTCTTGGGTAGAGGTAGTTGCAAAATGGGTATGGTGGGAAGAATAAGGGTTTTATTTTATTTTATTTTTTATTCAGTGTACTTGGAAAACCAAGCACTGGTATTCCCACACTTGCTTCTCAGATACTACAGACTGCATTTACACTTGATGCTTCAAAACTGGTCATTATTCTAGGAATTGGATTCCCACTTGCTGCAGGGATAGGGGAAAAAAAATAAAAATCAGGGATAGGGATTTAATCAATCATGAGTTAATTCCACAATTAATTTATAAGATTTAAATATTTTATAGATTTAATTATTTTTTGATAGGGGAAAATGACAATGACATTTGAATGGATGAAAGACAGAACTTTTTGATATAGCCCCAATGGAGAGAGGGCTGCCTGTCAGGGCCACATGGGGGATTGTATCTTGGGACAGGATAATGTCAAGTTGCAGCTTTAGGGAACAGTTCATGTATGACAAGTAGGATGGGGTTAGCAAGGTTTTGTGGGTTTCCTAAGGATTGCCTGATCTGAATAATTTCTGGAGGAGGACGATAGTGACTGGTTTTTTGATACCTGGCCCTGGGGCAGTTAAGGCTGATGCATGCTGGCCTGGAGCATAAGAACCCCATGACCATGACAGAGGTGTCTAGAATGTGGATTTAATTGGCTGCTCAAGAAGGGGAATTAAACAGACTTCAGTCAGGGTCTCAATACTAAGTAAAGATAGCATTCTTTTAAAAATTTTGATATAGTGTTTACCATATTCTAAATACTTGCAGATGCAAATGGGGAAAATTTAGAAAACATTATGATAAAGTATGAAATAAAGGTTATAAGCATACTTAATCTTCTAAATAAATTTGTAGGGGAAGGATGCTGATATGTTAAAAAAAAAAAAACTATGTTAGGAACTCTATAATATTATGACACTTATTTCCATTTATTTAAGAGCAGTGGAAACCATAGGGCCCAGTCATAAAACTTCTTAGTAGAACCTTTTGCAGTCACACAGCTGAACTTGCATTTTGGTGTGCCTTGTCACCCAGTCAGTACCTGATCTTTGTCTCCTGTACATTATCCCAGAACTTATCTTCAAACTGTATAATCCCAGGTCTACATAGAAGTTTTGAGAGGTCCCTTTGGGCACCCAGTAAAAGTTTTAGTATACAGCACTAAATCATGACAATGGTCATGGTTTGTAATATGAATTCTTTCATATGATTTTATTGATCCCCAAAATAGGTAGCCACAATTTAATCATTGACTACATAACAAGTATTACTGCTTTCAGTGTTCAGACAGTGTCTTTATTTAGTGCAAATTACATGAATGTAAGATTTCAAAATAAAATACTATTTTCTTTCCAGAATAGAATAATGAGAAATATGTGTATGGGAAAGATCAGAGATACTAGTTTTTCCATTTTTGTTTGTTGATTCATCTTTTTGCTTTGCTTTATAAATCTGCTTCCATTGGTGTAATCTGCTTTGTAATGTAATAAATAAGTTTTCTAGGAAGGTTGAATTTGTGAGTCTAAAAATACATATAGTTCTGATGGAAAAAATAAATAAGAAAAACAAATATACTATAAAGCTTGTAAAGAGATACAATTCTAGGGCAGATAGCAATTTCAAACTGTGTTGAACAGCATGATAATCTATTTCTGCTTGGTAATAAACACATAATCTGAAGTGAGTATTAAACATTGGTACCAAATGTGATATTCGGGTTTAAGTGTGAAATCTTCCTGAGTTGTCCAAGTGACTGATGGACATCTCACATTGCTAGGTTTTCTGGAACACACCAAACTCTCAGCTTCAGAGAAAGATAGCATTACCTGATGATGTAGATACTTTAACAACTGCGTCTTTATATCTTTTTCTGCATTGCTCTTTGTCTGCACATATGTCTCTCAATTCTATCTAGCTTATACAAACTTCTCCTTCCAGGGACAACAAAGCAACCTCAAACCTTACCACAATCCTTAACCCTACTGATGTCTTTAAGCTTAAAGAATTATTTTCAAAGGTGATTGACTTCATACAATTGTCACTAGTCTCTACTCCAGTCAAACTTCCCAGTCCCTTCTTTTGTCTTGGTATACACATTCTTACTCATATATATTAGTGTATGATATTAAAATATATCACACATATAGTTTGAGAAGGAGGCCATGGTCAGAAATGAGGCATGATATAACAGAAAGAAAATGATTTAAATAGGCAGTCAAGGAGTATGCCACTTGCATTTGAACTTCTTTTGAGGGTATTGCGTCATCCCATCAGGATAGGAGATTGAAATCATTTTATCCACCTGGGGTGTGGAGTGTTCAATGAGACCCATACCTTTAATTGTTGATCTACTTTCAAGGACAGACCAAAAAATGTCTTCCTAAAAAGCGAACTGAAGTCAGTGCTAAAAAGAAATGAGCCATCAAGCTATAAAAAGACATGGATGAAACATAAAGACAAATTATCAAGTGAAGGAGGCCAATCTGAAAAGGGTGTTGTATGGAAACCAATTTGACAATAAACTTCATAAATTGAAAAAAAAGGCTACATGCCGTATGATTCTGACTATATAACATTCTGGAAAAGACACAACTATGGAGATAGTGGTTGAGTGGTTGTATGAAGAGGTGGAACATAAAAGGATATTTAGGACAGTGAAACTATTCTGTATGATATTGTAATGACGAACACGTGTCATTACACATTTGTCCAACCCATAGAACGTGAAATACCAAGAGTGAACCTTAATGCAAACTACAGGCTGGGGTGATCATGATGTGCTAACATAGATTCATCACTTGTAACAAACGTACCATTCAGGTGGGAGATGTTCATTATGGGTGAGGCTATGCATATGTGCAGGGTACTTTCCTTTCACTTTTGCTGTGAGTCAAAAAAAAAAGAGAAAGAAAGAAAGAAAGAAAGAAAGAAAGAAAGAAAGAAAGAAGAAAGAAGAAAGAAAGAGAATTGATGACATGCATTTTTTTTTTCCTTCAGAGCAACTTTACTGTTCCACATTCTTTTCACCTTTGTAAATCTTCCTTCTGTGGACTAGTTGCATTCTTTTTGCCTAGGATCCAGTTTTGTTCTCTCTTCTTAGCCCTCCTGGGTTAGACATGTTCTCTGAACCATCTTTGAGGTTCCTGTATTTGCCCACACCCAGAAGGCTTAAAAAGACAGTAGAAGTGGGGGGTGTTTACACCCCCCCACTTACAACATCAGCTCCAACTCCATCAGCAAGCCTTTCATCTTTAACCAAGGCCTCAGTGTAAATATAGGAGAACCTGAGAGCAGTGGCAAAACGCAGTGGATCCAGGAAAGGTCTTGATACTGATATGTTGTCTGGAAATATAAAGTATTATTGAATGAAAATGGTGTATTGAAAGAGGATAGACATTCTGAAAGCAAAATTATTAAAATATTTTGAGTAAACATAGGCTTTGGTTTATGGGCGAGAGATAAAGAAAAACAAAACAAAACACAAAACCAAAAACAAAACGAAAACTATTCCAAAAATATAATGGCTAAAAGCATAGACTCTTAACACAGAAGTGTCTGGATTTCAGTCTAGGTTCTACTGATTATTGGTGGTAAAATTAAAATAAATTATGGAACCTCTCTGTTCTACCATTCTTCAGATTATTAAAATTGTGGATATGTTTATTAAACAAAGATTTTTGGAACCCTTACTATATACCAGTCACTCTTCTAGTACTTAGAATATATTGGTGAGCAAAACAACAGAAATATATTGCTGTCATTGAATTTTCATGTTAGTATGGACTCTGACAGAGTTTATTTCTTAGGGTTTTGGTGATTATCATATGTGTTAGTATATGTAAAGTGCAGAGATCAGTGCTTGGTCTATAGTAAATGTTCTGTAATGTTAGCTATTCTTATTGGGGCTACAGTGGAAAGGACTGGAAGCATAAAACTGTTCAAAAGCCTTAATTTACTTGGTGAGTGGAAATGGTGAGAGAACAATTGTTAAGTTCTTAGATAATAGGAAAGGAATGTGTTTTGTTTGTCAATATGCACCAGGAAGGTGTCCAATTAATGTTAACTGATAAAATGGAAAAGTACAAAGAACTTCTAGGGAAGGAAAAAAAAATGCATAAAACTTAATCAAACCTGAACAGGTTTGGAAATGGAGAAAAAATAAAAGTCAAATAAATGATAAAATAAAACAATGAAGTTTATTAATACGGGTCTATTAAGCATAAATAATCAAATTAAGGCATTATAAAAATATGTTAAATTTATATAAAATATATTTAAAAGAATAAAGTTGAAACTAATGAGTGAATTATAGAGTTTTTTATTTATAAGCAACTGAGAGAGTACTAATCTTTGAACTATTCACGACCAAAGAAAATATGTAGCTATCCGTTTATGAAGACCAGATCAGGACGGTATGAAAGTAGAAAAAAGTATGTAAATACATAAATAATTTTTATAAATGAAAGCATTGTTAATAACATATTTATCAAAAAGAATGTAGCAAAATATAAAAATCACACACACACACACACACACACACACACACACACACCCCTAGATATCTGAAGAGGCATGATGCATTAAAAAATGGAACTATAGGGGCGCCTGGGTGGCTCAGTCGGTTGGGCGGCTGACTTTGGCTCAGGTCATGATCTCGCGATCCGTGAGTTCGAGCCCTGCGTTGGGCTCTGTGCTGATGTCTCGGAGCCTGGAGCCTGTTTCAGATTCTGTGTCTCCCTCTCTCTGACCCTCCCCCCGTTCATGCTCTGTCTCAAAAATAAATAAACGTTAAAAAAATTTTAAAAAGTGGAACTATATTTTTAATTCCGGGAATGCATAGATGACTTGATATTTGGAATCCTTCGTAAAATTATTTAGATCAATAAGTTTAATGGACAAATATGTAGTTCATGTTTTTACTAATAGGACATAGTTGTATCATCCATGTTCTATCCTGGAGACCTACATCAGCAGAAACCAAGTGGAAGACAGAGTAGATACTGCGTATCTGTCAAGACACCTACTCTTCCATTGCCTCACAGACACATTCTACCTCAGAGCCATTAGGAATAATTTCTATGTCTTTTTTTCTCACCTTACAAGACATCGCAGAGAAGCCTAGGTCTTTCAGGTTGCTCCTCATCTATCCCTCCCTCCCCAAACCCACCATATTCCTGTGGAGTTTCTACTCACCCCAGGCCCCATTTGGGTCCGTACATACCTCATTCCAACACCTTCCCACAATTACCGTCTCCATATCAGAAACTTGCCCATATCTTCAAAATTTTTCTGATTTTTCTTTCCCATTCATGTTCTAACAGAAACTTACCACTTTTCTGAGAACACTGATTTCTCTATAGCCTGCACCATCCCCCAAGTGGTGACTTTTGAATTTTGTGTCTCTTGGACTTCTGAACTTCATGTAGAGTTTGGCATCATTTTCTTTTCCATTGCTACTCTCAAACTCTGCATCCTCCCACCTCTGCTTAAAAGCCCAGAACCTTGAATTTTAGACAGGACCATACTTTATTGTTCTGTATTGTAATAGCATATGGGATTCCAGGTCCCTTGATCTTGAATATTTTAGCTCATGGCTCAGTTTAGCTTTGTAACATTGTTTTTTCATAGTTATAATGATTTCAGTTTCCATATACATGAACTTTCAATAAGCCGATCTGGCAAAAAGTGGCCAGTTATTCATCAAAGCTAATTTTCTTTCCTTTTGACAAACAGCCAGACAGTATGTACAAGTCTCTTCCATCTGGTCATTGGCTGAATTATGGCTAAGAGAATATCTCGTAGCGATAAGAGTCTTTATCATGATGTTTCAAAAAGTAGATACTGTTTTTAAATTTAAAACAGCAAATAATTTGAATGAAAGGTGAGAATTTTGAGACTGTGCTGTTAACTTGTTTCAGGAGATGCAAAGGAATAGGGTACATGAAAATGGGTGTGAAGTTAAGGTAGAGTTGCTTTGTTGATGTTTCCTTGTTTCCTCTTGCAATTTTATTTATTTTGCTTCCCTTTTCATTTAGAAAGTATATTTTTAGGACAGGTTTTTATGTGGAAGGGATGATCTTGTAGAAGCAGAGAAATTGAAGGTCAGTTTAAAAGAAAATAAATCAAAGTCAGAGATAGAAATACCAATACGATGCGACTGATAGAAGCTGGTTTGTGGATTTGGTAATGGAAAAAAGAATAAATTCCCTCAGATGGATTCCACATTGCTAGTTAATTGTGAGGACAGGCCATCACCTGAGAGTGTAGTTAGGAAGAAGAACGGATAGGCCAAGGAGAAAAAAAGAATTAATACAGTAGATCTCTCAGACTGTGGTAATGGGAACTTATAAGGAAAATGGTATCAAACTAATGAGAAGTGTTCAATATCCATTTGGGGCTTTTGATCATGAAGTTAAAGTATTATAAGTCAATCAATTTTATTATTTTCTTCAGCGACACTTAACTATTGAAGAGCAAGGCCAGTGAAATGAGGATTTTGTTCTAATCAACTCTGGGCATTTTGTTCAGTCTGGAAGGGCAAGGAGATTTGTTCAGGGGCTAAGAAGACCACATTGTGAATATGCTCATGAAGCCAATTATTGGGCCCAGCTGTGTCTAAAGTAAGTGAACTGGAAGCAGAGGGGATGATTGAGAGAATGAGATTTTTGAAGCAGATTTTGGAGATGGTGTATTTACTGGTAAGGATAGGCTCATGATATAGATATGGCAATTGCTGGCCAAATGTAACCAGGGGGAAGTTTTTGAAATTGAGAGACTAAAGAACTGGAAAGATATTTCAGCATAGTCTGTTTAAATGAGTGTTAGGAATGATCCAGAAATGTTTTGTAATAAAAGTTGATGAAACAATATCCATTAAACTCCAGGCAACATGTGTGTGGAACATTGTTTCCTATGTGGTAGGCAATAAAGTGAGGATTTTCTAGCATAGGCATATTGAAGGAAGTCAATTTATGTCATTATAGGAATAGGGGAAATTAATTATAAACACTTGTATGTCACATTTGTATATGGGGCTCTCATATAAGATTGGACTATGTTAATACATAGTTTGGGTGTCTTACCTACATGTTAGGCTATACATGTCAGGTATGCAGAGTTTCAATAGGCCCAAAGGCCCAGATGATGTTTCAGTCATATTATAAAATAGAATAGTTTTATAAGCACATATATATCTATGATAATATTATAGTTTATAGATTATAGGTGGATTATGTCCCCCCAAAAACATATGTTGATATCTATGCTCCAGTACGTCAAAATGTGATCTTTTTCTTAAATAGAGTATTTGCATATGTAACAAGCTGAATTAAAATGAGGTCATCCGGGAATAGGGCAGCATCTTAATCCAGTATGATTGGTATCCTTATAAGAAGATGGCCATGTGGACACACAGAGACACACAGGGAGATGTCATATAAAGAGAGAGGCAGATGACAGATTGAAATGATGCATCTACAAAGATCACCTGAGGCTACCAAAAACTGGAAAAGGCAAGGAAGGATATCCCTCTAGAGCCTTCAGAGACTGCATGGTCCCACCAACTGTGGTTTCAAACTTCTAGCAATCAGAAATGTGAGATAATTAATTTCTGTCCTTTTAAGACTCCCATTGTGGCACTTTGCTTCAGCAGGCATAAGCAACTAACATAGATGTGAATACAAATTTCGGGATATTTGAAAGTGAAGGTTCCACCCTCATTAGTTGTATAGACCTTATGCAGTACCTTTCTTTTTTTTTTTTTTTTTTTTTTCAACGTTTTTTTATTTTATTTTTGGGACAGAGAGACAGAGCATGAACAGGGGAGGGGCAGACAGAGAGGGAGACACAGAATCGGAAACAGGCTCCAGACTCTGAGCCATCAGCCCAGAGCCTGACGCGGGGCTCGAACTCACGGACCGGGAGATCGTGACCTGGCTGAAGTCGGATGCTTAACCAACTGCGCCACCCAGGCGCCCCTATGCAGTACCTTTCAATCCAAGACTAATACCAGGATGGGACCCGGATTACAAATCTCCAAATGATGGGACAGGCAGCACTTAGGAAAGATGGCTCATGTAGGGGAAAAATAAAGCAGTACTTTGTAGAGGACAAAACCTAGGTTCTGTCTTCTTTTATGTAAATTTCTAGAAAGACAACTTATTTATTTAAAGAAGAAGTTTTCTACATTCGCACCACACACACACACACACACACACACACAAACACACACACACACACACACACACACACACACACAAATTCAGAGGTCTATAGTTTCTCCCAGAAATCTATCATTCACCATTTAGAAAACAATGAAAATTCTGAAATATATCCATTGAAAGTCACTGAATGAATAGAAGTTTAAAAGTAATGCTTTGCTCTGATTGCATCACTGGCCTGAAGGGGAATTTCATGGAAGAAGTCAGTATCATTTTGCAGAATGTAGATTACTAGCCAATTTGTTTCTAAAAACAAATCAGATGTCTAAAATTCAAACTGGATTTTACTTGTACTTTATTAAAGCCAGCTAAATTTTTATGAGCGCTGGCAATAAGTCAGAAATTTCTAAATATCATGTCATTTCTGCCAACATCAACGAAGTATTTACTGTTTATATCATTATTATTTCACAAGTACAAAAAAAAGGCCTAAAATAGTTAAATAATCTACCCAAGGTTATATATCTGGTCAGAGGCAGAAGTGGGATTTATCCCAGTCTCATTCCAAAGCCTAGCTCTCAATTTCCATTGTATACATTATTTTATATAACATATCATCAAATTATAGGATGCTTCTATTTTTGCCAAGTAAATCACTTCACAATTCTTTTCTCCCATATTGATTATAAAAGGCTTCTTGATTTGCAGAGATGTTAAAAAATGAAAGAATGAAACCATGTGACTTAGAATTAATGTAATGTAATTGGAACCAAATACTGTGAATGAAGGAATATCAGTTTTATGTATTAAGAAACCAACTAAAGGAGATTTAATCATTTTGCTTTGGTGACATAGTTAGTGACAGAGCAGTTGAAAATATATCTTTCAACACCAAAAGTCATTCGCTTAAACACTAAGCTCTTCCATAATGCAGGAATGATACCCTGGAAACTAACTCATCTTGTATCTATTTCAATTGCATATAAAATTAAAACCTTAAAACAAAAGGCTATTTTTTTATGTAGAAGAATTCTTTAATAAATGATAAACATGCATTTGCTCCCCTTCCTCTTTCACCTTAAAACATTAAAGGAAACTTCTTTTGTGGTGCTGTTATAGAAATAAAGGATACCTGTCTTTACAAAGGAGGTTAGAGTTTAAGACTATCCCCGTTAGAAGGAAAGCACTAGACCCACTGTTCAGGAAGAACAATGGAATTAATTGTTTGCGTTTCAAGAGGTTAAAAATAGGCCTCCTGAAAAAAAAAGAAATAAAGAAAAGAAAATAGGCCTCCTGATTTTTAGTTTGATATTAAAAAGAGAGATCCTACCCCCGCTATGTCTGAATGCCACAATTGAGTCTCAGGGTGAGAAATACTTTAGCAGCTTTGCATGAATGCACAGTGTGCCTTCATGGAGCAGTGCCAACACTGGCCCAGCAGAATCACTCCCACCAAGGCTGGCGTAAGTGGGGACTAAGAAGTCAGATGCAGGACTTTTGGGAACCATATAAGCCTCTGAATTTGGGTGCATTTGTTGATGTTGTTGCTTTTCTTTCTTTTTCTTTTTCTTTTTGTTTGCTTATTTAAAATACGTAAAGTAGAGGTGCTCCTGAGTGACTCATGGTTTGTGAGATAGAGCCCCATGCTGGGCATTGGGCCTACTTAAAATTCTCTTTCTCTCTCTCTCACCTTCTGCCCCTCCCCCTCTGTGAATAAAATAAAATAAAAATAAAATAAAATATAAAATAAGTGAGGTAGAATCTGATCTAGAGGCATATGATATTGAATATCTCATCTATCTGGGATTTAGGTATTCCGTGTGTTTATTTTCATCTAATTTGGAAAAGGAAGAGAGATATGATTTTAATATCACCAGGAATAATGTAGAAAAATGACTTTCTCGTCACCTTTGTTTCACTGGCAGAAAAACACAGTCAGAAAGGGAGATAGAGAGAAAGATTCCTATATTGAAGTTGGTTCTGGTGGTGAGAATGTCAGAGCACAGAGTTTAAGGTGACAGCAACAAAGAGTAAAGGAAGTAGAGTGAATCCCAGAAATTTTGAATAAACAGAAAGAGGAACATAAAGTGAACCAGGGCCGAAGAGCTGATCCAAGTACTTAATAATAGAAGGATTCACTTGAGGTCTATTTTTTTAAAGTTTTTATTTACTTATTTTGACATAGAACGCATATGAGCAGGAGAGGAGCAGAAAGAAGGGGGGAGAGAGAGAGAGAGAGAAAGAGAGAGAGAGAAAGAGAGAGAGAGAGAATTTTAAGCAGGCTCTGCACTGTCAGCACAGAGTCATGTGCGGGGCTCAAACTCACGAACCGTGAGATCATGACCTGAGTAGAAACCAAGAACCAGAAGCTCAAATGACTAAGCCACCCAGGCAATCCAGATCCACTTGGAGTCTTAAGAGCAAGGAGTTCAAGAAACTATTTATTTGGTTAAGTTTTAGAGTATATATCTGAAGCTCAAAATACAGAAGCGGTCATACTATCTAGGCATTTGATTTCATTTTCCTGCTTCATTTATTTATTTTTATTGAAAAAGCATAGTTGTCAGATGTGACTCTTTTACTGTTGAAAGAGGCTGTGTATCTTACAGACCATATACTGTGCTTTGAATTTGTAGAGCAATTCTACTTATTTATTCATTGGCTTCAGCAAGGCCCCATTTTATTTTTATTTTTTTCTCCAAGTTATTATTTAAATTCTAGTTAGTTAACATATAGTGTAATATTGGTTTCAGGAGTAGAATTTAGAGATTCATCACTTACATTAAACACCCAATGCTCATCATAACAAGTGCCCTCCTTAATACCCATCACCTATTCAGCCCATCCCCTCCCACCTCCCTCCATCAACCCTCAGCTTGTTCTCTATTGTCAAAAGTCTCTTATGGTTTGCTTCCTTCTTTCTTCTTTTCCCCTTTCCATATGTTAATTTATTTTATTTCTCAAATCCCATGTATGAGGGAAATCACATGGTGTTTGTCTTTGACTGACTTGTTTCACTTAGCATAATACACTCTAACTCCATCTATGTCATTGCAAATGGCAAGATTTCATTCTTGTTGATAGCTGAGTAATATTCCGTTGTACGTATATATCAATAAATGTATGTATATATAAAATAAATAAACTATTGGGACTTCATCATAATACAAAATCTTCCTTCTGGCTGAAGTAAACAACCAACAAAACTAAAAGACAACCTACAGAATTGGAGAAGATATTTACAAATGACATATCTGATAAAGGGTTAGTATCTAACATGTGTAAAGAACTTATAAAACTCAATATCCAAAAGAACATAATCAGTTAAAAAATGAGCAGAAAATATGAATAGACACTCCTCCAAATAAGACATCCAGATGGCCAACAGACACATGAAAAGATGCTCAATATCATTTATCATCAGGCAAATACAAATCAAAACTACAATAAGATATCACCTTATACCTGTCATTAAGACTACAATTAACAGCTCAGGTAACAGATATTGGCAAGGATGTGGAGAAAGACTAGGTACATGAAACAAGTGCTGGTGTGGATGCGAAGAAAAAGGATCCCTCTTACGCTATTGGTGGGAATGTAGACTGATGCAGCCACTCTGGGAAACAATATGGAGGTTCCTCAATAAGTTAAAAATACAACTATCCTCTGATTCAGCAATTGTACCAGTAGATATTTACATGAAGGTTATAAAAACTCTGATTTGAAGGGGGTCATAAATCCCAATGTTTGATGTTTATAGCAGCATTATCAGCCAAATTATGGAAAAAGCCCAAATGTCCAGCAACTGATGAATGGGTGTATATATATAATATATTATATATATAATATATAATATATATATATTACTCAGCCAAAATAAAGAATGAAATCTTTCCAGTTGTGACAATGAGCATACAGCTACAGTATTACACTAAGTGAAGTAAGTCAGAGAAAGACAAGTACCATAGGATTTCACTCATATCTGGAACTTAAGAAACAAAACCAATGATCATAGGGGTAAAAATAAGAAAGGCAAACCAAGAAACAGACTTTTAAGTATAGAAAACAAATTGATGGTTATCAGAGGCAAGGTAGACGGGGGAGGGTTAAATAGGTGATAAGGATTGAGGAGGGCACTTGTTGAGATGAGCATTGGGTGTTGTATGTAAGTATTGAATCACTAAATTGTACACCTGAAGGTAGAAAAGAAGAAGAAGAAGAAGAAGAAGAAGAAGAAGAAGAAGAAAGAAAGAAAGAGGAAAATGCTCATGTTAGATGTAAAGCATGAAAATATAATGCTCCATCATCTAGCATATCACTATGGCACATTGTAGACACTCAACATAAGCTGCTTAAATTTCTCTTTGTGTTTAAAGAAATAATATGGACCCCGAATTCATGATTTTCCTCAGTTTATTATAATCCTATGAAAATATCTGGATATGTTCATAATTAGCAATTTCTGAAATCAAGATACAGTCTATCCCAACAAGGGCTGGAAAAAATATCTATACAGGTTTTAAAAATGCATGGCCTTAAAATACTACTCAATTCAATTTATAATCTTTTAAGTGGCAGAAAAAATGTAAAGAAATAAAAAATTCATGATATTTAATATTTGTTTGGGGACTTGGGAGAGGAGTATATTTTGCAGGTCTGGTGAAACAAAACGTTAATTAAGCCAGTAGAAACCTCATATAATGCAGTGTCTGCTTACAAGTAAATGAATACCTTAACATACACATTGTTTGTTAATGCATTCTGTTGGGAATGAAAAAAAATCAGAGCTTTTAAACAGGCTTGGGACTTACCAAAACTGCTTCCCCCCTGCACTCCCTGCTAGAACAGCTAAATAAATATCCACCTAGTATATTTTATAAAGTAGATTGCATTGTTTGTGAGATTTTCACCTATTGTTCAAAAAGGCATCATTTAAAAAATCATATCTGGCTGATTACAATTAGTTTACATATTAATCTGAAATAGTCACAAGTTCAGGCTTGCAACATTGATAACGACACTTAGGATGATGACGGTGATGCCAAAGAGACAGAGATGATGATATTGATAGCTAATATTTACGGTATGCATAGTGTACCTTATGGCAAGCCTTTGGCAGAGATGCTAGAATATCTCACTTCTCAAAACAAGAAGGGAGGCTGAGATACAGTGAATAAACTGCTTGATGTTACACATGAAATTGTCAACTAGAGCTAGAATTTGTACTATGTCTACATAACTCTGAAGCCTGTGTGTTTACCTAAAACCAAATGCAATTTTTGTAATAGTATTAATATCCCTTTATTCTCTGGTGATCCATGAAGTTACATTGCCTGTCTAATTTTCAAATAACTTTTCTGGTCTGGTTTTTAACATTAATATGATGGGATTAGAATGCCATGAAGTCAAGATACAAAGTTACATATACAATGAAAGGCTAATTCTGACTGCACATAAAGTTTATAAATTTGTTTTCAGATTAACTAATTTTAGTTCACCACAGATTTGAAATAGGTAATGTTGTCTAATTAGCTAATAACTATTGTTTACTATGTGTGCATATGACCCGATACTACGTTAGAAGTTCTAAACCCATTTCAATTAGAAATAACCAGCATCCATTTTGTAGAAGAGAAAATTAAAGGACTCATGTTTAGTTAGTTAATTTGTTTATTTGCTTATTTGGTTGGTTTTAAACATAATGACACAAGATTCTAGGACTGTAAATGGCAGATGTAGGATTCAAACACATTTGACCACAAAATCCTTGCTCTTTAACCTATGCTATATTTTCTTCCTTAATCATACAATAATGATCTTTAAAGAGAGCACAATTTTGTATAGAACACACAAAATATTTCATATTATTATGAATTTAGTTCCATAGGAGTTCCATAAGAGGAAACAAAACAAACAAACCAAAAACAGACTGGTGAAAACCCAAGAAACTTAGAACAACAAAGTTTGGAATGGGTACTGAGTCTAGCAAAATGTACAAAGAGGTTAACACATGCTTTCTAGTTGAAATCAGAACAAGGGTAACCTTGAAATCAAGGAAATAGGAAAGAACAATTTCTGTGGTGCTACAGCAGCCTTCTTAAAGGAGAAAGTTTTTCAATTATATCTGAGTCATATGATTAGATTTAGTTACATGACCTTAGAGTTGTAGACCTTTAAGGGATTGAGTTTTCTCATCTAAAATGAGATGGATAATGTTTCTGATGCTCTCCTAATATGGCTCAGGATAATGCTATAGTATATGTAATCAGTTCACACAGTTGGTATTGGTAACAGTCACTAAGACTCATCTAGTTCAATTCTATATATGATGGTGACTTCATTTTGATACCCCTCTGTCATGAATTAGTGAGAGTTGACTTTAGTAGATAAAAGCCCAAGTTTCCAACCTCAACTCTTATGTGACTTTGAGCAAAGTTTTTAATATTTTTGAGTTTGCATTATTCTATGAAAAATAAAGAAGGTAATACACTGACTGCATTCTATACACTTCAAACCTTAGCACTCTCTCTTGCCCACAGTGGGCAATCAAAAATTGTACTGATAATGATGATGATGCTATTGATAAGGATGATTATGACTGTGAGTTATCTGTAAGTTATTTATCTGACTTGGCAGCAGATTTCTTGCTGACCAATATCTTTTCCTTGTGCTATAAATTTCTTTCATTAGGTTAACTTAGACAGCATAATATCCCTTCTATCCCACTCCCTCCTGGTTAGCCCCTTTCTCAAAAAATATATACATAATTGTATCCTTTATCCACTCATTTTATTTGTGACTATCATCCTCAAGTTTGACACACTTCATTATTCCAGCACTTAGAGATAGACTTTCACAACTATTTAAAAGAAAACAATTGCTTTTCTCAATATTTAATTCTAAGGAAGACTTTCCTCTCCATCGCTGTGCTAATACTTTGAACATAATTTTATCTTAATGAATGTATAAAATATGGTCTGTCTCTTCATAGTATCACCTTTAACATTCTTAAAATTTTTTTTTCAACGTTTATTTTTATTTTTTGGGACAGAGAGAGACAGAGCATGAACGGGGGAGGGGCAGAGAGAGAGGGAGACACAGAATCGGAAACAGGCTCCAGGCTCCGAGCCATCAGCCCAGAGCCTGACGCGGGGCTCGAACTCACGGACCGCGAGATCGTGACCTGGCTGAAGTCGGACGCTTAACCGACTGCGCCACCCAGGCGCCCCTCACCTTTAACATTCTAATAATGCCATACTTAAAAACATTCGCTGAATAATGTCTAAGTTGTTTTTAACACGTAATATTAGAATGGACTAAACATAGAAAGAAACAGTTGGCTTTTTGAGTGCTAAGTTGAGACAGAGAAAGTTAATGGAAAATTGCAGGAAAAAGTTCATTACAGAAAGGAATCTTTCCTGTCTTACCTCAATAAAGACATAGGGTTGATTATCTTTCAGAAGATATATGAATAAATCAGCTTCATATTCATTCTATTTGCTTCTGACCAGGCATAACAGCAGTGTCTTTAGTTACATGAAAGTAACTGAAAGATGTTCAAAAGTTGAAAAGTTAGTGTATTAAAATTTGTGATATTAGCTTTTAAATATTTTATTTATACCAAAATATTATTTTTATTTTACATTTTATTATAATTTTATCTGATCTTCTTAGAAGCAAATTCATTGATAATATTTTCTTTTTTTATGTGTGTATATATATGTATATATATATAGAGAGAGAGAGAGAGAGAGAGAGAGAGAGTGGGGGGGGGCATGGACAGGTGAGTGTGCAAGTGGGGGAGGGGCAGAGAGAGAACAAGAGAGAATTCCAAGCAGGCTCCATGCTGTCAGCCTGGAGCCAAACTCAGGGCTCTATCTCATGAAACATGAGATCATGACCTGAGCAGAAATCAAGACTTGGATGCTTAACAGCCTGAACCACCTAGGTGCATCCTCATCAATAATACTTTCAAAATCAACTTCTACTTTAATGTTTTTTGGGGGGGAAAAACTACATTAAACATATTTATTGAAGTCCACAGTTTTTCTTTCTTTGCCTTAGGCTCTATTACAGCTCTGCATAGCACTGTTGGGTCCCGTATATTGGACATTTTCATTTTATTGACTGTGGATTGTTTTACATTCATTTTGAACTGTTTTAAATAGTGTATTTAAATTATTATAAATCTCGATTTCTGATTTTGGGAGGACGTCTGAAATTTTATGCCTGAAGTAAGTTCTGTATTGTCTCAATCAGATTCCAGACTGAGTTCCAGGTCCTTAATTTTTAAGAGACCCAAACAAAAAATCCAATCTTTCTAACTGACAACACATCACAGGGATAAGTCAGTCAATACAGTGGAAGACGTATTCAGTTTCTAGACAGTTAAGTTGTGAGCTCCTGATCTGACAAAAAGCCAGCCTGTGGGTGGCTCGCCTAACAGCCTACATATTTTGAATTTTCTTTTTTGCCTCACATAGCACAGAGATTAAAGAATTATAAGTGATTAATGATCATCTCAAAGCTGAATAAATTAAGTTATTGTAACAAATATTGAATAAATCAATTGATTTATTATGGTAGCTGTTCCAGAGCAAAGCTGAAGTAGTCAGACTGATGACATTTTTATTTCACAGTCAAACCACTGTAAAAATGAGGAAGAAATAATAACCTCTTTATACTTAAATACTCAATTACTGTATTTAGTCTCCAATTTAAATGGCAAAAAAGTGATCTAATGTGAAGAGAAAACTAAATATCATCTCAAACAAATCCTATAGCTACTCTAAATGTATTAATTGATCTCAGTTCCTTTTCTATGATGAAATACCTCTAATGATATCTTGTAAGTTTAGACACTAATCTAAAAAAAAAGTTACTTATTGCTTGATACACTGCTTATCAATAAAAATTTACCGAATCAGAGCATAGGCTAATAAATTAAGTATTATCTAATCCTCACAAGTAATTAAATTAGTCCATTAATATTAAAAAGATGAAGCACTATGAACTTAAATTATTAAATGAATGGCAAAGAAATATATTTCTATTCATGGCCTCATGAAAAACTATTTCCAAAATTTTTTAATTTTAAAATTTAATGTGTATTTAAAAGAATACATATATTCTGAAATATGCATGTGTTTATAACTACATATGTTTATATAAATATACATAAAATAAATATAAAATTTGCATGCATATAAATGAGTTATTTATATTGATATAGGTGATTTTATTACGGAAGGCTTTAGTCATTTATTAAATGAGGGTCTAGTTTAAGGACCTTCAGTTTTAATAGTTGCATGGAGGCTATGTGAAGGATCAAAGGCAGACATAAAATCATGTAAGGTACAATGGTTAAGTCATACCTTTTGTTAATTATATTTGTATCTATATTTGAGATGAGATTGAACAGATGATATATTTTGAGCATCTTTTACATATCCAGTACTATTCTAGAACCTTACATACTTATTTAAATACATTTATTTGGAGAGAAAAATGGTGAAAAGTATATAGACTGGGCTCAAAACCCGCAAAAAGAGCAAAAAGAGCAAGCCAAAAGAAATACAAAGTATATAGGGGATAAAATTGCAGGCATCTGTTTAAATAGAACAAAAAACAAACAAAAAATATAATATCAAAATATACTTTTTTCCAAGTTTTTATTTAAATTCCAACTAGTAAAC
This sequence comes from Puma concolor, assembly GCF_028749965.1. NCBI lineage: Eukaryota > Metazoa > Chordata > Mammalia > Carnivora > Felidae > Puma > Puma concolor. The sequence continues at coordinate 37,713,390 of NC_141679.1, forward strand.
ATATAGTACAATATTAGTTTAAGATGTAGAGATCAGTAGGATTCGTCACTTAGGTACAACACCTGGTCCTCATCACGACACATAACCTCCTTAATACCCATCACTTATTTAACCCATCCCTCCACCCATCTCCACTCCAGTAACTATCAGTTTGTTCTCTAGAGTTGAGTCTGTTCCTTAGTTTGCCTATCTCTTTTTTTCCCCTTATGTTTATTTGTTTTGTTTCTTAAGTTCCATATTAGTGAAACCATATGTTGTTTTTCTCTGACTGACTTATTTTGCTTAGCATAATACTCTCTAGCTCCATCCACATTGTTGCAAATGGCAATATATCATTCTTTTTATGGTTGAGTAATATTCCATTGTGTATATATTCCATTACACCCCCCCCCACACACACACCGTATTATTTTTATCCATTCATCAGTCCATGGACATTTGGGCTTTTTCCATAATTTGAATATCACTGATAATGCTACTATAAACATTGGAGTGCATGTACCCCTTTGAATTAGTATTTTTGTATCCATTGGGTAAATACCTAGTAGTGCAATGCTGGATCACAGGATAGATCTATTGTTAACTTTTTGAGGAATCTCCATACTGTTTTCCTCAGTGGCTGCACCAGTTTGCATTCCTGCCAAACATGTAAGAGGGTTTTTCTCCACATACTCGCTAGCACCTGTTGGTTCCTGTGTTGTTAATTTTATCCGTTCTAACTGATACGAGGTAATATTTCATTGTAGTTTTGATTTTTATTTCCCTGATGCAAAATACACTTTTAAAAAGATTTAGAAATGCAGAATTTTGGAAATGTTGATTTATTAGAAAAAGAGCAAGAGATAGATTATGCAAAGAAAATTCAGAAAAATAAGAAATTACATATATAACATATTTGAAAATGTATTTCAAGTTCTAGGGAGAAAGCGGGAAGATATGCCAGCTCTATTCTCTCAACACCAAGAAGTAAAGATAAATGACAATATCTTATTTTAAAGTCATTATAAATCTGTGAAAGCAATGAGGACAAGACAATTGGAATTCCAGAAAGGGGAAAGTTGTTCTGAGATAGGCAAATAATTACTGGCAATTTTCTGACTTGAAAAATATGTTGACTCTGAGTTCAGGCTGAGGATTTGCTTTTCTCATTCAAAGGAACTATCAGTGGGAAAAAAAAAAATCTAAGAATTTTAGTAGTTGTGTGGGGTTTGCATAACAATCTGGAAACTTGAGGGTGGCACAGAAACACTTGTATTTCTTCATGAAATATTTGCTGAGTTTGGGGCTGCAAATGGGAGTGTGTGGGGGACGAGGCAAAAAGTTTTTAAATGTTAAGCAAAAGCCTATAGTGCTTAGAAGACAATATGTTGCTGGAAGGGGAAGTATTCTTTAAACACACAATTAAAGGCAGGAATTTAAAGAGATAACGTTAAATTTTCCACCAGACAGAAGTGAATAGTTCACAGTCTTTCAAACTGAAGGTAAAGAAACCCACCAGGCTCTCAATTAAGAGACTAGAATTAAACATTGATACAAAATTATAAAAAAAAAAGTAATAAACAAGTAATGGATAGATTAAAACTTCAACTAAAAGCCCAGTTCAGCTCAGATCTTAAGGTAATCAGTTCTTCAATATCTTTGACTAACAGACACAAATGAGAATCTTCTCTGGAAGAAAATATCATCCAGAACAATTGCAGTTATTTTATAAAAGAAAAATAGCCAGCTAAAACTTAAGCATGGCTGACATATGAAAGTGAGGAAAATATAATAAAATTTCAAAATTATTTGATTCCTTTTGTTTATCAGAAAAGGTCTTAAAATAATCACAATTTATGTTAAAGAAAATAAAGAAAAATATCAATAAAATGATGAAATCATGGATAATTTCAACAAAAATTGACATCTGTAAGAATTAATGAAATGGGCATTTAGAACCAAAAAATACCATAACATCTATTAAGGACTTATTTCATATATATACAAACAGATTTGTCACAGCAGTAGACAGGATTACTGATTGCAAAGTCCAGAATGTAACCAAAGTGAAGCAAAAGCCAAAGCATAGCAAATATTTTGTACACAGTCGAGTCTAATATATGTAAAATTGGAGGTACAGAAGGACTTGAGAGATCATGGGATGTAGTCTATGAGCCCATAATGACAGAAATATTCAAAACGTATCTATAGAATGTACACAAAATGAAGTGATAAAGGAATTTAAATGTTTCACTACAAAAACAAAAAGAAACTAAACAAAAAAGAACATAGTAAAGGAATAAATAAGGAGCAAAATGTTACCAGGCATATAGAAACCGAATAGTAAAATGACAGAAGTGAACCCCCTCTTAATAGCGCTTTAAATATAAATGGGTTAAGGGCGCCTGGGTGGCGCAGTTGGTTAAGCGTCCGACTTCAGCCAGGTCACGATCTCGCGGTCCGCGAGTTCGAGCCCCGCGTCAGGCTCTGGGCTGATGGCTCGGAGCCTGGAGCCTGTTTCCGATTCTGTGTCTCCCTCTCTCTCTGCCCCTCCCCCGTTCATGCTCTGTCTCTGTCTGTCCCATAAATAAATAAAAACGTTGAAAAAAAAAATTTAAAAAAAAATATATAAATGGGTTAAACTCTCCAATCAAAATACATACACTGGGAGAATGGATAAGAACATATGAATTCAACTCTATGCCACTTACAAGATACTCATTTTAGATCCAAAGACACAGATTGAAAGTGAAAGGATGGAACAGTAAATCCCATACAAACAATAACCAGAAGAGAACATGGAAGGGCTAACCGATCAAAGAAAATATACTTTAAATTAAAAAGAAAGTTATAATGGACAAAGAATGACATTGTATATTAAATAAAATTCAATATAGCTATAAAATATAATTATAAACATTTATACAACTAATGATGGCTGAGAAAAATATATGATGAAAATCTGTTAGATTTGAAGGGGAAAAAAGAAAGGTTTAAAACAACAGTTGGAGACTGCAATACCCCATTCTCAATGATGGATAGAACAACCAAACAAGTAGGAAAATAGAGTACATAGCACAGTAAACCAGCTAAGCCTCATAGGCATATAAGGCACGTGCTAGTCAAACACTTAACATTAAAAAATAAAATAGATCTCAAATCAACAACAGGGGCACCTGGGTGGCTCTGTTGGTTAAACCCTGAATTCAGCTCAGGTCATGATATTGTGGTTCATGAGTTTGAGGCCCACGTTGGGCTCTGTGCTGACAACTCAGAGCTTACATCCTGCTTCAGATTCTGTGTCTCCCTCCCTCTCTCTTCCTCTCTCTTTCTCTCTCCCTCTCTCTCTCTCTCAAAAATAAACACTAAAAAAAGTTTAAAAATAAAAAATAAAATCTACAACATAACTTTACAACTTAGGGAGATACAGAAGATTTAAACTAAACCCAAAGCTAGCAGAATAGAGGAAAAATAAAGATTAGAGTATAACTAAATGAAATAGAGAATAGAAGAACAATATAGAAAATCAATGCAAGCGAAGTTTTTTTTCTTTGAAAATATCAACAAAATTGACAAACCTTTGGTGAGATGGGCTAAGAAAAAAAGAGAATACACAAATTTCTCATGTCAGAAATGAAAGTGGGAGCATTATTAATGATTTTATAGAAATAAAAATATATCATCAGAGTACTATGAATAACTGGATGAAGTAGACATTCCAAGAAACACAAAACCTTCCAAGACTAAATCATGAAGTTGGGGCACCTAGGTGGCTTATTTGGTTAAACATCCAAATTCATCTCAGGTCATGATCTTGTGGTTCATGAGTTTGAGCCCCACATTGGGCTCTGTGCTGACAGCTCAGAGTCTGGAGCCTGCTTAGGCTTCTGTGTCTCCCTCTCTCTATCTTTACCTCTACACCACTTGCTCTCTCTCTCTCTCTCTCTCTCTTTCTCTCTCAAAAACAAACATTAAAAAAGTAAACTGCAACAGTTTAAAGAAAGCATTAAAAAAGATTAAATTATGAAGTAGAAAATCTGAATAAACCTATAACTAGTAAAAAAAAATATTGAATCGATAATCAAAAATCTCCTGACAAAACAAGTTCTGAACCTGTTTAACTGATGAGTACTACAAAACACTTAAAGAACTAATAGTTATCCTTCTAAAACTTCCAAAAGCTGAAGAGGAAAGAATACTTCTTAACTCATTCTATGAAGTCATTATTACCTTAATATCAAAACTTGACAAAGATGTTAGAAGAGAATAAAACTACAAAGTAATATCCTTTATAAACACTGATAAAAAAAAATCAAAATACTGGAAAACCAAATTCAGCACCATATTGAAAACAAATTTAATTGCAAGATTATACACTATGACAAGTGTGATTTTCTTTTGCAATGCAAGGATGGTTCAACTTATGAAAATTTATCAGTGTAAGAGACCACATTATTAGAGTGAAAGAAAAAAACACATGATCATCTTAATTGATGGAGAATAAGCATTTGAAAACATTCAAAATTTCATGATAAAAACACTAAAAACAACTAGAAAGAAAAGGAAACTGACTCAACACAGTAAAAGCCACATACATACAAAAAAAAAAAACACACACACAGCAAGCATCATACTTACTGAAAGTTTTGCTTCTAACATCACATCTGTTTCTATCACTTCTGTTCAACATAATACTGCAAGTTCCAACCAGAGCAATTAGGCAAACAAACAAAAAAAAAAAACAAAAAAACAAAAAACAAAAACATACTGAAAACAAAACAAAACAAAAATGCAAAAACAAAAACAAAAATAAAAACAAAAACAAAATAAACCCCACCAATTTGGAAGGGAAGAAGTAAAATTATCCCTATTTACAGATGATATGATCTTATATGTAGAAAACCCCTAAGATTAAAAGGAAAAAAATTAGAACTAATAAATTTATTTAGCAAAGTAGCAGGATACAAAGTCAACACACAACTGTCAATTGCATCTGTATACACTAATAATGAACGATATGAAAAGGAAATTATGGAAGCAATTTTATTTATAATAGCCACAAAAAGAGTAAAATACTGGTGAATTGATTTAACCAAGGTGGTCAAAACTTGAACAATGAATACTAAAAAATATTGCTTAAAGAAAAAAAATTATATATTAAATGGAAACACATCCCATGTTCATAAGTTGTAAGTATTGTGATCTACAGATGCAATAAAATATCCATTAAAATCCCATGATTGTTTTTGAATAAATAGAATAACTCATCCTAAAATCCATATAGAATCACAAGGGACCCCAAATACACAAAACAACTTTGAAAAAAAAAGAACAAAATTAAATTATTAACATTTCCTGATTTCAAAGCTTACCACAAAGCTACAGTATCAAAACAGTGTGGTTCTAGCATAAAAGTAGACATAGAAACCAATGGAATAAAACAATCCAGGAATAAGCCCTTGCATATATGGTCAAATAATTTTTGACAAAGGTGCCAAGACTATTTTCAATAAGGGTGCTTAGAAAATTGGATATCCACATGCAAAAGAAATAATTTCCACCCTTACCAAATACTATATACAAAATGACTCAAAATGATTTAAGACTTAAGTTACAACTTAAATTATACAATTCTTAGAAGAAAACATTAATATAAAAACTTAATGACATTAGGGCCGCCTGGGTGGCTCAGTCGGTTAAGTGGCCAACTTCGGTTCAGGTCATGATCTCGCGGTCCGTGAGTTCGAGCCCCACGTCGGGCTCTGTGCTGACAGCTCAGAGCCTGGAGCCTGTTTCGGATTCTGTGTCTCCCTCTCTCTGACCCTCCCCCGTTCATGCTCTGTCTCTCTCTGTCTCAAAAATAAATAAACGTTAAAAAAAAAATTAAAACTTAATGACATTAGACCTAGCAATAATTTCTTAGAGATGACAGCAAAGACACAAACAACAAAGAAAAAAAATATACATACTAGATCTCATGAAAATACTAAAATTTTGTGCACCAAATGGTACTCTCAACAGAGTAAAAAGACAACCTGTAGAATGAGAGAAAATATTTGTAAATCATAGATTGTTAAAGGGTTAATGTCCAAATAGATAGCAAACTCCTAAACTCAACAACAAAAGCAACTTAATTCAAAAATGAGTAAAGGACTTAAATGGCTATGTCTCTCAAGATACACACATGGCCTATAATCACACACAAAAAAATGCTCATCATCATTATTCAGAAAATGCAAATGAAAACTATAATGAGATACCACCTAACACCCATTAGAATGGCTACCACTATTTTTTTTTATTAAAAAAAGACAGAAAAGAGCAAAAATGGTGAGGCTGTGGAGAAGTTAGAACCCTCAGACTCTGTTGGTATATATGTAAAATGGTAAAGCCAACAGTGTAGCAGACAGCATGATCGTTCCTCAAAAAACTAAAAATAGAATTACCAAGTGACCTATCAATTCCACTTCTGGAAATATAACTAAAAGAAGTGAACACAGGGTCTCAAAGAGATATTTGTGCACCTATATTCATAGCGGAATTATTCCCAATAGCTAAAACATAGAAGCAATCCAAGTGTCCAAGTATCCATGGGAAAGTGAGTAGATGAGCAAAATGGAGCATATACATTCAATGAAATGTCATCCGACCTTATAAAGGAAGGAAATTCTGACATATGCTACAACGTGATTAAATCTTGAGGACATTATGCTAAGTGAAATAAGCCAGTCACAAAAGGACAAATACTGTATGATTCCACTTCTATGAAATATTTAATCAAACTCATAGAGATAGGATGTGGAGTGGTGGTTACCAGGAGCTAGTATGGGGGAGGAAAGGAAATAGGGAGGTATGTTTAATGACTATATAGTTTGAGTTTTATATGATGAAGAGAATTATGGAAATGCATAGTTGTGGTGGTTCACAACATTATGAATGCTCTTAGTACCTCTGAACCAAATACTTAAAAATGATTAAGTAGGTAAATTTTGTGTTATGTGTATTTTACTACATTAAAATTTTTAAAAATTAGGTTACTTGCAAATATTAATAATTTTAATAAATTCTGAGCAAGACTGACTAAAAAAATAGAGAAAAAAACAAGTAAGCAGTATTTTGGTATGAAATAAAAAATCACTAGCAATTCAATTGACTTGAAAGAAATAGGAAAATAAATTTACAATGATTTTTATGCCAATGAATTCAACAGCTAGAAATTAATAAATTTATTGAACACTAAGCCTTGAAAAAGTTAGACAATAATAGAATGAATTGTCCTGTACTGATTAACGAAGTGTATCTGTAATTAAGTGAAAATCCAAATACAACCAAAAATAAAAGATTGTGCTTAATAAACTAATTAAGCAAACTGAACTATATACAGATATATCAACAGAATTGATACAAAAATCACTGGTATTATTTATATTATCAAAATACAATTAGGTAAATAATAAGCATACAGTATATATAATAGTATAAGAAACAATGAAACACTTATAAATAAACTTACAGACAATTCTAAAACATTATTAAGGGCATTTTTTAAATGTTATTTTAGAGAGAGAGATTGAGAATGTGAGGAGAGGAGAGGGCCAGAGAAAGAGAATCTCAAGCAGGCTTCATGTACAGCAGTGTCTAATGTGGGGCTTGATCCCAAAACCCTGAGATCATGACCTGAGTTGAAATCAAGAGCCCAATACTCAAAAGACTGAGTCACCCAGGAGCCCCAATTACGGGCAACGTATAAAAAATTAAATAAATGCATGAACAACCATGCTCATGGACTGTAACACTGATTTCTCTCATTACAGAGCCATAGAATCAATAAAATCAGGAAGGAAGGAAGGAAGGAAGGAAGGAAGGAAGGAAGGAAGGAAGGACAGATGAAAACCATTGAGTTGCATTCTTATATTAAAGGAATATGACTGGGCATAAGATAGACTTCATTAGTTAAGGCTGATAAAGATCAGAAAGAGAAAATAGGGGAAATTCTATATTCAATATTTTAAGTCCCCATCCCCAGTTGATAGATATCAAACATCTATTATTCAAACAGTTCTTTTAGTTAATTTCTATAGTTAGAAAAGAAAGCAAGCTAAAACTCTTTGAAGTTTCGTTGAGATAAATGACTCATATGTTCATGAACAGCTACCTCAATATATATCGTAAATATATGTTATTTAATATTATTAATATATTATTAATAACTAATATATAATATAATATTTAATGTTATAATTGAGATGGTAATAATATTTAATATATTATTTAATTATAGTATATAATATATTAAATATATATTAAAATATATATATTTTTAAATTTTAGAGAGAGAGCACATGAGCAAGGGAGAGAGGCAGAAGGAGAGAGAAAGAAAGCGACAGACTGGGCTCCTAGGTGACTCAGTCAGTTGAGCGTCCAACTTTAGCTCAGGTCATGATCTGCCATTTCGTGGGTTTGAGCCCCGCGTCGGGCTCTGTGCTGACAACCCAGAGTGTGGAACCTGCTTGGGATTCTGTGTCTCCCTCTCTCTCTCTGCCCCTCCCTCACTCACACTCTTGTTTCTCTCTCTCTCTCAAAAATAAATAAATATTTTAAAAAATTAAAAAGAAAGAAAGAAAGAGAATCTTAAGCAGGGCCCATGCGTAGTGCAGAGCCCCACATGAGGCTTAATCATGATCTGAGCTGAAATCAAGAGTCAGATGCTCAACCAACTGAGCCACTCAGGCACCATCGATATATATATATATATATATTTTTTTTTTTTAATAATGAAAAAATATTAATTGAAGTAAGTAGAACAGAAGGATTTAATTACAATGTTGTTGTTTTTTTCTATTTTCAGAATATAAGAAGATTATACATTGGAAAACCTCAAACATGCTTTTATTTGCCTCCCCGTTTAAAGACCCCCTCACCTATCAGTCCCAATATAACCTGTTTATTCTAACTATTTTAAAGTACTCAGTATTGTTTTCCAGATTTAATTTATGAGTTGTTTCTTTAGAATTCAGAATCTCTCTCTCCCTTCCCCCGCCCCCCCCCCCCCCCCCCCCCCGGTTCTTTTAATGTAGAATTTACTTTATACATGGCAGTTAAAACCTTTGGCCAATTCACATAAGCTGAAATATAATTTGGTGTGTGAAGATACTGTGAGCAGTCTCCCTTCCATATTTGCCATACCTGCTATTTGTGAGAGCTCTCTTGATGGGGTTAAGTGTAGTTATGGAACAGAGAACCACAGTGATATTTGCTAGCACTGTTAAGAGAACATTCTGTTTCCACACACAGAAATCTCTTGCTGCCTAGAAGGAGAACATTTTACTCAGACCAATATTAGGTTTGATAACCTGTCATCTCCTTAGGTCATGTATTAGGCTGCTGTCTGCATATTGGTAATTGTTGATAATATCATTATAATAAAAAGACATGTAAGTTTACTTAAAATTTAGAATGTTGTACTTTTGTTTATCTGTAGTTATTTTAAATTTGTACCATTCTAAGTAAGCCTATTTATGTATAATATGCAATGTGTATGTCAATTGTATACAGTTCAATTGTACTAAAATCTGGTTATGGTGATTAACAAAATGCTTAATTAAACTTTATACTGGTTGCATGGAAACTTGGTGTATTTTTTTTTAGCAGGCAGAATAACTTTATCTGTTATAAGACAGATCCTTACAGGTGTTTGGACTTGATCTTTAGAATGTGGTGATTTGCATGTGGTTAAGGGGTATTCATTTATTTACTTATTCATCTCTAACTTTTTTTCTCCTGAACAAATATAATTTCTTGGATTACAGATAACAAAATATTATGAATCATCTTTGTGAATCATCACACACATCACAAATTGAAATGCATATTGTGTGTATCCACATGGTAATTCTGAAGTACCTATACTTTAGGTAGCCCCCGCCCCCGCCACACACACACCAAGAACACACTCACACAAGCATCCATATTCAGACTATCACCTCGATATTTGCTATATCTGCAAATTTCCAATGACAAATGAGAAGACATCACTCTGGTTCAGCAACTATTCTAATTCTCTTAAGAAATTGGCATGACTGAATCCAAAGTATATTTTTTTGGTGGAATTTTCATTTAAACATCCAAATTAGAAAAATTATAGTGACATAGTTATTTACACTGTTTTAGTATTAGGATAATTAAGTGAATCATTCTTGATAAATAGGCTTATGCTAAATGGTTACATTTATGTCATCAGGCATTAAATAGAACACAATGCAACATCAAGCGAAACATGCATAAGTTTTTATTTAAAAGAGAATTATAGGATTCAGAATTGATTTTCTGGTTTTTACATGCTTTACGAAAGCTTTATGTAGTATGAATTTATTAATTGGATAAAAAATAAAGAAATAAAACTGAAATAAATGGTCCTTCAAAAGATTAAAGAACCTGATCAATCTTCCAGTTGAAAAGCCTCTGATACAATAGGAAAACTATGGCTCTTACATTATAAGAGGTTGATATACTCTTTCCACATTGTTGAGCAAATTCAGAAAAAGTGGTCTTGAACAAAGGGCAGAATAAACAATAATTTGTGGATTTGAATTTAGGTTCAACAAATAAACAGAAACCACAAAATTCCCAAACATTTTTGTTAAGTTACATAGAGATTAAAATTGTGGTTTTCCAGATGCAGTATACAGGGTTAGAATACTACTTTAAGAAATCATATGAAATAAAAATGTCAATGGGAAGATAATGAATTTATCCTAACTTTATGGCTGCTTAGGGCCTGTTTTGCTCATCATTATATTGCTAAAGCACAGTATAGGCCAAGCCAGGTGTTAATCATTCAATAAAAGCTGAATAAATGCATAAACAAGTATCTTTTTGTAAAGAACCAGATTCCAAAGGCAGAAAGATTTATAGTTAATTAATAGTTTCTTTACTTAGTCTTATTTTACTATTAGAACGTTATTAAATTTCCCTGAACATTAAAATCTAAGCTGTAAAAATGTGCATGATGATATAGAGATTCTAAGGTTGTTCGAAAGATGGATGGGGAAAGTGATGTAACATTGTATGGCGGACTACCAATTAATGGCAGTTTTGCACAGTTAATAGAGATCTCATCACTATCATGCTGGGTGACTGGGAGTAACAGAGAGGACACGTATGAAGTAAAGACACAGTGAAGGCCACTACCAAACAAAATCTGCTGCTTCTATGGACTCTAAGTTTGTGAAAAGCTGAGATGTTGTTTAGAACTATTCTCAAATTCAAAATTTTAATGCAGCTTTTCCTCTTATATCACAAAAACTAGAAGAGTTAGTTCAAGGAAAATGGGCAAATTTTTCTGCTAGAGGAGATTCAATATTAATAATATTGGGAGATGTAGGTTCTAAATAGAACCTAGAATCTCATCCTGCTCTAACTCAGCAGAAAACTCTCCGACTAGAAAAAGTACTCAATTTTTTGGCCATTGTGCAGAAACCATCTGCCTCCATGGTCTTCCTGCCCACACGTGTCAGTCAGTCTTTTATTTTTTCTTTGTCACCATCATAATTTTGTGATTTGGAAACAATCATTAAATTAATCACACCCAGACTCAGTGTTTAAAATATCCTTCCATTGCAGTACACGCATAAAGCTTTGTTTGAAGTTTATTCCTGTCATGGAAAGAAGGCATTTCAAAGAAAGATATTTACATTTCAAATAGACCTTTCCAATGCTTGTAGTTTCTTCAGTCGTTTGTAATTCAATCAGTTGGATATGAAGTGCTGACGTTGAAATGCAGAAGCAGAAAGTTCCTATTAACTCAACTTTAAAAGTATCTAAATTAAATCTGGCCCTGCCTGGTCAGTAATGGATGTGCCTACCCTCAGAATACTGCCTGGACTTAAAAGGAGGTGCTTTTAAAATGGCTTGAAGTGCATAACAAAACATGTTTACACTAACACAAAAGAAAACAATCTTACTTCTAAAATTTCACATACTATGAATTCAACCCATTTGTTATTTAAGAAGTCACTGAGGGATATGGAGAAAGGGGGTATAAATAATTGATTACCACAGTGTGTACCTTGACATGAGGGAGAGGAGGTTGAGGAGTCCGTCCCTATTTTGTGAGCTGTAATTAAGTATTAAATAATTCATTGACGAGTCTATCTATATACATATGTAGGTATATATAAAATGTGTATGTAATATGGTGTATATAATGTGTGTATGTATAATATTATAATATATAGATGTGTGGTATTATGTAATATATATGTTATCTGTGTGTGTGTGTGTGTGTGTGTGTGTGTATATAATGTATATATTTGGTGGAAAACAACAAAATGGATTGAATCTCTTCTGGCAGTCTAGAAGTGAGTTTTTATCCATTTTCTTCAATTTGCATAACCCATTTGTCTAATGAAAGGTGGGTATTCAGTAAATATTTATTGAATGAGTGTTTGATGCCTTTTTAAGTGATTCCAGAATGGTGGGCAATTATTTTTGCTGATAGGTGACTGACTGTTCATATCCACTACCTATGAATAAATTTGGGTAAATAGCTATAGAAATAGAATGTTGCATAAAGGATAAAATAATTTGGCTGCATTTAAAAAAAAAAAGATAAAAGATAATACCCTGAAGATGAGCCACTGCTCAAGAACTCATTTCCTCCCGGTAAGTATCAGGAAAATCAGCCCTATAGTTGAAAGAAATGAGGCAGTACAAGGTTTTGAGAGAAATGTCATCAGTTCTGCAGTATAAAGCGAGCCAATAAAACTAATCTACACGGGGCTTTTAGATTTTGATTAGATTGTAGATTGCAAGCATTTTGTGAAGTTTTTGTAAAAATAGCAATTGATTTCCCCTCTAACCAAGCAATTTAATCTATGGTACAAGTCGCAAAGCCAGCTGTGGGACGGTGGGTTTCCCTGCAGGATCAGTGAGCTAGAAGCAATACACCTGCCACTAGGCTTCTAAAATAATCATTTGGCAAAGATAATTTTAATAGGCAGGAATAAAGGTTAACAGCTTTTGTTAAGGCTCTTTAGAGCCAGAATGGTTCAAGTGCCACATTCATCTCCCCACCCCTTCCTCTTTCAGACTTGTTTCATTCTGTCCTAAGCAGAAATTGAGACCAGCAGGTTTTAGTTAGACAGTTCATCATGCTGACTCAAATATGCATGTATTCATGCAGAATATATTTAATGTAGAGCATACACTGAGCACCATGCTAGAAAATGGGAAGTGAATATGAAAAAGCAGAAGAGCTTATACTAGTGTTATATAAGCGAGAGGAAATGGGGGGAGCTGAATCTAATTTCAGTGGTCAGGCTGAGTGAAGAAGAACCCATCTATACATCTTGTTTTTTTCCTGGGAATGTGGAAATAGTGGGTGCTCAGAAAATCACACTGGACTAGAATCTGGAGATATAATTTCTATTGAATAGCTCTTTTCCAGCCATTGCTATGGCTATGGAGTAGTCCTTTGCCCGGGCTGCAGTGTTTCATCAGGAAAACACTTAGTCTTGTAGACTGTGTAAAGGAGGAGAAAAGGGACTAGACCAGAACTACTAGAGTAAAGATTAGAGAGTGGGAAGGGCAGGAGAAGATAGTTGACATGAACAGTGAGTTATACATATCAATCCATAGCCATAACCCAGTAGATTATTTTCACCATTGCCTCCTGGGGAGATGGGTAAATCCACTCTCCTTACTTCTTACTGGAAACCAGCACCACATAGCATTAAGAAAGAAAACGTGATTTAGCAATGCCACACACATGCAGAATGCTAGGAACAAGTCTTCCATGAATTGTCATTGACTCTCCTTTATTCCTGATATTAATCAGGAATGTATTTTTCTGATACATAGTATGATACATAGTATGATACTATGTATCAGGAAAATCACCTCTATAGTTGAAAGAAATGAGGAAGTACAGGGTTTTGAGAGAAATGTCATCAGTTACACATAGTTACATAAGCCTTTGTTTCCTTATTTGGTAACATGAAAAGAAAAACTTCTACCCCCAGTGTTTTAAGAGATACTATGAGGATTAACGGGTGACTTGATAATAATTTTAAACAATCATTATCATCATTATTATGTTAACCTATTACTTATTGAACCACTTAAAATATTTCAGATACAGGGTGCCTGGCTGGCTCAGTTGGTAGAGCATGTGACTCTTGATCTCAGGGTAATGAGTTCAAGCCCTGCATTGGGTGTGGAACCTACATTAAAAAAATACTGAAGAGGGGCGCCTGGGTGGCGCATTCGGTTAAGCGTCCGACTTCAGCCAGGTCACGATCTCGCGGTCCTTAAGTTCGAGCCCCGCGTCAGGCTCTGGGCTGATGGCTCAGAGCCTGGAGCCTGTTTCCGATTCTGTGTCTCCCTCTCTCTCTGCCCCTCCCCTTTTCATGCCCTGTCTCTCTCTGTCGCAAAAATAAATAAATGTTGAAAAAAAAAATTTAAAAAAATACTGAAGAAAGTTTTAAAAGAAGGAAAAAAAAATTCAGATATTTTCAAGCATTTTACTGATATCATCTTAATATATCATAACAAAAAAAACCCCTATGCGGTAAAAGTTATTAATATTCCCATCAATGAACAAATTAATATTCCCATCAATGAACAAAAATAATGTTACTTTTTTGGGATCATGCAGGTATTAATTGTCAAAGCTGTAAGTCAAAGCCAGATAATGTAACTCTAAATCCCATGTTCTTAACTGTTATGCTGATGAATATAGTATAACGAATATAATGATGATTATAAAATATTTTAACATACACTAAATAAAATGTAAAGTATCATTTCAATGCAAGTCAAATGTAGTATCATTTCAATTACCATGGGGAACAATACAGAAATTTTCCTATGGAATTCATCTCTTTTCTATGGTAAGACATACAGATATTAGAAATCAAGAGTAGGATGATGTTACAGAATTGTGTATAGAATAGATAGTGACCTACATGTTCACAGCTCTTGGAGGAACTTCAAGCTCTCAGAGACATAGGTTCTCATTACACTCTATTATTAGTGATTCCATCCAGGGATAACTCCCAAGTAGACTGGTACCTGAGAAGGTGTGCTTTTCCTAAGTTCCTGGTTTATTTTCTCAAGGATATGACGGATCTTTTTTTTTTTTTTTTTTTTTTGTCCTTCTTTGTTTTGACTACAGGCAAGCTCAGAGCAAATGTCCCTGTTTCCTTCCTTTAGAAATTGTAACTAATTTTATGGAAAGCTTCCTTGAGTAGTAATTTTACCTTTGGTTTCAAATTAAATTTACATTCTATTTGTCCTTACCCCATATGTATTTATTAATTTATGTACTTAGTAAATTAAATACATGATTTATTTTCATGGTTGTTTTGCATTGTTCAATTATAGTATTGATTTTTCTCTATGTTCCAAAGATGGAGTAGCTCATAGTTGAACAGATATTGTTCATCAATTCTTTCTCTAATACTGGCTTTCCCATATTAAGTGGAAATATTTCTTTTTTTTTTTTTTTTAATTTTTTTTTCAACGTTTACTTATTTTTGGGACAGAGAGAGACAGAGCATGAACGGGGGAGGGGCAGAGAGAGAGGGAGACACAGAAACGGAAACAGGCTCCAGGCTCTGAGCCATCAGCCCAGAGCCTGACGCGGGGCTCGAACTCACGGACCGCAAGATCGTGACCTGGCTGAAGTCGGACGCTTAACCAACTGCGCCACCCAGGCGCCCCAGAAAATATTTCTTATTCAAAATAATGTTTGCTTCAGATGAAAAGGCCTATCAAGTCCTGGCATAATTCATAAGGAGTTTCAGAACTTTTATCAGATTTATTGCCTTTTAGCACAATGGTCTCTAAATTCTTTTGTAGAGCCCAACTGCAATTTATGGCCCAATTTAAGCTGCAGTTGGAAACCCATGGAGAGTATAAGCCTGAGGTAGACATGGGTAAGGTACAAACATGACAGATTTGGAAATAGTCCAGACATGAGAAAAAAGATGTTAGAAGGCATGAAGGGACTGAAAGCATATTGAATTATGTTGCCGAGAGATCTAGTCTATTATGATATTTTCTTTTCCTTTCAAATACATTATTTTTTTCCATCAATACAAAAAACAAATATTCATCACAAATGTTGACAAACATAGAGTATAGAAAAAACAACAACCCATATTCCCACCATCCAATGACAATCTTTAATATTTATATATACAAGAATGACCTCCTATTCATCTCTCTTGTATCTTGAGTCCAAGTAATGTTAATTTGGTTGGCAAGTTTAAATACTGAGATATACTGCATTATCCAAATATTGAGTTTCAGATATCAGGTAATGAGATAGCAAGAGATTCATATAAAAATGTTGTCTGGATTTATTTGATTCCTAAGTTCTATTATTGGGAATTCAAAGAGTGTAATTCTTAAATGAATTTTTAAAATATTTCAAGTATATGCATGTAAAAGTATAAAAAATAACAAACCACTGTGCAACATATGAACATGTAATATTGCTATAAAGTATATATTGCTTTCTTTTTAAACTTAGCATCATAAGCTCAATTGAACCGTGGTGGAATATGCCACAGTATGAAGTTTTTATATTTGCTTAATCATTTCCTTATTCTTGAATATTTAGTATATGCTTTCTGCCAAAAGTAATGTACTATTAGCTGTTCCATAATAAATTTTGTTTTTGTTTTTGTGTATCTTTTGCACTATTTTCTGAAGATATTTTCCAAAATTAGGCTGCCAAGATCAAGAAATGCCAGTTCTTTATTTCCTTTACAGATTGCTTAAGATATTTTTAAATGATGTAAAGATTTACATTCACATATTTAATTACAATACAGAAATTATGTATGTATGTATGTATGTATATATATACACATATATATATCCAGTATTATATATATTATATATCCAGTGTGCATGTGTATATATATATACAGATTTCCATCCTTCCCCATGCATAGTTTTTAACCATATGTTTCCTTCTTTTATCTTTTTAAATGAAAATCTGATTCTTATTATAATATGAATTTCCATTTTCACTATTATAACAATCAGTAATTCCAAAGTTGTATAGGATGGTTTATTAAAAATAAAAACATAGCATTAATATGTGGAATTTTCTTTGTTGTTGGCTTCTAATAAAGTTCAGCTATTTTGCCATTGAGTAATCTATGGATCATTATTTTTCTGGAAATTAGTTATTTCATACCATAGTCTTTTCACAGAATTAATGATCTTTTTTTTAATTTTTTTTTACATAATAGGGTGATGTAATGTCATAAACACTCAAATAACTTTAATTTATGCACTTTTTTACAGCTTGGATACAACGTAAAAAATGTATCAAGGTATACTCCATTGTGTAAAAATATCATTTCCTAAAGAAATCGATGTTTATTTCTATATGCTTATTAAAGACATACCACTATTTGCTATTTCATAGAAGTTTTTCAAGTTTTTTTATTTAAATACTTTACGAAGTTTAGTTTATTTGTAATAAGCACATTATAAAAAATATATTAGTTACTTTATATAAATTATTTATAAAAATATACCACATGGATTTTGAACATTATAAATTATGTAATACCTTTTTAAATTGCAGATGAATGACTAAAAGTAATTCAAAAATTTTATTTAGTATTATTGACACAATATAAATTCGCTTGAATTTTACTTTTATCACTTCACAGATTCTCTCTGCAGAGATTCTAAATAAATCTTTTGGAATAAATTATTTTATTAACCTCAATACCCCCCAAATTTTATGCTTAACAAGATACTCTTGGCTGTCTCATGACACTTTTGAAAGTATAACTTGCCCTAGTCAGATCTGATTTATTGTAATAGAGACCTTTGTATGTCTTTTAATTATATCTCAAATGATTACTTGACAATTCATGTTTCAAACCATCTTTCTTTGATGCTGATTGGTGAAAAATGTTGGAATTATGAAGCATTAAGAAGCCATTCTATGACATGCCCTGAAATTAATTAGAAGCCAAGTAATAATAAAATGCAATTAACTCAATGAATACAAATTAAAAAAAAAATCATGTCATGAAAAAGAAAAAAAAATTTAACATGAAGTCAGATGGAGAAATACAATGTTTACTCCAGGAAGGAATGTATAAAAAACAATCCCCTGACTCCTTCACTTTATCAATTCATATCTTCTTCAGCCATTTTAATTAACATGTTAATAAATTCCTGATAGATTTAATAGCAAGTGACAATTGCAAACTGCAAGCTGAAATAAAATCTAACACAGCGAATTTGTCACCTATAAAAAGTATTATTGCCCAGTCAACCATAACTTGCCCCACCCCGCCTTAAGGGAAAGGCTGCTATTTGGAAGAAGATTTAAGCTTTAGCCCCCACATATTAAGCACAATTAATGATCTATTTGCTTAGAAGCCATATATTAGCTCCAGTTTATCCATCCACTGGGTAAACGGTAGACATTACTTGGTCACTGTGATAGATCTGAATGCAAGCAAAAGCATCAATCAGTGTCGGCAGCTGATTAGTTGTTGGTGTCTCTGACAGGCTCTTCCATCTCACTGAATGAAAGCCAGCTGATTGCTCTCACTTCTCTCTCCATTGCCCTCTAAGCCACTATATTACATAGCTAATGCTGAGGGTGGAAAATTCCGTGTCAGCTAACAGTGTATTTCTCCCCTTTGCTTATTATTACATCCACGTTGGTCTCCGGCTTCAAATTACAGAATGAAGCTGGTCAACAGAGTGTGGTAATGTGAACCTTTACGAAGCAATTAGTAGTAATGGGTGAAAACAGTTGTATTTTAATAATAACATCTGTTCTCCTTAAGGCAGAAAAGCGACATGAAGTGTGCTTCTTTAGATGACACAATAAAAATTAGATATGTCAAGATTTAGAGGGTTGATAGTTGAGGAATAAAATATTGTAATATGAGGAAAACATTACCCTTGAGATGAATTCAGGTTCTGAAAGTACAATAGTAATTAGCACTAAAACGGTCATTAAATTTATATTCATTTCCTCTTAAAGTTTGCTCAGGACAATCTTTCATTATTAGGATATGTATTCAAACTGCATTATGAACACTGTAGCTTATCTGTGAGCATGAAGAACAGATGGAGTGAATTTATTTGCAGAAATATTTGAGCAAGTGGAAAAGATATGAATTTGACTTTCTTGACACCCAGAATTGCCTAGCATATGTGCAACTCTCGTCACTGAACACAAAGTCAGAAGGAACAGATCAGCTGTCATCAGAATTAAGGAATACTTAATCAATTTTAACTTTTCTTTGTATATGGGAGTCAGGAGAACAGTATCAAGTACTAAGAAACCATTTAGATATGATTCCCATGACATTACATGTAATAGCACTATAATTACATGTGTTTCTTGTTCTCTTTTTTTATATTTAAATCTTTAAATGTGTCATTAAATATCAATATTATTTTAAATATCTATTTAATGTATACATTGTATAAATATTATATTTTTTAAATATTATTTGTTTTAAATATTAAATAAGCATATATTTATTTTAAATGTTTTACATTCTTTAAATTGTATGTTGAATATTATTTAAATATTATCAGAGGAGAGCGGAACTGGTTTATTTTAAAATACAAAATCAATGTTCGAATATTTGTAAGGACGTTGCAATATTAGCAGAGAATATGTAAATCAAAACATTTTAGGCACATAGCAAGCTGTTAGTCAAAGGAATTCTAGATAAGTGACATCCAAGTTTAATTAAGCGTATAAGACTGATTTCCTCAGGCTTCATCCTATCCAGTGGAATAAAATATTCTCAATTAAGACCTAAGTAAGAAAGAAGTCTTGCCCCCAAATTGAATCCAATCATTTAACTTCTGATTCATAAAGTAGTTTGTCTGAATCATAACCAGAAGGCCCTGACTGGGAAGAAGGAATTTATCTTAGAAAAATTGTTCTAATTAAGGATCGTTTGGCCCATGGTTTGGGACCCTTTTCCTTCTGTGCTGTGGTCAAAGTGCCTGATTACAATATATTACAAATTGTGAAACCAGACGTGTACACACTAAGATCACGTGAACTCGCACTCTCAGTAGTATTTAGCCACTATAGATTAATTAATTAAAGTCATTGTTCTCAGTGAGAACAAACTGAGGGTTGATTGGGGGTGGGAGGGAGGGGAGGGTGGGTGATGGGTATTGAGGAGGGCACCTTTTGGGATGAGCACTGTGTGTTGTATGGAAACCAATTTGACAATAAATTTCATATATTGAAAAAAAATAAAAATAAAAATAAAAAATAAAAAATAAATAAAGTCATTGTTTTGGCAAATATTACTTATCCATGACCAATTAAGATTTCAGAACTTGCTTCCCGCTTTAAACTAAAGATGCTTGCAAAATAAAGATGAAGGCTTTAGCACAATTTGCTTCTTGCACTATTACCTATAGTAGAGAAAAAAATGGAAATGATATGAATAGCAAATAAGAGGAATTGCTAGAAATGAGTGTTACATTCCCTCATTGTAGTGCCATTGCAGGGGTGCCCTCAGGAAACCCCAGACCTAGGCTTGTAGGGGACAGTTCCTATTCTTCAGTGTCACTTTATCAGGGTTGTTTGTCATGAGATATCTGCCACATGTAAACACAGCATTACACAGTCTTTGTGCAAGTCAGAAGGGAAAGGGGAGACAAAAGCCAACTCACACAGGAACATCAAAGGAAGCACTTCATGCCTGGCAGAATATTTGCTCTGACTAGCATTATAAACAGTTTATGATTTACACGGGATGCCCTGGACAAGCATGGAAGCCATTGCACTCTCTGGAAATATGTTGTTTTAGCTCCTGTATTATGTAGTCAAATATCCATGTTCTATATCTTTTGTCATTAAAGAATTGCCACATTTGTGTATGGAGTCTGTCAACCACATTGTAATCCTTTTCTGACACAGCAAAATTATTATGTCATTAAATTGTATTTATAAAGACAAACTAACAAATGACTAATCTTTTAAAAAGAGAGATTGAGGGGGCGCCTGGGTGGCTCAGCTGGTTGGGCGACCAACTTAGGCTCAGGTCATGATCTCATGCCTACTGAGTTTGAGCCCTGTGTCAGGCTCTGTGCTGACATCTCCGAGCCTGGAGCCTGCTTCGGATTCTGTGTCTCCCTCTCTCTCTGCCCTTCCTTCACTTCTCTCTCTCTCTCTCTCTCAAAAATAAATAAACATTAAAAAAAAATTACAAAGAGAGATTGAAAAATACTTCCATTTGCTAATGGTTAATATTTTTTTAAAAAATATTTTTCTTCATCTTATTTACCATCTATAATGGACATACACAACTGCAAATGGAAATATAAAATTTATTTATTTTAAATTAACTTGCATAAATTCTCTCCCTCATTATTACTGACAGCCCCTTGAAGATATCTGTGCCCTAGCCACAGGCTCAAGACCTTCATTTCTGAGCCAGTCATTCCAAGAGCAGAACTTAGAGTAGACTTGTGAACATTTACCATCCAGTAAGCCTTGAAATTTAATAATGGATCATTACTCATGGATCATGGATCGTTAGGAATGTCAAGGATGAATTCTAGGTTCTGTTAGTCTAAGATAGAGTAAATGCCTGGAAATATAAAAGAGAACTGGGACCTATTAAGATAATATAAATGAGGGA
This sequence comes from Puma concolor, assembly GCF_028749965.1. Taxonomy (NCBI): domain Eukaryota; kingdom Metazoa; phylum Chordata; class Mammalia; order Carnivora; family Felidae; genus Puma; species Puma concolor. The sequence goes on from NC_141679.1 coordinate 37,735,043, forward strand.
TTTTTCCAATGGGAAAATGATATCCTAATGATATATACCAAATACAAATAATGGATGTATATTTGTACTTTTGACTCCATCAAATTTAAAAGATTTCTTTACCACTGTAAAATTCAAACAATAAGGAATATGAGTATTTAGATCAGGACATGACAAAGTATTGTTATCTAGGACATTAAAAGAAATCTAAGAAATCAGTAAAGATAGACAATCAACCATGTAACGATTACACAAAGACAATGAACAATTTATTGAAGAGGAATCACATAACCCTAAAAAATAATGAGTCATTTATCATTTACAATTATTTAAAGGTAAATGTAAAGTTACAGATAAATTAAACATTAAAAGTAAAATTTAAGGTATATTTTAAAAATTTTTTTAAAAATAAAAATTTGAAATTATAACTAAAATAAAGAAAAATTAAAAGTAATTTAAAAATTGAAATTGAAATTTTCTTTATAATTATTCAGCAATAACACTGCTAGGTTTATGCCCAAATTTTCACAAGCGTATCTGGAATGGTTTTGTTTCTGAATTGTTAATAAGAACAAATAAAATGTAATATTATGCAGCCATATAAAAGAATAAAACATGTACACTGATATAAAATCACACTCACATATGTACAAATGTCCTGCTACTTTAAGAATATTATACATGAATACATGCATGCATAAAATATTTCTAAGACAGAGACACTCACTTCACCTGGGGCAGAGACTCCAGCATCCAGGTGGCAGCATTGACAATGGCATTGATTGGCCATGTTGTCTGGCTGAGTGTTGCCCCTGACTGCTTTTTCTGATCATTTTTCATTCAAGCCCACTTTCTGACCCTTCTAGAAATACTATAAATTATGCAGTATTTCAATAAACCATTTTTATCTTAAACTTGCTAGAGTTTACCTATAGTTAAGTACCATAAATAATACAGAGTAACAAATTATGTAATATAATACTCATTGTCTTTTTTCCTCACAAAATAATTAAAATAATTATTTCATTTATTAGCACAATGCATTGTGCTACCTAATCTAGAGAACTCAAGTAAGTGAAAATCCCTGTCCTTTTACTGAAGTTTTCTATCTAAAATAATACACATACTACAAATTTACAAGGCAAACATTGGCATATATAGGAGAGGATCAGCCAGACAGAGGCAACCCAGGAAAAAAAAATACATCCCAAATTACCAGAGATGCAAAAATATTCAGAAATTCCTTAAAGGAAAAGAGACAGATATTTCTATTATCATGTCACATTAATTTCTTATTGATTGTATAAAACATATATAGTAAGCTTGTTAAACACTTAACTGGGAAATAATCATAATAACTTTAAAAATAATTGATTATCTTTATAAAGTCATGAATTATAGAATATCTCAAAGTATATGCTACTTTAACATCATTGACTTAGAGTAAACTTGTTGGAACAATGGAGTAGAGGAAAATTTATGATGGATTGAGATGTGGTAGATAGATGGGCAGTTTTATTTTTCTGGAAAAATGGGCGATGTGGAAATAAGACAAAGATTATTAATGTAAAGGACATTTATCCAAAAGTAACATTTCATTATTCAAGAGATGTCCTAGAAAAATTGGGTATCCAAATGTTAAAAACAAAAACCTAGACAAGATTTTAGACTAGTCATGAAAATTAATTACATATGGATCATGAACCTACATTTAAAATGCTAAAATATAAAACTTCTAGAAGAAAATATCAGGGAAAATTTGGGTTTGGTGACAAGATTTTATTTTTATTTAGTTAGTTTAAATTTTTTCACATTTATTTATTTCTGATAGAGTGAGAGAGAGACAGAGTGTGAGTGAGGGAAAGGCAGCGGCGAGGAAGACATAATCTGAAGCAGTCCAGTCTCCCAGTTGTCAGCATAGAGCTGGCTGTGGGCCTTGAACGCTCGAACTGTGAGATCATGACCTGAGTTGAAGTTGGACATTCAACTGACTAAGCCACACAGGTGCCCTGACAAAATTTTAGATACAACATCAAAAGCATGGCCCATGAAAGAAAACAAAACAAAACAAAACAAAATGGTATGTTGGAGTATACTAAAATAATAACTTATCCACAAAATTCATTATGAAGAAGATGAATAGACAAGTCATATGCTGGAAGGAAATGTTTGCAAACATATATCTAATAAAGAATTAATATCCAACATAAGCAAAGAACTCATAAAACTCAATGATTACCATATTTAACCCAATAATTAATGGACAAAAGATCTAAACAGACATTTCATCAAATGATATCTGAAGTACAAATATGTGAAACAGGTTCAACATATTTGTCATTTAGAAGTTGCAAATTAAAATGATATACACTTACACATTGGTTAAATTGGTTAAAATCTAAAACCTGATGGTAGCCTTTGGTGACAGGAACGTAATACAACAGAAGCTCTCATTAATTGCTGGTGGAAGTACAAATTGATAGACATTGGACAACAGTATCTTACAAAGGTCAACAAAATCTTGTATGTAATTCAGCAATTGTATGATTAGATATCTACCCAACTAAAGTGAAAACTTAATACAAAACCATTAGGAAAATATTTATACTGGTAGATTAGGAAAATATTTATCCTGGTAGTTTTTGTTTTTGTTTTTTATTTCTTTTTAATGAGAGAGAGAGAGAGAGAGAGAGAGAGAATCTCAAGCAGCCTCCATTCTCAGTGCGGAGCCCAGCGTGAGGTTTGATTCCATGAACTGGAAGCAGATAAGATGTTTTTTGGCAGGTGAGTGGCTAAACAAACTGTGGTATGTCCATTTAATGAAATATCCTTTTGCATAAAAGGAAATTGGCTCAAAGACATGAAAAGACATAGACATATCTTAAGTACATATTGATAAATAAAAGAAACCAGTGTGAAAGGCTATGTACCATATGATTCAATTTAGATTACCTTTGGAAAAGGAAAAACTATAGAGATGGTAAACAGATAACTGGTTGCCAGAGGTCTGTGGGGAAGTTGTTATACAGGGAAATTTTAAAAGTGAAGAGAATAATCTGTGTGACACTTCACTGCCGTACGTCTGACACTATGCATTTGTCAAAAACCCAGAGAATTTGACTGCACAGAGTGGACTTTGACATTCACCAATTTTTAGTGGAGTCTGTAAGACTAAAGGTAAACATAACTGTTCATAGAATACTCTCATTGATGTAGTTGTTTCCCAAGGGGGTGTAAGTTAGCAATTCTGAAACTACTATATATGTATACTGAAACTGAACAATTAAATAAATGATAGGTTAAGTGCGAGCTAGGTTTCTCACTGTTGGATTGGAGTTATAGGTAAGCATGGGGAGGAGGCCAGGATGACCCATATGATAATGAATCTAACCTGGAGGTATCAGTATGAACAAATTTAGCATTAATAATATAGATATATGTGGATAGATAGATACATGTAATGCACATTTTAGCATACATACAAGTATGCATATATTTCCTTGCTATAGCAATTCAGAGTACCTAAGAAGCAAACGCCCCAGTAGCAATGAGTTTACCTAATGCTGAGATATGTGTTTCCAATACCATTTACCAATAAAGGGAACTAGGTTTCCCTTGCGAATTTTAGGACTGAGCAGCGAATATACATATTATAAGGATATGGAAGGAGAGCTTTTTTATCAAAAAAGCAAAAGGACACACAAACATATATACACACATACACACACATACAATGATGCATTATGGGCACAGGAGTGAATAAAAAAGATACCAATGGCTAAGGCTGGAACAATATGAGCCACACAATAAGAATATTGGATTATAGCCCAAAGTATCAAAAAATATCTGTGAGTCAGTACTGATAAAGTGAGAGAATTACATACATCAATACATACATATATAGACACATAAGTAAATGATTAAATGAATACATAAAAGAATAAATAAGAATAGAAGTGTCTCATGCAGAAAGTTTCAAAAGAATTTATGTGTACATACTCAGTCCACAAGGAGGTGGAACTTAATTCCCCCTCCTTACATGTGGGCTACCCCATACATAACTTAATGTGGAGACACATGACAAAAACTACTTCAGCCAGGTGATCAAGGTTAAAATCAACAGAAGTCATGTTGATAGTATATGAACTTGGTACTATGTGATGAGAATGGCAGATTACTTCTGTGATGATCTTCCTCCAAAAATCCCATAACCCCAATTCTAATCATGAGAAAACATTAGCCAAGTCCCAATTGAGGGACATTCAACAAAGTATTTGATCAATACTCCGCAAAAATGTCAAGGTGGTCAAAAACAAGAGTAATTATCTGTATGTATATATATATATATACATACAGATATATGTATGATATATGATGGATATATATGATATATTTATGTATATATGTATGTATATATGATATATATGATATATTTATGTATTATGTATGTATATATGATATATGTATGTATGTAGTTTAATTTTACAGAAAACCTATAAGTACACATATATAACATATATACAAATATATAATTATATAAACATATATACACCTTTATATTTTATACCTACAAAAAGAAATATATATTTCCATATTGAAATGTATATGTATGTATGGTTATATCTCAAACATAATCATAAATCATGAGATTTTAATTTTTGTAAAAAATAGGTTAATTGAATAAATTTAAATAAGACTAAAAAAGAAGATGAACAAATTTCAAAGGCAGGATGATTTTCTCTTAAAGAATAATTGGTAAGTGGGGCACATGGGTGGCTCAGTCGGTTAAGCATCTGACTTCGGCTCAGGTCATGATTTCATGGTTCATGTGTTCAAGTCCCACATTGGGTTCTGTGCTGACAGCTCAGAGCTTAGAGCCTACTTCACATTCTGTGTCTCCGTGTCTTTCTGCCCCGCCCCCGCTCATGCTCTGTCTCTCTCTCTTTCTCTCTCAAAAATAAACATTAAAAAAATAAAACAAGGATAATTGGTAAGTAAGTAATGTTAAAAAACATTGGAAATTCTGAAATTTTGTTACCTCCTATGACAAAGTAGTTATAATCACCTTTATGCTTTTTTTAAAAAATTTATTTATTTTGAGAGAGAGACAGAAAAGCAGAGAGGGAGAGACAGAATCCCAACCAGGCTCCACACTGTCAGTGCAGAACCCAATGTGGGATTCTAACTCACAAACCGTGAGATCATGACCTGAGCTGAAACCAAGAGACAGCTGCTTAACCGACTGAGCCACCCAAGCACCCCAATAGTTATAATCATTTTAATGATAACTTTCTAATGCACCTATAATTTCTTCTCTACTAGAGTACATTTTTACATTAACAATTTTTCATAATTAAAGATTGGGGCTGATTTTCACATTCATTTAATACTTATTTTGCAAATATTTATAAGCATTCTCCTGTTCTATGACATTTATATTGGAAAATCTTATGGAATAAAACTTATTTCCCTCAATAAAATAATGAGTACCTTAGTCAAACTACTTTTGGATTCAGTCATTTTCTTGCTGTATTGCGAATATATAGCCAACTGTATTGCGAATATATAGCCAACCGAATATGTTAAAAACGAACAAACATGTACACACCAAAAAAAAACAAAAATTTTTATTGGCTTAATTGTCTCTCCATGTTTTACAGAACCATATAGACATAAAAAAATGGCACTATTTGTATTTTTAACTTGACTTTCCTATTTGGAAACTGGTTACATAGGCAAGTGATTTTCTATGTGTCATATAGTAAAGATATTAAATATAATTTCCACATTTTGTACCATTACATCATATACTATAAATGTTGCTGATGTTATTGCATCAAACAATTAGCCCTAAAGAATCATTCCATCTTATAGTAAATTTCACTTCAGTAAATATGAATATAATGTACATTCTTTTGGAACAATTATTTTGTTTGAGGAAGCAAATGTACTTGAAAAACAAATAGTTTTAAGAACTCTATATGTTGTAGTATGTGTCTGCAGAAATATATTGAAGGAACAAAATGAATTTTTTCAAATGAGTTAAAATAACTGTTAATAGAGTCAGATTATTTTTTACTTAAAATTTAAATATCAGTTTGAGTCAACTCTACAAAATTTTGCAAAGGGTTTGTTATCATGAGAAATCTGTATAATGAAAAATGAGTCAGAATGGACTACATACATGGTTGTAACAATCATTAAATGACTACGTGGAAAAGTAAACGTTGTTTTATTCCTCCTAAATATTGTACTAACTTGTCAAGAACTAAAATGTGAGAGATATAGAATGTTAAATTATTTGTGCAATGAAGGGCTATAAATGTCAAATCAGTTAATGTTTATTGAATGCTTAAAAGTATTTTTTTAAGTAAAGTACTATGTGCCTTTGGACTAGAATGATAATGTAATATTTAACTTTAACTTGAAATAAGAGTAACACACAAACTTAGAGGTGTGTTTCTGGAGATGTCAGCACAAAATATGTTGAAAATTATTATTTTTCAAAATACACTAAAGATTCTCTCTGCTTCAAAAACTATTTTTATGCCATGAATTATATTACAAAATGTTTTGTGTTTTAGTTTAAAAAAAACTCATAAAAAAAAGAAAACTCATAATTTGTTTATTATATAAAGAAAATGGCAATAAGTATAAGATGTTTGGGGAATCCAGAATAAATAAATATTAATGTTAATAAACGGATTAAAATAAATATAAAAATATATAAATAGAAATATGTACATGGCTATTGTTTATATATAAAACATATAAATACACATACTATAAATTCTATGAAGCTATACATAACTGTATTATATATGTAAATGTTACTTTGCAGAAACAAACATAAAATATAAAATTTGGGAATATTTCTTGTTTGGTTCCAACATTGTAAGTTAGATAACAGCACATTTACAAATGAGGAAACCACAAATACTATTCACATTTACCAAATGAGGAACCAACAGATGCTGATCACTAACCTGAAAATCAAATACTTGTTTACCTTATTAGAGTTTTGGCAAGGAGGGTAACTATCTTAGCTATAACTTAAATTGCCTCTCTGTAATTAAAAACTGAATCATTGTTTCAGCTTATGTCCTTCAGAGACTTATTTGCTTAACTTTCATTTTCAATGGTCATTCTTACCTTTTTGTGCAGAGATTCATAGAAACAAATAATCCTGTGTATTTAAAATAGAATCTGGAAAAAATAAGAGTGTCTTATTTATCTCTTTAGAGTTAACACAAAAGAAAAAGGTTTTGTGGTACTTGCGGAAAAGGCATTTCTCTTACCTCCACCTGGATAAGAAAGTGAATTCTTGATTTCATGTAAACATCAGAGCACATTCAGGCATTGTGTATTCACCCTTTGCCTATATCCCCAGTCCTTTACTCATAAAAGCTTTTGCTTTATCTATGTCACGTTTCCACCAAGGAAAACAAATAAACCAAATAAGCCCACAGCCTACTCTGGAATATAGCGATTATAAAATTGGATCCCTATCCCAATTTCTAATGGTTCAGAGTACTAAACAATAGTAATGTTTAACATGAGCACCACATTTAAGCTTTTAAAATTAGCCTCTTGTTAAATGCTCCATGAGCTTTTCAATTATGGCAGCTGTCAAAACACAAACATAAAAAATCTACTAGTAGGCAATATGATCTTTAAAAAAGCATGTCTTAGTTGAATAGCAGAGAGAGCAGCAGGTTGGATGATTGTGGCGGAAGTAGGGAGATTTTATTTTTAGGAAGAGAAACCTGGGTTCAGTAAATATTTTCACTTAAAAAGAAATGAAATACAGGGACACCTGAGTGGCTCAGTTGGTTATGATTCTGACTTTGGTTCAGGTCATGATCTCCCGGTTTGTGGGTTTGAGCCCCATGTCAGGCTATGTGCCTAAGCTCCAGGCCTGAAGCTTGCTTCAGATTCTGGGTCTCCCTCTCTCTCTCTCTGCTCCTCTGGCACTCGTGCTCTGTCTCTCAAAGAAATGAATAAACGTTAAAAAAAAGAAATATGTAAACAATCCAAGTGTCCATTGATAAATGAATGGATAAAGATGTGATATATGTAATGGAATAGTACTCAGTCATAATAAAGAATGAGATCTTACCATTTGCAACAACATGTATGGATCTAGAGGGCATAATGCTAAGTGAAATAAGTCAGAGAAAGACAAATACCATATGATTGCACTCATAGGTGGAATTTAAGAAAAAAACAAACAAAAGAAAAAAGAGACAAGCCAAAAAATTAACAATTAAATATAGAGCACTGGTGGTTATCAGAGGGGAGGTGGGTAGAGGATGGTGAAGGTGAAGGTGGTTAAAAGCACTGAATAATGTATAGAATTGCTGAATCACTATACTGCACACCTGAAACTAATATGACACTCTACATTAATTACACTGGAGTTAAAAAATAAATTAAGTAACTTAAAAAATGGTATGTACTATGGAAAATTTTAATATAGAGAAGCAATTTGCTTAATATAACATCATGATATATTTTATCATCATAAAAATTACTCAAAGTTGTTTACTGTTTTTATTTTTCCTGGTAAAGACAATGAATTTAAGTTCTACCATCTATATTCATATGTCCCAGGCATCTCAGAACATGCGTTCACGTGACCTTTGGACAATAGTCTCTGCTACATCTGAAGAACAAACTAACTTTAAATGTTGTATTTTCAAATTGCCTGTTGTCTTAGCTTCAATGTCATCATTTAAACTTATTAGTGAAAATTTGAAAAGAAAAATACTAAGAACAAAAACAAAAACAGAATATGTGACAGGTAACAAATTTTGTAATTGCCTTAAAATTTTCTCTTAACCCTCCATTTCACCCAATAAATTCAATGCCTGTGTTTGTACCACAATTTTCCAGAGAGTTCTCTTACACTAACATGTCAAATGAACTGTGGTTCTAAAGAAACTGCCAGATTTACAAATGTGACCCAAAATACCTGGCCATAAGATTTTTATTTAGCAGAGGTCTCCTACCTTGAGAAAGGCCATTCAGAGCTAATCCACCAGAAATGTGAAATTGATCATCTCTCTACTCAGTATGCTACATGAACTTGGAATACATAGAAAGCCAATATGAAAGAAAAGTAATAAAACCAAGGTGAAAATGAGACAGGAAACATCTGGGACTATATTCAGCTCATACCTGAGATTGCACAATAATTTCTGTGCAGGTCTCTAAGATATATTTTTCTTTATAATAAAATTTCTCTTTAGTTTTAAGTTGGAAAATTTGGTGTCTATTACTTGTAAAAAAAGTATTTTAACTAACGATATCAGTTCACATACTAAATAAATGAACCATTACAAAGTTTTGTCATGGAAATTATAATTGGAGTAAAAGGGACAAATGAAGTCCAACAGTGATATAAACACTGAGAAAAAGTATTATGCAAATAAAGAGGTGAATCACATCAAGGCTTCATATTTCATTCACTTATCATTTACACATAATTATTTAAATAAAATGAATTACTTAGAACTTTCTTATATATGGCTCTATTTTCATGTCTAGTCCTGACAGAGTCTTGATATTTAACTTGTCCCCCTGCTGTCAAAAACTAGAAAACTGGTGAAAATATATGAAGCAGCTAGTTTCAGACAATGAACAACAGACAGCAAAGAACTTTGATCACTGAGCAAACAAGGTGAGTTCTATCATTGCTTGGATTTCTCTCTAGAGACACTTTTTAGATGTGGTGCTAAGAGGTGAATCCAAGCTGAAAAGATGGGTCTTGCTGAGTTTGAGAAACACAAACAGAAACTAAAGGAAGTCAAGGCATCTGGAATTCTCAGGGCAGAGTGATGGAACAGAGGGAACAGAAGGAACACAGGACAATACTCTCAGAAATCTCCATGTCATTTTAAGTCTTTTGCTCATATCTATCTGCACATATATAGGGCAAATTTCATGAAGCTGGCAAGGAACAATGACTCCAGAATAAGCTAAATTATTTTCAGTGCTTACACAGGACTGGAAGAGTTCAAGTTTCAACCAGCCAAATTTGAGAGACTTTATTGAACACCTCTGACATTCAATGGGATTCCAGAAAGCCCTATATTAATATTAATGCTAGGGTAAAAGTTATTCCAGCCCTACCTTAATAAGCTTAAAAAAATTGTTAAAAGGAATGAAATTACCTGCAAGGAATTTAACTACCTTGTGAGGAAAATTCCATAACTCTTTATAGGAATTTCACAAAATCCAGAAATTAAGAAATACACAATTTCAATGCCCATCATCCAATCACATACACTAGATATGCAAATACTACTATAACCAGTAGGAATATTAGTCAACAGACAGAGGCAGAGATGGAAGAAATAATAGCTTTGCACATAATAATTCACAACACCTATTAAAAACATGATCAAGGATTTACAACACTGATATAATAAAAAGAGAAATAACAACTATAAAATAATATTAAAAGCAACAACAACATCAACAACAACCCTGTGAAGAAGAACCAAACAGAACTTTCCAGGAAGTCTTAGGGTAGTTAAAATTTAAAATCCAAAAGGAAAGACATCCCTAAATATTGGTGAGCATGTAGAGCAACTAAAATTCTTACACACTTGGTGAGACTATAAACTGGTTCAAGAAATTAGGAGATACTCTTAGGTAGTTTGGGAAGGTGGCAGAATAGGAGGACTCTAAACTCACCCCATCCCTTGTTTATCAACAGATATCACTTGCATCCATGCAAATAAAATGGGAAGCAATCTGAAGGCTGGCAGAACAAACCCTGCAACTAAATGCAGAGAAGCTACATCTGAGAGGTTAGGAAGAATAGAAACAGTGATCTAGAGATGCCTGCAGGACAGAGAGAACTGTGGGGAAAGCACCAGGGAGCCCACACAGGGAAGACAAATCTTCAAAGTGCTTTGAAGACCAGAGGAACTGAATCCCCTGACTTTATGTAACCCGTGGGGTTTGGGGTCTGAAGCTTTAAAAATCAGCTGACTCAGTCCTGGGCAAGCCGGAAGGCAAGAAAAGGCTGAGTCACCACCCTTAAAGAGATAGCAGTCCACAGAGAGGGAACTTGGAAGGTGCAGTTTATACAATGCTTGGGACAAACAGGAGGAAGATTTATGTATTCTGATTTCTGAGCATGTTGGGGTTCTTCAGGACCGAGGGAACTGGCAGTTGACATTTCCTCCTCTGCCCCCTGACATAAACACAGGGTCATCTACAGAAGGAAATCATGACCTTCAGCAGACACTTCCTACGTAACCTGCTAACAGTGCAACCCATCCATGCATTCTATGAGGACTTTCCCATTCCAAATCTGATGGATTCAGTGTACATTTCGTTAATGCTGCATGCATGCCCTAATCAACGACTCTGCAGAGAGGAGCCATGTCCCTGGGCACCACAGCACACCACACCCTCAGAGGCCACCGTACTTCAGTGATCTGGCATTGGCCCAGGGGCCCAGTACAAACTTTGCTAACACCACTGCCACAGTCCTCAGTCCTTCTGTGGTTATGTGCCCTCAGTGTCAGTCTACCTAGGTCTCGCTAACAACACAGGAAGGAAGCAGAGCCCACAACTGGAAGAGGGTCAGAGAAGACATCTGTACTGAAAGAAAAATGGATTCAGATAAAAGAGCAGGGCATAAGAAAGACACATAGGAGATTCCCCTGAAATGCCATGTTGTAGTGAACAGGGGACACTGCACTGCAGGGCACTACAGAATCTCTTCTTCATAAACCCACTACTTTCAAGAGTAGAAGACACAGCTGACTTTCCTAACACAGAGAAACAGACACAGAGAGGCAGACATGAGGAAACAGAGAAATATGTCCCAAATGAAAGAATGGGACAAAATCATAGTAGAAGATCTAGGCGAAACAGAAATAAGTAATATGTCTGATAGAGAATTTAAATGGTCATAAAGATTGGACTTCAGAAAGGGTGGAAGACATCGGTAAGACCCTTGACAAAGAGATTAAAAATAACATATAAGAGATGAAGAACTCAATAAAGGAAATTAAAAATACAATAGATGGAATAAATAGTAGACTATGGGAAATAGAGGAACATATCAGTGACCTAGAGCATGAAGTTATGGAAAGAAATCATGCTGAACAGATGAGATAAAAACAAATACTGCATAATGAGAATAATATAGAGAACTCAATGACACCTTCAAGTGGAATAAAATTCACATGATAGGGATCCCAGGAGAAGAGAGAGAAGGGGGGACAAAAAAATGTATTTGAAGAAATAATAGCTGGAAACTTCCCTAATCGAGGGAGGAAAACAGAGATCCAGATTCAGAAGACACATAAATCCCCCAAAAAATTCAACCCAAGAAGGTCCACACCAAGACACATAGTAATTAAAATGGCAAAAGTAGTGATAAGAACTTTATAGTTGCAAGAGAAAAGAAGATAGTTACATATGAAGGAAACCTCATAAGGCTATCACCTGATTTTTCAGCAGAAACTTCATAGGCCAGAAGACAGTGGCATGATCTATTCAAAGTGCTGAATGGAGCACTCCATTAAGTAGGGTTATTATTCAGAATAGAAGGAGAGATAAGTAGGTAAACAGTTAAAGAATTCATGACCATTAAATCACCCCTACAAGAAATTTAAGGGGGACTCTATGAGTGAAAAAGAGAACCATAAGCAAGAAAGAAAAAAAAAGCAGAAAACCCAAAAGAAAAAAAGTATACCTGTAAAAAATCAGTTAAGAGAAATATAAAATAAAAAAATGTAAAATATGATATCAAATATCTGAAATGTGGAAGGGAAATGAGTAAAGAATGAATTTAAAATTAAGTGACAATAAGCTTAATATAGTTTGCTATTTACAGAAGTTGATATATATAAACTGAATGGTAATAACAAATCAAAAACAATAATTGATATACAAAAAAATAAAAAGTAAAGGATCCAAGTATATCACTAAAGTAAACCAGAAAACGATGAAAGAGAGAAAGAGAAGAAAAGATCAAGTAAAACTACAAAAATAACCACAAAACAAGTAACAAAAAGGAAATAAATGCATAACTATCAATAATTACTTTGAATGTAAATGTACTAAATGTGCCAATCAAATAACATAGGGTGATAGAGTGGATTAAAAAAGCAAGATCGATCTATATGCTGCCTACAAAAGATTTATTTCAGACCCCAAATCATTGGAAGATTGACAGTAAGGGGGCAGAGGAACATTTATCATACAAATGGATGTCATAAAAAAAAAAAGCTGGAGTTGCAATATTTCTATCAGACAAAATAGACTTTGAAACAAAGACTGTAATAGATATAAAGAAGAATACTATATAAAAAAGGCGACAATCCAACAAGATATGACAATTATAAACATTTATGAATCCAACATGGGAATACCCAAATACATAAAATAGTTAATAACAATCATAAAGAAATTAATTGATAGTATGCAATAGTAGTAAATAATTAATGGACAAATTATTCAACCAGAAAATTGACAAGGAAACAGTGGCTTTGAATGATACACTGGACCAGATGGATTAACAGATGTATTCAGAACATTTCACCGTAGAATAGCAGAATACACATTCTTTCAAAGTACACATGGAGAATTCTCCAGAATAGATCACATATTAGACCAGCAAACAAGTCTCAACAAATTCAAGAAGACTGAAATCATAGCATGTATTTTTTTCTGACTGTAACACTATGAAACCAAGAAATCAACCACAAGAAAAAATCTGGAAAGAGCAAAAATACACGGAAATTAAATAACATGCTGGTAAACAATGAATAGGTGAACCAAGAAATCAAAGAAATCAAAAAGTACATGAAAATGAAAACACAATGGTCAAAAACCTTTGGGATGCAACAAAAAGTAGTTCAAAGAGGGAAGTTTATAGTAGTACAGGCTTGCCTCAAGAAGGAGGAAAATTCTCAAATAAACAATCTAATTTTACACCTAAAGGACCTAGAAAAAGATCAACAAACAAAACTCAAAAGCAGCAGAAGGAAGGATTTAATAAATATTAGAGTAGAAATAAGTGATATAGAAATGAAAAAAAAAAAAAAATAAACCAGATCAATGAAACCAGTAGCTGATTCTTTGAAAAGATCAACAAAACTGATTAACCTCTAGTGAGACTCATAAAATGAGAGACAGAGAGAGAGAGAGAGAGAGAGAGAGTGAGAGAGAGAGAAAGGACTCAAATAAACAAACCAATACCACAGAAATACAAATAGTAACAGAATATTATGAGAAACTATATGCCAGCAAATAGACAAACCTGGAGCAATACATAAAATCCTAGAAACATATAAACTACAAAACTGAGGCAGGAATAAATAGAAAATTTGACCAGACCAGTTATCAGCAAACCCATAAACAGAAGCCAATGACACATTTAAAAAATCGGGCACCTGGGTGATTCAGTAAGTTGAGTGCCTGACTCTTGGTTTTTACTCAGGTCATAATCTCACAGTTTGTGGGTTCCAGCTCAGTGACGGGCTCTTCACTACAAGTGCAGAGCCTGCCTGACATTCTCTCTTTCTCTCTCTCTGCCCTCCCTGAATAGTGTTCTCTCTCTGTCTCTCACAATAAATCAGTAAACTTCAAAAAAATTTTTTAAAAAATTTTGTAGAGAGTTTATGCCATTTCTTTTCAAACCAAATATATACTAGCCTATTGCTGAGAAATTCCTCTCCTTAGCATTTACTCAAGAGAAATGAAAACATAATTTTATAAAACAGAAAGTGTACAAGAATGCTGATAGTAGCTTTATTTACAATTTCAAGAAAGTAAAAATATCCCAGATGCCCACTAAATGAAGAATGTTTTTAAAATGTGACATATTCATATATTCATATGTGCAGCAACTTGGAAAAATATCTAAAATATTTTGATGCATGTAATAAGACCTATAAAAAGTGTAGATACCATATAATTTGGTTTATATTAAGAACAAATAAAAAAAGTCATGAAAAAGTATCAGAACAATAATTGCTTCTCTAAGATAACATAGGGAATCACTGTGAAGCTCTAAAAGGAAATTTCTTAGGGATAATAATGTTTCATATTTTTATAGTGATCTGGGTTCCTAGTCCACCCTTACATTGGGCAAGCAGGGCCCTGCCTCAGATGCCATACCTCATTCGAATCACACTTTGGAATCCCTTTGTAAAAATCTCTGGATATGATGGGTCCAGTAGTACGATGTGAGTAAGGTGACCCAGACCCTATTCTTCATCCGGGTTGATCCTGGTCCCGATTTTTGGGGTGTGCTTTACCCTCTACCTTCATGAGAGACTGAATTGCTAGCGCCACAATCTCCAAGACTCGTGTGGCATAGTTGTCTTGAGGCCCCATGTACCTGTAACAAGGTGTGTGAATTGTCTTAGTAACCAGAGAGGTATTTCTTTCATAGAATTACACAAAATTGAACAGTTGGAACAGTTTATAACATACTAGTTTAGGATGATTCCATTCGTTTATCAGAAGATGCCCCACAGATAATAATTACTGTGGCCCCATACACCTCACTGTCCTTCTGGGTGCCACAGGAGCTTGAATTCATCAAAACTCAGTGAATTCATACTTAACATTTATGAATAACATTATTTGTTGATTTTACTTCAAAAGAAATTATTGTAAACAAATATTGAACTCTATACCTGCTAATGTTTTTAGGGTGGAGTGCACTGATATCTGAAAATTCCTTTGAGATGCATTGAAAATGAAGATGGATTTTTGTATAAATAAACAGAAAGATAGAAGGATGTATATTTTATACATTAATGTAGTGTATCAAGGGTAAGTGGTGGTGGGGTGCCTGGGTGGCTCAGTCGGTTAAGTGTCCTACTTCAACTCAGGTCATGATCTCAAGGTCCATGGGTTTGAGCACCGCATTGGGCTCTGTGGTGTCAGTTCAGAGCCTGGAGCTTGGTTTGGATTCTGAGTCTCCCTCGCTCTCTGCCCCTCCCTGACTCACACTCTGTCTCTATCAAAAAATGAACATTAAAAAAAAGTTTAAAAAAATTAAAAAAAAGAGTAAGTGGTAGATATAAGGGTGTTTATGATAAAATTCTTTCAACTTTGCTCTATATTTGAAATTTTCCACAACAAAAAGTTTAAAGTAACAGATATAATAAATATGCACAAGAATTGAAAGAAAATGTTAGTTTAATAAGAATGGAAAAATGAATGTAAATGAAAAAGAAAATGTAATGTAAATGTAAATGTAAAAGAAATTATGATCTGGCCATTAGTTTCTGTGACAGGCAGAATTTTAAGATGACCCCCAAGATTCCTATTCCCTAGTGTGCACACCATGTATAATATTCTCTCCCTTAGTGTGGTGGGCCCTTTAAATACAATGGGATAACCTCGTGGTATTAGATTACTGATCAGTTGAGTTAGTTAATCAAAAGAGAGATTATATTAGGTGGGCCTGGACTAATCAGAGGTGGCTAAAAGAGGTGAAGAGTCACAGAGAAGAGCTCTTGCTGGCCTAGAAAAAAAGCAAACAGATATGTTGTGAATTGTCTGTGGGGCCACATGGTAAGGAACTACAATTTCTAGGAGCTAAGAGTAGTCTCTGGCTAAAAACTAGCCTGGATCCAAAAACCTCAATCATACAACTATAAGGAAATGAATTCTGCCAACAATCAGTGAGTTTCAGAGGGGTCCCTGAGCCTCAGCTGAGAATTGAAGCACCATGGCACCTTGATTTCAGCCTGGTGAATCTCTGAGCAGAGGCCTCTGCTAATCCCATACCTGGACATCTGAACCAATGAAACTATGAGATACTAAATATGTGTGAGTTTAAGGCACACATATTTTTTTAGTATGCTGCACATAAAGAAAACAGATACAGATGTCTATTTTTATGAGGGGGTCTCTGTTCCTAGGCAATCTCAATGGACAGTTAAGTTAGTTTCTAAATACCATGACATGCTATAAGGAATCACAGCTCCTGACACAATTGTGTAATTCAAGGGTTGGCATGAAGAAATACAAGATGAGTTCAGAATATATTGCTGTGTCAGAAGCAAAGATGCATTTAAACAATGATTGGAGTATACTGGAAACATACAAAAGCATGCTTGAAAGGCAGGGCTTTACAAAAAAAAATGGGGAAAATTTTAGCCTCAAAATAAATATGATTAGTATTATATTATTACCCAATGAATTAAAGAGGAAATAATCAATATTTATATAAATCAATCAATTTAAAGTATAATGAGGCATGAAATATATACATGTTTTCAAATACCTATCTTTCAAGATACATACTATTTATAGGATGTAAAAGAATATCTATGTAATGGAAAATCATGGCAGACAATACCTTAATCAAATGATCATAGTGAATTCCATCTGCCTTGGGACAAATTGTATCCTGGTAAGGTACAGGATACAGTGAAAAGAATGTACTATTACTTCTCTGATTTGAAGTTTCACAAAAAAACCTGAATCTAATAATGAAGAAGCATTTAAAAGTGACACACTGTAAGTCAACAACATATAATCTTCAAAATACACCAAGATCATGAAAGTCAAGGAAAGACAGAAACATGTCTGGATGGAAGTAGATTAAGGATTTATGTCAACTGAGTGAAGCGATGATTCTTCACTGAATTATTTTACTATAAAAGCATTTTAGGGTAGTGGGGAAAACATGAATGGAACCAGAGAAATATAAATGTCACTAATAGATAACTGTTAATGTCCCTATTGTGATGGTCCTGTTGTGTTTTAAGGAAATAGACACTAACATATTCAAGGGTGGTTATGTATCAGGTCAACAAATTGTTCCAAACTGATTTGAAAGAAAAAGGTTTTTTTTTACAGGTATTACTGAAATTTTGCAATTTTGAAAGGGAGAGAGAGCCAGAGAGAGAGGGAGAGAGAGAATCCCAAACAGGCTCCAAGCCATCAGCATGGAGTTCAACATGGGACTCGAACCCACAAACTTCGAGACCATGACCTGAGCTGAAATCAAGAGTTGGCTGTTCAACTGATTGAGCGACCCAGTAGTGCAGCTAGTTTTATTTTTGGAAAATAACTTTATAACATATTAAGTTAAAGTAACATCTGCTATATGTCCCACTGATTCTAAGCATTTACCCAAGGAAAATGAAAACCTACATGTATGTCTAGAGCCTTTACATAAATGTTCATAGCAATTTTATTTATATTTACCCCAAACTGAAAAGGGCACAAATGTCCACCAACAAGTAAATGGATGAGCACATTGTGGTATATTAATATGATGAAATCTGAGTCAGCAATAAAAATAAGCACATTATTCATTCACAGAGTTGTTATTGTGTGCACAAAGACAAAAGTGAAAGAACTCATGTAGTATGTTTCTGTATATATGAGATGCTGAAAAGGGGAAAACAAGTCTGTGAAGGCAGAACACAGATTGGTGGTTGCCTGTGCTAGTGGTAGTAGGATTGACTCTACTGAGACATAATGGAACTTTTTGGATTTATGGATATGTTTTATAAAATGATAAAAGTGGTGGCTACATAAGTTTATACACTTGCCAAAACTCATCAAACTACACAGGGAAACTGGTTTTTCTTATCTATGTAACTCATATCTCAACAAAATAGATTCAAAAAATAAGTTCTTGGGGTGCGGATGGCTCAGTCAGTTAAACATCTGACTTTGGCTCAGGTCACAATCTAGGAACTCAGAGTCCAAGCCCCGCATCAGGCTCTGTGCTGACAGCTAGGAGCCTGGAGCCTGTTTTGGATTCTGTGTCTCCCTCTCTCTCTGTCTGTTCCCTTCCTCACTTGAGTGTGCTCTCTCTCTCTCTCTCTCTCTCTCTGTCAAATTAAATAAACATTTAAAAAATTACAAAAAAAAAAGAGGTTAGAGTGGGAGAGAGCCAAAGCATAAGAGACTCTTAAAAACTGAGAACAAAGATTCTGGGAAGATGGCGGTGTAGGAGGACGCTGGGCTCACCGCGCCCCTGATGATCACTTAGATTCCACCACACCTGCTTAAATAACCCAGAAAACAGCCAGAAGACTAGCAGAATGGAGTTTCTGGAGTGAAGCGCAGATGAGAGGTCCACAGAAGAGGGTAGGAAGGGCAGAGAGGCAGTGCGCGCTCCACGGACTGGCAGGAGGGAGCCGGGGCAGAGGGGCGACCTGCGGCCAAGCAGAGCCACCGAGTCTGGCTTGCAAAAGCGGAGGGGCCAGACTGAGTGTGTTTGGACAGCAAGCGGGACTTGACATCTGGAAGGTTATAAGCTAACAGCTCTGCTCGGAGAAAGGGAGGGCTGGAGGACAACGGAAGGGAGAGTTGTTGAGCCCTGGATGACAGAGCTCAGCTTGGCGGGGAACAAAGGCGCTAGCCAGCACCATCTCCCTCGTCCATACCCCAGCCAAAATCCCAAAGGGAACCAGTTCCTGCCAGGAAACTTGCTTGCACCAGGCAAACACCCAACACTGTGCTTCTGAGGATCATCCCTCCGGTGGGTCTGACTTCCTCCCAGTGCCGCAGAGCCGCTCCTGAAGCGGATCTCCAAAGGAAAAGTAAACTGAGCCTACCCCTCCCGCCCCTGTGCACCTTGCCAATCCACCCCAGCTAATACGCCAGATCCCCAGCACCACAAACCTGGCAGTGTGCAAGTAGCCCAGACGGGCCACACCACCCCACAGTGAATCCCACCCCTAGGAGAGGGGAAGAGAAGGTACAAACCAGTCTGACTGTGGCCCCAGCGGTGGGCTGGGGGCAGACATCAGGTCTGACTGCGGCCCTGCCCACCAACACAAGTTATTCAAGACAGCACAGGGGAAGTGCCCCCCAATTCCACACCACTCCAGGGACTATCCAAAATGACGAAGCAGAAGAATTCCCCTCAAAAAAACCTCCAGGAAATAACAACAGCTAATGAACTGATCAAAAATGATTTAAACAATATAACAGAAAGTGAATTTAGAATAATAGTCATAAAATTAATCGCTGGGCTTGAAAACAGTATAAAGGACAGCAGAGAATCTATTGCTACAAAGATCAAGGGACTAAGGAATAGCCAGGAGGAGCTAAAAAATGCTATCAATGAGCTGCAAAATAAAATGGAGACAACCACGGCTCAGATTGAAGAGGCAGAGGAGAGATTAGGTGAACTAGAAGATAAAATTATGGAAAAAAAAGAAGCTGAGAAAAAGAGACAAAAAAAATTCAGCAATATGAACGGATAATTAGAGAACTAAGTGATTCACTAAAGAGAAATAATATACGCATAACTGGTTTTCCAGAGGAGGAAGAGAGAGGGAAAGGTGCTGAAGGTGTACTTGAAGAAATAATAGCTGAGAACTTCCCGGATCTGGGGAAGGAAAAAGGCATTGAAATCCAAGAGGCACAGAGAACTCCCTTCAGACATAACTTGAATCGATCTTCTGCAGGACATATCATAGTGAAACTGGCAAAATACAAGGATAAAGAGAAAATTCTGAAAGCAGCTAGAGATAAACGTGCTCTAACATATAAAGGGAGACCTATAAGACTCGTGACGGATCTCTCTACTGAAACTTGGCAGGCCAGAAAGGAATGGCAAGAAATCTTCAATGTGATGAACAGAAACAATATGCAGCCGAGAATCCTCTATCCAGCAAATCTGTCATTTAGAATAGAAGGAGAGATAAAGGTCTTCCCAAACAAACAAAAACTGAAGGAATTCGTCACCACTAAACCAGCCCTACAAGAGATCCTAAGGGGGATCCTGTGAGACAAAGTACCAGAGACATCCCTACAAGCGTGAAACCTATGGACATCACAATGACTCTAAACCCATATCTCTCTATAATAACACTGAATGTAAATGGACTACATGTGCCAACCAAAAGACATAGGGTATCAGAATGGATAAAAAAACAAGACCCATCTATTTGCTGTCTACAAGAGACTCATTTTAGACCTGAGGACACCTTCAAATTGAGAGTGAGGGGATGGAGAACTAATTATCATGCCACTGAAAGTCAAAAGAAAGCTGGAGTAGCCATACTTATATCAGACAAACTAGACTTTAAAGGCTATAACAAGAGATAAAGAAGGGCATTATATAATAATCACAGGGTCTATCCAACAGGAAGAGCTAACAATTATAAATGTCTATGTGTTGAATACAGGAGCCTCGAAATATATAAAACAATTACTCACAAACATAAGCAACCTTACTGATAAGATTGTGGTAATTGCAGGGGACTTTAACACTCCACTTACAGAAATGGATAGATCATCTAGACACATGGTCAATAAAGAAACAAGGGCCCTGAATGATACATTGGATCAGATGGACTTGACAGATATATTTAGAACTCTGCACCCCAAAGCAAACAGAATATACTTTCTTCTTGAGTGCACATGAAACATTCTCCAAGATAGAGCACATATTGGGTCACAAAACAGCCCTTCATAAGTATATAATAATTGAGATCATACCATGCATACTTTCAGACCACAATGCTATGAAGCTTGAAATCAACCCCAGGGAAAAGTCTGGAAAACTTCCAAAAGCATGGAGGTTAAAGAACACCCTACTAAAGATTGAATGGGTCAACCAGGCAATTAGAGAAGAAATTAGAAAATATATGGAAACAAACAAAAAAGAAAATACAACAATCCAAATGCTTTGGGATGCAGCGAAGGCAGTCCTGAGAGGAAAATACATTGCAATCCAGGCCTATCTCAAGAAACAAGAAAAATCCCAAATACAAAATCTAAGAGCACACCTAAAGCAAATAGAAGCAGAACAGCAAAGGCAGCCTAAACCCAGCAGAAGAAGAGAAATAATAAAGATCAGAGCAGAAATAAACAATATAGAATAAAAAAACTGTAGAGCAATTCAACGAAACCAAGAGTTGGTTTTTTGAAAAAATAAACAGAATTGATAAACCTCTAGCAAGGCTTCTAAAAATGAAAAGGGAGATGACCCAAATAAAATCATGAATGAAAGTGGAAATAATACAACCAATCCCTCAGAGATACAAACAATTATCAGGGAATACTATGAAAACTTATAGGCCAACAAACTTGACAACCTGGAAGAAATGGACAATTTCCTAAACACCCACACGCTTCCAAAACCCAATCAGGAGGAAATAGAAAGCTTGAACAGACCCATAACCAGCCAAGAAATTGAATCAGTCATCAAAAAATCTCCCAACAAATAAGAGTCCAGGACCAGAAGGCTTCCCAGAGGAGTTCTACCAAACGTTTAAAGCAGAGATAATACCTATTCTTCTCAAGCTATTCCAAAAAATAGAAAGGGAAAGAAAACTTCCAGACTCATTCTATGAAGCCAGTATTACTTTGATTCCTAAACCAGACAGAGACCCAGTAAAAAAAAGAGAACCACAGGCCAATATCCCTGATGAATATGGATGCAAAAATTCTCAATAAGATACTAGCAAATCGAATTCAACGGCATATAAAAAGAATTATTCACCATGATCAAGTGGGATTCATTCCTGGGATGCAGGGCTGGTTCAACATTCGCAAATCAATCAACGTGATACATCACATTAATAAAAGAAAAGAGAAGAACCATATGATCCTGTCAATCGATGCAGAAAAGGCCTTTGACAAAATCCAGCACTCTTTCTTAATAAAAACCCTTGAGATAGTCTGGATAGAAGGAACATACTTAAACATCATAAAAGCCATTTATGAAAAGGCCACAGCTAACATCATCCTCAATGGGGAAAAAATGAGAGCTTTTTCCCTGAGATCAGGAACACGACAGGGATATTCACTCTCACCTCTGTTGTTTAACAGTGTTGGAAGTGCTAGCATTAGCAATCAGACAACAAAAGGAAATCAAAGGCATCAAAATTGGCAAAGATGAAGCCAAGCTTTCGCTTTTTGCAGATGACATGATACTATACATGGAAAATCCGAAAGACTCCACCAAAAGTTTGCTAGAACTGATACATGAATTCAGTAAAGTTGCAGGATACAAAATCAATGTACAGAAATCAGTTGCATTCTTATACACTAACAATGAAGCAACAGAAAGACAAATAAAGAAACTGATCCCATTCACAACTGCACCAAGAAACTGCTCTGGAAACCAGTGTGGAGGTTCCTCAAAAAATTAAAAATAGACCTACCCTATGACCCAGCAATAGCACTGCTAGGAATTTACCCAAGGGATACAGGAGTACTGATGCATAGGAGCACTTGTACCCCAATGTTTATAGCAGCACTGTCAACAATAGCTAAATTATGGAAAGAGCCTAAATGTCCATCAACTGACGAATGGATAAAGAAATTGTGTTTTATATATGCAATGGAGTACTACGTGGCAATGAGAAAGAATGAAATATGGCTCTTTGTAGCAACGTGGATGGAACTGGAGAGTGTGTTGCTAAGTGAAATAAGTCATACAGAGAAAGACAGATACCATATGTTTTCACTCTTATGTGGATCCTGAGAAACTTAACAGAAACCTATGGGGGAAGGGAAGGAAAAAAAAAAAAAAAGAGGTTAGAGTGGGAGAGAGCCAAAGCATAAGAGACTCTTAAAAACTGAGAACAAACTGAGGGTTGATGGGGGGTGGGAGGGAGGGGAGGGTGGGTGATGGGTATTGAGGAGGGCACCTTTTGGGATGAGCACTGGGTGTTGTATGGAAACCAATTTGACAATAAATTTTACATATTGAAAAAAAATTCCAAAAGAAAATAAGTGCTAAATGTCATGATATAGACTAGAAATGAAAATAGATGTTATAGGTCACATGAAGTTATTCATGAAAGTTCACATATTAAAAATCTGTTGCTTTTATTTTGCCTATTTTTGAGAAGTAACTAGCAATATGTTTCAAGTTTAACTCTGCAGTTGTGAATTCCCTGCTGGATGTACAATACTCATCATCATTCATAGACCTCATTCTGGGGCTTAATCTTACGCATCAAATGTGATCATCTTTCCATCGCTTGACATTAGTACAAAACTACAGAGGAAACCTTTGTGGAAAGTGGATAGATTTCCCTGTTAATGGAATGATGCATCGGATATTCGTGGATAATTTGATAAAGAAAACAGATTACATTTTTTTTCTTTTAGGACTTTTCTGCTTTATCACTATCTGGTCAGGGTTCTTGCTAGTAATGAAAAACCTTTGGCAACAAAATTTGCAGTAGGAGTATTTACATTTCCAGATAGCTAGCCTAAGAGCATTTAGATGAAATTAATTTCCATCAGTGTGCATGCTGGAGCATTTATCCCCCTTAAATGAAAGTGAAAATGTGTCAAGGTATATTGGAAATTTGCCTTTTAGGGTTAGAAAAGCCAACACAGAAAAGGTAATGAATAATATTAGAAATGAAAATGCATTGCAGAGGATTTGCTAGAACTCATGCAGAAAGGAACAGAAAAAGAGAGAAGCTGTTGTATTTATTAGACCTCTTTTTTATTTCATAAAATATCTCATTTAGTGTTACAAAATTGTTATATAGAAAATATATTTGATATTTTTGGAATTTTTTACTTTTATTTTATATTTGTATTTTCATTTAACAAAATAAAGTCAGATTCAAAAGCATCATGAGCAGCTATAGTCTCCTTAAAAGTAACTTTTATTGTAACAATTCCTTTTTATATAGCAACTGATACTTTTATTATTGTTTCTCCTTTCCAAGCCCTCAAAACAATTTCTCTCATTTCCTCTTTTATTTATTTTATTTTTTCCAAAAGGATGATTCCCTCTTGGTGGCTCAAAGTGAGATAGCTTGAGGCTACTTTCACAGCCAGTGGTTACCTTCGGTCTGCTTGGTTGAGCAGCAGAGATTGGAATTGCACGCAGCTATATTCTTTTTCCTTTATCTGTGGTTTGCCCATAAGTGCTATTCTACCAGAATGGAATCCTTGCTTTCCCTATCCTCACATACGTCTCCCCTGATCCTATATGCTATAACCATATGTCTGACAGCACAACAAAGAAAGCAATAGTGAGACTTAGCTCCAAATGTTAACCAAATATTGAAATAAAAAAATATGCAAAACACAGTTAAAAAAAAAAAAAGGCACTAGACACTCTTGTCAATCAGGAAAATAAAATCCTTATTTCCTGTCTTGTAAATTTATTTCCTAGACAGATAATAGCTGCCACTCATTATCTGTCCCTGGGTGGGGAAAGGGATGGGTTGAAGAGGGAAAGGAGTCAGGTTGAATAATCTGGCACAGATTTATTAACTATTAAAATAACTAAAATAGGGGCGCCTGGGTGGCGCAGTCGGTTAAGCGTCCGACTTCAGCCAGGTCACGATCTCGCGGTCCATGAGTTCGAGCCCCGCGTCAGGCTCTGAGCTGATGGCTCAGAGCCTGGAGCCTGTTTCCGATTCTGTATCTCCCTCTCTCTCTGCCCCTCCCCCGTTCATGCTCTGTCTCTCTCTATCCCAAAAATAAATCTAAAAAAAACGTTGAAAAAAAAAAAAAATTTTAAAATAACTAAAATAACTAAAAACAACTAACTTAATTTATCTTGGAGGTTTTTTTTTAATAACATGGTGTTTGAAAATATATATATATATATATATATATTATATATATAATATATATAAATAATATATATGATATATATATCTCTCATCACCTCACAGGTGGAATAATAATGATTTCTCTAATACACTGATCAACTAGACAGTACAATTTGGGGTAATTATATATTTAATTTGCAAGAATAGAGATGCAGTCCATGAGTCATGGACACAAAGTGGTGATAGAGAAGACCACTTGGGAGTATATCTGGATCCCAATACAGGAAGTTTTGGCTCTATGTTATTTTCTCCCACTTTCAGTTTACAACTAAAAGAAAAAGAAAACTAACTCTTTCCTTCACTGCATACCAAGAAGAATGCAAAATAAGCAAAATAATGATCATAAAGCACACAAAATATTTAATTTATAAATATTAGTTATGATATTTGGCAAACAGACACCAAATGTAAAAGAACAATAAAATGTCACCAGGTAACTAATTAGTGTAAGACAGTCTGCAGCAAATAACAAAGAGGAGCAACTTATAAAGTACACTTCAATCCTTCTGTTTAAATAAAGAGGCTGTGGTGAAGTCTTCCGTTGCAAGAAACCATCATTGCAGAAGAGATTTCTTGGAGATATAGTAGAACGTCAATCGTACTGAAATAAGAGAAATCCAAACCAACCAAGAACCATAACTGCTCTCTTACTCTAAATAACTAGAAACCTTCATTTGTTCTTTTGTGAATATGAACTGGAAGCTTATTCCAGGAAAGCATTGTTGTTTATCAATTCCATTCATACTTCCACAATGTGTTTTGGTGTTTGTTTGCTTGTTTGTTTGTTTGCCAGATGCTGTGCTACGTTTTCTAGAAGAATTCTTGTATAAGACGGAGAAAATTCTATCCTCCTAGGAGCTTACTTTGGTGGGAGATTATGTTGCTAATAATACTAAAGAAGGACCAAAAGAGTCTTAAAATTCAGCTTGTTTTAACTTGAGGCATTGCTTCTTTACACCTTAAGGTCAAGATCTCTCTTTCTTTAGAGCATTTAATGTTAGAAAACTTATAATTGTAAATTCTTTGTCCTTTAAAGATGTAAACCTTTTGAAAAACTTCTTGCCAGTTTTACAATCCAGAACTGTTTTTCTCAAGGACCTGGGGTCATCCCTTTAAAATGCAATCACTGAGGAAAATAGCACCCATAGTTCCTACTCCTTGGAGTGAATCTAGGGTCCTCATTTCTGTGGACACTTCTCCAAGCTGTAAAACTATCTGTGGTCATGAAGATACTACAAGGTTTACTTTTCTTTTGGATAAAGCCATTAACATATACAGACAGCTAAAGATCTCCTCAATTACCCCAACAAACTACCAGAAGCTACAGGAGAGACATGGAACATGGTCTTCTTCATAGCCCTCAGCAGGAACCAATCCCACTGATAACCTAATTACAGAATTGTAGCTTCCAGAACGGTGAGACAAAAAAAAAAAAAAAAAAATCCTGTTGCTCTGGCCACCTGGTTTGTGTTACTTTGTTGCAGCAACCATAACATACTAATACATAATATTATACACACACTTAACAGGGTTTTTGTGAGGCTTAACTGACAGTATAATGATATGGTAAGCATACAGGCAGTGACTTTATTATCTTTGTCTCTAAAATTTCAAACAGTGTGCTTGGCCTGATTCAGTTGTTAGAATACTTTAAAGCTTGATTAACAAGTTGATGAAAACTAAGCAATTAGATGTTCAGGTGGAATTATATCGACATTTAAAACCATAAGAAAGACCTAAGTGAGATATGTTAACTCCTTGTTACTTTATTCTGAGTTTTCTTTCCATGGACTCTCTATTTGCGGTGTAATTTGTTTTCTCTAATTTTGATCATTTCAGCTGTGTGTTAAAAACAATGATCTCAGCTATGTGTTTAAAAGTCTTTAAAACTTTGCATTAGTGTTAGCAGGTTGGAAAATTAAAATTGAAAATCACAAAATATTTCCCGTTTTGAAAGAAGACATGTCAACATAGAATAACGAATTACTTAGGATGGAATTCAAAATTCTAGCCATATAGAATCAAAGGTATTCATCATTCTTTTCTTATGATCATCAAATTACATTATTATATTCAGGATGTTTTCTGTTTCCATGCATATAATAAGACTGAAAAACCATTTGTAGAAGTAAATGAATTATTGGTTGCTGAGATGATATTATATGGAAAATCTTTGAGTCGTATTGAAATAGGATATCACAACATTAGAAAAGTGACCTTGAAGATGAAAACAATGGTGAATATTTGCAAGAGAATGTGGGAACAATGATAAGGGAATAATAAAAGGGAATGCACAAATTTTACTTATTTTCTGGAAGAAAATAAGAGACTTCACCTCATCTACAATAGTTTTGAAGTATTTTGACATCTTTGGAAAAGGAATTTATTAGTTACAATTTCATTAGTCAATGGCCCTTTGGTATTCTTACCTGTTACTCTACAGCTCCTAGCTGATGACAATAATCACAAATTAATTAAAATCATTCTGACCTTTGGGCTTCAGAAAAGGAGGAAACTAAGTAGATAGAGAGAAGCTTTGATACAATTATGCTAATTTCAATTAAGCAAACTTTTAATGAAAGACCTATTAGAATATGTATAGTGGAATAGTGGCTTTCAGTAAGCATGATAAAGTTCAATGAGAGCATAATTATATTTTCCTTTGAGAATGGAGAGAGATCTACACATTGTTTTAAAAAGGATTCATTCCAGTCAAATTTTCTTTATTGTATTTTGTTCTCTGCAAAATCAAAACTTAAAAGTGTTTGGGAAAAGTATATCAAATTGAATTGAGTGCACTAAAAGATTACTTAGAATTTAAATGCAAGCGATCTGAGGATTATTCTCTATGGACAGTGAAAAGAATGCATGTTGCAATGTATAAAAATCACAAACCTCATGGGTAGAAATAATACATTCATGATACTTCAGAATAGTAAAGCCTTGGTTCACTCTTGGCAGTGAATTCAAAATCAACACTAACACTATACATTCACATTATAAAACAAACACCAAACTTCTACATTTCCTGGAAAACAATTTGGAACCAGAATGTCCCATAGTAATGTTTACGGCACGTTTTATAGTAATTTACATTATTACTTTGACAATTTGAAAGATAATATATTTTATTTATGCTGAAAAGTAAAGATAGAATAGAAAAAACTAAAGTGCCTGTGTTCTGCAGAATGAAATGGAACAATGAGTTTCACACGCTAATTGATGTGCTGTATAATATAATTTTCCACAAATTTACCAATCATTTGTAATAATCTAAAGTCAGTGCCAAAATTCAATATGAGAGCAATTTGTTATGTATCAATTAATCTTTCTTTAAGATATGAAAACAAGAAAATATAATTCAGCTATATGCAAAGAAAGGAAAAAGTGTTAAACTACATCCCATTTAAAAAAAAGGGAAACTATGTTTTAAATAATTTGTAAGTGGTTTGATTGCTCTATATAATATATAGTCCCTATTTCTCTATTATTAGCAAATCATCTGCACCAAAAGTTTGAATCTTTAGAATTATACAGACATGTACATTCAGTTGAAGCCCAAAAGTGTCAAAAAAAAAAAAAAGACAATGGTAATGAGAAAATTTTCATAATAATTAATGCAGTTTAAGTGGGTTAACACTCTAGCTCATGTCCTTTATCTTTAGTTTCAATTAATTGGCTGTAGAAACTGGTATTAGATCTTTGTGTCCTTAAGAGTGTGTGTGTGTGTGTGTGTGTGTGTGTGTGTGTGTGTGTGTGTGTATCCCAGTTTAAAAATGTAAAAATATGAAGTTATAATTATTTTTTTCCTATATATTTCAGACATCAGATCATAGCTTGCATTTGATTTCCTAGTAGGTCTGCTGAAAAGGACAAATATATTTAACTTTTGTCTTTAAAATGTGTATACCATTCTTTAGATATATGTAACATAAAATATACAAAGAATATAGTTACCTTTTAGGCCATCCTTTTCTCATCAGATCTTAGGGTGTTAATATTTATTTTTCTATATACCTATTTATTAATACACCTCCTTCATTTTTTCTGAAGATTTATAATGCATAATTATGGCAGAATCTTTGGAGCAATAACATTGTGGAAAAGGTAAAATGGTAGATAGGCTGTATAATATCATTTTAATTACTTTGAATTTTCTAATACACTTTTTGAAACCAGACAACAAAATAAATGTATGAATTTTAGTTGTTTTTAAAGGTCATAGATATAAAAAAAAAGACAGAGTACTTATTTATAAAGGTTAAAAACATATAGTACCATGATAATAACTTCATAGTCTTGAAATAGTATTCCCATTATCAAATCAATATGATGTATAAAAATATAATATACTTTTGGAAAATGGAATCTTTAAAGAAAACAATACAAAAAAATGCTTTCATTGGATCCTGAAGTGAAAACACAGAATTATATAATTTTTTGTTCAGTTTTCTATATTATTTTAGTCCCAGGGTATTCCTACACAAGCTTTGGCACTGCAGGGGTGACTGAATGGCTCAGTCAGTTGAAAATCCGGCTCTTGATTTTGGCTCAGGTCATGATCCCAGGGTTGTGGTATCAAGCCCCATGTCGGGATCCACCCTGACCATGGAGCCTGCTTAAGGTTCTCTCTCTCTCCCTCTGCCCCTCTCCCCTGCTGGCATGCCCTCTCTCTAAAACAAAACAAACCAAAAAAACAAAAAAACAGCAACAAAAAACCACACCCAAAAATTCTTTGGCACTGCAAATAATATATCATGATCCAATTTAAGAAGGTAAATGTTTGTATCCTAAGATACTGAAACGTATAGAAGTATAAAATTCCAGATTTTTCTTTTTCATGTCTCTAATCTCCCATCTGATATACCTGTCAGGTAAGCAACTTTATTGCTTAAAGGAATTTTAACAGAAAACTTACGAGTATTGAACTTTATCTCTCTCTATATGAGGAAAACTGATGATTGTGAAGAAACTAATCTTTTCTTTTCTTTTTTCCTTTTTTTATCTGTAGAAGATGAGGTAAAATTGTTGACAACCATAATTGCCTTGGTTATCAGGGATGTGTTGCTCACTTCAGAAGTTAAGCGTTGGGTGGCAGACTTCCCATCATCCGATATTATAACATGTCAAATTCTCCCAAGAAAACACACCAGAGCCCATCAGGTTTAAGTATTTTTTTGTTGTTTTTTCACTCAGAGGAGAAAATTTCCCAGTAAGAATACCCAAGCCATTAATCACTGAAATACATTTCTTCAATTCTCTCTCACCTCATAGGTACCACACGAAAATGATCCAGGCTTCCTTGAATGAATGCCATGAATATTGAAAGTATATTATGTACAGCCACCTATTTTCAGAACTGTACAGTTCCAAACTATAGTACAGACTGTGGCATCTACTGAAGTTGTTTAATGCAGCAGCCTCACATTTTCCGTGAGGCTTTTCAAGAAGGACATGATGATGGAACTCCATTACTGATTGATTGGGATATAGAAAATCACAACAGAATGTTGCTACCACCCTCAAAATAAGATATATGAACAAAAAACCAAGGTTACAAAAATCAGAAAGCTGAAGGTTAAAATAATAATAATAATAAACCTAAGTGAATTAAATTCCAGAGTGTAGCAGGAGAAAAGAGATCCATGGCTGATCTTATTCCTGGTAGAATGTCAAAATGTTGAGGAACCTGCCATATACAGGATAAGGAGAAATAAGCCGAGTTGTAATGAACTTTTAACGTCCATGCATGGACATGAATGATTCAAATCCGAAGTGAACCCCAGTTGCAAAGCAAGTCTGCAACTATCCATGCTCATTCTCAGGCTTTCTTCTTGTGGCTGAGAATGGGATGCTGAGTCCTGAAGGTATATGAGAGATAGTTCCCCTAATGCAGTGGCAGACAAGATTGTGAACAAATGGAAGGTCCTATCTTCTACGATGGGCAGCCACAGGGCAAGATATCACTCCAAGGGTCATGACTATTCCCGAAACCAAAAGCAGACAGCTTTTTTAAGTGCAAAGCATCTGCCTATAGAATGCTGGAGGAGGGTAAGAGAGATAAAAGAAATATCACCCTAATAGTTACAGGGGAATCCTTTAATGAAAAGGCAATGGCTAGCTAAAAGATGGGGACAGAGCAAGAGTGCTGAAAGAAATTCTTTAAGTTTCTCACATCTGCAGTGAGTACCTTGTAGAAGTTCTCTGAGGGATGATTGTGTGGCAGGAAATCTGAGTGTTATGCCTTAAGCTGTGGCCCACTTTCCCACCAAATTTATATGTTGAAGTCCTAACCCAGAGAACCTCAGAATATATGCTTATTTGGAAATAGAGTCATTGCATATGTAGTTAGTTAAGATGATGAAGTCATACTGGAGTAGAATCCAATATGATCAACATCCTTGCAAAAAAGGGGAAATTTGACAGAAGCATAATGCAAACACACACACACACACACACACACACACACACACACACAGAATGCCATGTATGGCACAGAAGAAAATGGGGTGATGTGTCTACAAGTGAAGGAATAACAAAGATTGCCAGCAATCCACAGGAAGCTGGGAGAGAGATGGAACACACTCTTCTTCACAGTCCTCAGAAGGAACCACCTCTGCCAACACTTTGATCTAAGATTTCTGGCCTTCAGAACTGTGAAACAATAATTTTCTGTTGTTTAAGTCACCCATTTTGTGGTATTTTGTGATGGTAACCCTAAGAAACTAGTACACTGAGATACATACTTTTGAGGAACACTGAGTCTTACTCATTGTGCTGCAGCTGTTCTCCAAAGTATGAAATAAATCTCCTAAAGTGAAGGAATTCAAAATTAAAGAGAAAACCTCAACAACTCAAAATGTGGATAGCTTGGCTCTAAAGGAGAAGGGAGAAGATAGAGATAGAAAGAAAGAGAGTGGGACGGAGGGGGAGAAAAGAAAGAAAAGAAAGGTGAGATCTGTTCAGCAAGTTGGTGTCCATGCTATAAAACAATATATCATCCCTGGCATCTTGCCCTTTCTCAGATCTTAACATATGTTGAAGACATACTTCTGTTCTGACACCCCCCAAATATTTAAAGCTACTGGTGAACTTAGCTGAAACAAAGCACAGTTTTCTCAGTTACATATTAGATTGACTCATCCCCATGCTACATGTGACATTATCTGAAGACAGCTATTTTGAAATTTTAATTTAAAATATTAGTAGAGCTTAATAATACTGTCCTTTTCAGTATTATAAAATGTCCAATGTATAATTCTAAAAAATGTATGAGATGGGGCGCCTGGGTGGCTCAGTCAGCTGAACATCCGACTTCAACACAGGTCACGATCTCACAGTTCGGTTCGTGGGTTCAAGCCCCACATCGGGCTCTGTGCTAACAGCTCAGAGCCTGGAGCCTGCTTCAAATTCTGTCTCTCTCTCTCTGTTCCTCCCCCGCTCATGCTCTGTCTCTCTATCTTCTTCAAAAATAAAAACATTAAAAAATTAAAAAATGTATGAGATAGTTGTAGATGCCTGATTATGAATAACTAGTATTCAAGAAAGAAAAAAAATAGAATAGAAATGAAAGATGATCCAGCTGTAAGAATTGCTCAATAGGGCTTTTAGAGCAACTATAAAATTAGGTTACTAAAATGTGTACTAAAACACTGGAGACCATACCTGGAGAGACAGTAAATCATAGAAGACAGATTGAAGCTGTTAAAAGAAGAATCTAATGAAAATATTATGAATGAAAAATTCACTCGAAGAATTTCAGAGCAGAATTGACCAAGAAGAGAAGAGTATCGACAAATTTCAATGCAGCTCAACAGAAATTATCTAAACTGAAGCACACAACAACAACAACAACTTAGAGTGGAAGAAACAGAATAGAATGCTCAAGATCCGAGGGAAATTATCAATGAATCTTGTATTGGTATAACAGACTTATTAGAGGAGTAAAAAGAATGGTACAGAAGAATGTGAAGAGATATTTATCAAGATTTTTCCGAAGTTAAGGTAAATCATTAACCAGGAGATCCAAGAAGTAAAGCAAACCCAAGTAGAATAAATATAAAGAAGTGGAACAACATCATTAAAATGCGTTAAAAAAGTCAGCACACAATTCTAAACCCAACAAAAATCTCCAAAACCGAAAGCAAAGTAACACAATTTTAATCAGTTAAACCTGAGAAGCTGACAAAATTCACATACAGCAAGACTACATGGCAATAAGCATTTAAAGAATTTATGCAGGGGTGCCTGGATGGCTAAGTCAGTTAAGTGTTCGACTTGCGAATCCACTTAGGATCCTCTGTCTCCCTCTCTCTCTGCCCCTCGCCCACTAACGCGCGTGCACCCGTGTGGATGTGTGTACGCACTCTCTCTCAAAAATAAACATTAAAAATAGAAAAGAATTTGCGCAGCTAAAAGTAAATGACACCAAGCAGAATTCAAACCTTCATAAAAGTATAAACAACATGACAAAACATAAATATATAAAATTATTTGAAATATATACATTTGTGTGTTATATACATGCATGATAATATATTCATAAACACATTATACTAATAACATACATACATATACACAGATGTGTATACATATATACTTATATGTTATGTGGGTGCATAATATTGATGTGTATATCATGCTAATAAACATGTATGCATGCCTGTGTGTGGCATGTATGATTACTGATCGTTTAAAGCCAAAATAATGGCAATGTATTGCCGAGTTGTAGCATAAGTTACATATATAACAATAACGGGACAAAGTTCATGGAAGTCATATATACTTAACAATTATAAGGTTCTTACTGTTTTGTGAAGTCACATACTATCATTTAAGTGTCACCTGTAATAAAAAAGAAGTTGCACAGTGTAATCTGTAGAGCAGTTACTAAAAATAACAACAAACAAAAGGTAAAAAAGACATTTAAAAAATGGAATCAAAAGTTTAAAAATGAGTTATTTTTAAATACTTTTAGAAATACGTATTTTTAAAAGTACTTAAAAGCATTTAAAGTACTTAAAGTATTTGATGGGTACTGAGGAGGGCACCTTTTGGGATAAGCACTGGGTGTTGTATGGAAACCAATTTGACAATAAATTTCATATAAAAAAAAAAAAAGTATTTAAGTACCTAAGTACTTAAAAGTATTTAAAAATACTTATTTTTAAATATTTTTAAATAAATGACATATATTAACAAATTCAGGTAACGTCATATTTAACAGGGAAATCAGTCTCTGAAGATTATAAACAAGATAAGCATGACCATTATAATCTTTTCTATTCAATATTGTACTGAAGTCCTAGCTAGGGCTTTTGGACAAACAAATGAAATAATAAGCATAACATTTGATAAGAAAGAAGTGAAACCGTCATTATTAGATTATATTTCAAGCACTGTCTTATTGATGTCTCATAGAAGGCAGGATCAACACCCCACCCCAAAGTTTGTTTGGATGTCAAGATTCATGATTCCACACATGCAGTAAAGATTAATGTAAGAATTAAAACATTTATTAATCACATAATGAGTCTTCCTGGAAAGAATAGAGAAAATTCCCAAGCAGGTCCGTAAATGTCTTGAGAAAGGAAAGAGATTGGCATTGGTTTTTACTGTGGTTAGGTAGTGGGGTTGGGGAAAGTGTTTCCTTGCTCTTACAGGAGTCTTCATGGCTTTAATTCCCAGCAGTAGTAAGCGAGGAACTCTGAAATTTTCTAATCAGCTTGCTCTGATTTGGGCAAAGAGGGAAAGTGGTATTGAGAGATTTGAAAGCTATCAGCAAACAGAGAAATTGAGTTAGTTAGACTCTTGTAGATTCATTGAAAACCATTGGAACCTTCAATGAATCAAATAGGACTGATATATGAATTTAGCAAGTGCTGCTCAACAAAAGGTCAGTATACAAGAATCGACACTGTTTCTTTCTTCTCGCAAAGAAAAGATAGACAAAGCAATATAAATGTTTGTAATGTTATTAAAGGAATGTGAAATTTTAAAAAATAATATCAGAAAAGATACATGTGAAAGCACAACAATAAGTAAAAAATCTTGATGAGGAAAAAATGGCATTAAAAATTCTAAGACATATTGTATTCATGAGTGAGAAGATTTAATATTGTAAAGTTGTCCATCCCCCTCCCCAATGATCTATAGATTAATTCAATTAACAATCAAAACCATTAGAGGACTTTTGGGATAAAATTGGAAATCTGATCCAAATCTTTTATGTTAACATATAGAATTCAAAATAGTGAAAAACAATCTTGAAAAAGAAGTGTTGGAAATGTATGTTCATTTCTGAATTCCAAGAAGAGGCACAAGTGGTCTTCAGTGACAGAGTTATCCTGCAAAAGTATGACCAAAAAGAAACACAAGAGCATCTTCTATGGTCAGTATATATACTCATATACATATATAGTTTTTGTAGAGTGGACAAATAGTATACAGCTATCAAAACTTACTGAACTAAATTTTTAAGATCAACCCATTTTACTCTATGGAAATGATACTTAAAATATAGTACAAAAACATATGGACACAGTTGAATCTCACTGTTTGCTGTAATTATATTCTATAAAGTTGAATTGACAAATACTAAACTATTGATCCTAGGGGAAATTAAGAACTCGGTTCCTATGAACTCTGGACACAACCTTTTTATCAACTGATCAATATATATATATATATATATATATATATATATATATATATATGTGTGTGTGTTTCTATTAAAGATGATTTCATGTATGTTGTTAATTCTGGCATGCACTTAGCACACTAGACTACTTTAGCACTATGTTTAGGGGCCATTTTGAACAGTGACATTGCCAGTAACAAAAGCACAACATGTAAAAAAACATGGCACCAAATAGACCATGAAAAAGACACTTAGTTATAGCATTCGTTCATCCTCCTCATTTGTTCATCACATGCTCTGTACGTGTTCATGACTAAGTGCAAAAATGCCTATAAGTATCATTTGAGGGTTACAAATAAATTTTAGCAAGTAGATGAATTCTAAATTTGTGATCCATGATTGACCATTCATAAAATCCTATAAATGAAAGATACGACCATTGGATCTTTCCAATAGAATGTAGGAGGATGCCTAGTAGTTGGTTCAGTTTTGATTTGTTCTTGCTGAAGATTCAAAATACAGGAAGAAGACTCTTGCTTAGGTTGAAATGTGTGTAGCAAAGTGGTTGGAAGTGGAACATAGTCTTTGTGAAGGCTGTACCCAGAGACATAGGAACAGAAACCTCTTACCAGGGGTTTGGGGGGACAACTTTCCACCTCATATTTTGCTCCAAGTCTCACTTCCATTTATAATGAGCTCAAAGTTACTTAGAAATCATTTCTTTTTTTAAATCCACAAACTACATCTTGAGGTGAAGTCTGAGACCAGGATATTGAATAAGACGTTTTAAAACAACACTCAGTACACTCTTCCCTCCTTCCTATTATTATTATTATTATTATTATTATTATTATTATTTAATGTTTATTCATTTTTGACAGAAAGAGAGAGACAGAGTGCAAGCAGGGGAGGGGCAGAGAGAGAGAGCCAAAGTTGGAAGCCTAACCAACTGAGCCACCCAGGTGCTCCCCTCCTTCCTATTAAATTACATTCTAGTATGAGATTTCTTTACCGTGACCGTTGTTTGTTTGCTTTTTTTGGGTGGGGGGGAGGGTTTGAGGGGAAGGCAGTTGGTGGGCTTCATCCTCCTTAAAACACAAAACATCTGATTATTTAATCTTCATTCGGAACAACCTGG
Source organism: Puma concolor (assembly GCF_028749965.1). Classification (NCBI taxonomy): domain Eukaryota; kingdom Metazoa; phylum Chordata; class Mammalia; order Carnivora; family Felidae; genus Puma; species Puma concolor. The sequence goes on from NC_141679.1 coordinate 37,772,358, forward strand.
GTTAATCCTAATACTTCTTGCTTTCCTAAGGGATGTTGTCTTCTGTCATTCCAAAGTGATATTTCAAGATAAATTGAATATTCAAAACAGTTTTAAGATTCCCTATTCCCATTTCTATTTTACTAAGGGAAAACTTTCTTAGTGATACTGGCACTTAAAATGAAAGAATTTGATCTTCAAAAACAGACTTCAAAAAATAATAAAACGTAATCTCTCTGAGGCATCTTTTTGTAAGACAATTGTAACCACAAAACTATGCAAACTATATGAAAAATGAATGTTTATATTGATTGTTGCCATTATTTTAAGGTATTCTCTTTAGGTAGGTATGTATCATCACTTAAGCCTCGATCATAATACAATAAATTGATTGTGTTAGCTGAAACTGAATCATATAATGAAATAACCTAGCCTAATTCAGGGAAGCATTTACTCTCTCTATTCCTTTATTCATTCCCTTCTCTGCATTAAGGTTCCAATGAGATAACAGGAAGAATTTACTTAATTGGGAAATGATATGTATTTCTCATAGCATAAAAATGCACTTATATTGAAGTAATTATTACTCATTATTTAATAGTCCTGATATACATCAGATAAATTTAAATATTGTACCTTTGTCTTTCTAAAATTCTGAAATAGAAAAGTTACATTAAGAAAGCCCTGGGGAATCATTATTTTCTTTCCTCTCAGAATCGTTTTAATTTTGGTTTTCTTATTGACCATGACCAAAAAGACCATAATGTGGCAGACTCCACTGAGGCCACTGGGCGAAATTGATTAGGAGAGTATTGCAAACTCCACATGGAAACCCTCTTAAAGAATTTCATGGTGATAAATGCTAAAGCTTAAGCACCTTTAGTATTTTCCTTGGAGCTAAAAAATTTACTCAGAATTCTGAGAAGTTAGGTATGTGAAGCAAATATTTTTAATCTACGGTAAGTGCATTCTCTCAGAAATGTTTCCTGTTAACGGTTCTTTTGCTTGTCAGTTTATCTGTGGATTCTAACCTCCCTTTAATATAAACTTAATATTTTCATCAATAATAATATATGAGCTATTTCCTTTGGATTGTCCCAATTTTCTTCCATAAAGACTTTTATGCCACTGAATCTTCTGTGTCTTCTCACACTCATTAAAAGTAGCAACAGCAATAACTACAAGACAACAGATAAAGCAAAGAAAAATACCCTATTTTAATTTTATTACATATCATCAAAATAATATTTATTATTTGATTATATTCATGCTGAGGAGTATTGCTGTCAGTAAAATATATGTGATCTTTTAATAAAGTATTGTGCAATTTTGATTGGCTATATGCCATATGAACTACAGTAATTTTAAACAATGCTATTAAAAATAGTTCTCCCACAATTACCTATGAAGCAAGATAAAAATTGAACACTAGCAAATTGCTAAATGACTTACTTTAAATTGATGCCTTAAAGTAGTAGAGCTACATTCAAAACCTGTAAACCTTAACAAGGCAATATATGGATTCAGAATGTTCATAAATTTGGTATTTCTGACTGAACAGAAAATAGTGGAATAGAAGCAGCAGCAGGAAAAATACGTCTTCAACCATTTCCTCCCTGGTAAAGAATATTCACTATCAACTAATGAAACACACATAACAAATAACCAAGTAATTAGTATATTTTTATGATGCTTGGATTTGCCAGTGGTATGTTGCTATCTAAAAACAAATATAGGGCCACCTGGGTGGCTCAGTGAATGGAACATCCAACTCTTTTTTTTTAATGTTATTATTATTATTTTTTAAATTTTTATCCAAGTTAGTTAGCATATAGTGCAACAATGATTTCAGGGGTAGATTCCTTAATGCCCCTTACCCATTTAGCCCACCCCCCTCCCACCACCCCTCCAGTAACCGTCTGTTTGTTCTCCATATTTAAAAGTCTCTTATGTTTTGTTCCCCTTCCTGTTTTTATATTATTTTTGCTTCCCTTCCCTTGTGTTCATCTGTTCTGTGTCTTAACATCCTCATATGAGCGAAGTCATGATATTTATCTTTCTCTGACTGACTAATTTCACTTAGCATAATACCCTCTAGTTCCATCTGCGTAGTTGCAAATGGCACGATTTCATTCTTTTTGATTGCCAAGTAATACTCCATTGTGTGTGTGTGTGTGTGTGTGTGTGTGTGTGTGTGTGTGTGTGTATCCACATACCACATCTTCTTTATCTATTCATCCATCGATGGACATTTGGGCTCTTTCCATACTTTGGCTATTGTTGATAAATATTGGGGTGCATGTGTCCCTTCGAAACAGCACACCTGTATCCCTTGGATAAGTGCCTAGTAGTGCAATTGCTGGGTCGTAGGGTAGTTCTATTTTTAGTTTTTTGAGGAACCTCCATACTGTTTTCCAGAGTGGCTGCACCAGCTTGCATTCCCACCAACAATGCAAAAGAGATCCTCTTTCTCTGCATCCTTGCCAACAACTGTTGTTGCCTGAGTTGTTAATGTTAGCCATTCTGACAGGTGTGAGGTAGTATCTCATTGTGGTTTTGATTTGTATTTCCCTGATGATGAGTGATGTTGAACATTTTTTTCATGTGTCGGTTGGCCATCTGGATGTCTTCTTTGGAGAAGTGTCTATTCATGTCTTTTGCCCATTTCTTCACTTGATTATTTGTTTTTTGGGTGTTGAGTTTGATAAGTTCTTTATAGATTTTGGGTAGTAACCCTTTATCTGATATGTCATTTGCAAATATCTTCTCCCATTCTGTTGGTTGCTTTTAGTTTTGCCGATTGTTGCCTTCACTGTGCAAAAGCTTTTTATTTTTATTATTTTTTATTTTTTTTAATTTTTTTTCAACGTTTATTTATTTTTGGGACAGAGAGAGACAGGGCATGAACGGGGGAGGGGCAGAGAGAGAGGGAGACACAGAATCGGAAACAGGCTCCGAGCCATCAGCCCAGAGCCCGACGCGGGGCTCGAACTCACGGACCGCGAGATCGTGACCTGGCTGAAGTCGGACGCTCAACCGACTGCGCCACCCAGGTGCCCCAAAAGCTTTTTATTTTGATGAAGTCCCAATAGTTCATACAACTCTTGATTTCGGCTCAGGTCATATTCCCAGGGTCATGGGATCAAACCCACGTGAGTCTCCACACTGAGCATGGAACTCACTTAAGATTCTCTCCCTCTCTCTCTCTCTAAGAAAAAAATATAGTAGAGGCACCTGGGTGACTCAGTAAGTTGAGCATCCGACTTCAGCTCAGGTCATGATCTCACGGTTTGTGAGTTCAAGCCCTGTGTGGGGCTCTGTGCTGACAGCTCAGAGCCTGAAGCCTGCTTTGAATTCTGTGTCTCCCTTTCTCTCTGCACCTCTCCCACTTGTGCTCTGTCTCTCTCAAAAATAAATAAACATTAAAAAATTTAAAAAAATAAATATACTAGTATAATATCTACAATTTTATGGCAGTTTTATTTCAAAAAAAAAGTAGGTGTCTCAAAGTCTGTCAGAAATCTTGGTTTAAGTAAGTAGTTAGACACCTGGGGACTTGGGTATTCTTGAGAGCAGGTGGCTCACAAAAAACTGCCAAAGATGGCTTAATTTGAAGAAGTTGTGAATATAATACTTTACATAATGAAGGGACTTTACAGATGTAATTAGGTTTAAGCACCTTACAATAGGAAGAGTGGCCTGTATTCTGCAGGTGGGCTCAATCTAATCATATGAGCCCCCAAAAGCAGCTGGAAAAGGAAGAAAGCAGCAAAATGCAGAAGAGGAGTGTGGCAAGATACAGCAGAGAAGTCAAAGAGATTCCACATGTGAGATGGATTCCAAGTGTCAAGGCTGATTCTGTGACAGGGATGACCACATGCAAGGAATGGGGGGCTGAAATCAGTGTACTTCTGACAGCCAGTTAGGAAATAGAGATCTGTCTTTCAACTTCAAGGAACTGAGTTCTGCCAACAACCTGAATGAGCTTGAAAGCAAATTCTTCTCCAGAAGAAAGGAAGGAAGGGGGCTTAGCCAACATCTTGATTTTAGTTTGCGAGAATCAGAGCAGAGGAACCAGCTGAGTCCCACTGTGCTTAGATTCTTGAGCCACAGAAATTATGAGGTAAAACATGACAGTTGGGGGCACCTGGGAGGCTCAGTCAGTTAAGCATCCGGCTTCAGCTCAGGTCATGATCTCAAGACTTGTGATTTCGAGCCCCACGTCAGGCTCTGTACTGAAAGCTCAGAGCCTGGAGCCTGATTTGGATTCTGTGTCTCCCTCTCTCTGCCCTTTCCCACTGACAGTCTGTCTCTTTCTCTCAAAAATAAATAAATGTTGAAATAAATAACATTGTTTTAAATTTCTACATTTGCAGTAACTTGTTATGGCAGCAATAGAAAACTATTGTGGGCACAGAGATATTTTAAGTATTTTTATGTAAGGTGATACAATGGACCAACACCATAAATATTAAATATAAAAGAAACAATATCCAATTATAGCAAATGAAACATAATGGGTTCTTAATGTTCACTCTAAGAATTTGAAAATAAACACAAAGTAAAGCAACAAGATAATGTATAGTATTTTAGCTATATTCCCTTCGATGTGCATTATTTGATGAATATATACCTAATGTTTGTTTTAATAACTGTTTAAGTGATATGATCACAAAGACTCAAGGGGGTGATATGAACAGGAGTAAGAAATTCACTGTGATTTTCATGTGGGAGGGTATAAACTCAATTTTTTTAGCCAATGTACCTCAATTTTCTAGTTCACCACTACTCTGTCTCTTCTTACTTATGACATGTTATATACTTAAATATTATATTCTACAACAATATTTATTATAGAAATTAGATAACTTACAATAATAAACAATATTGAAGTAGATTTTTGTGAAAAAAATTGTATCTTCTAAAACTTTACATGTTAATCTTATTGAATCAAATCCATCAGAGCAAAATTAAGCACTTTATTATTCTATATCCTAGTTTCCAGTGGCCTTGATTACTTATCTTTCTCTTCTTGTATAATTTCAAACAGCCTTGGATTTTTCTTCCTTCTACATCCAGACAACAGGAAGTATCTGTGGGACCCTCAGGCCCTCGGTGAAGTCTGAGGTGTGTCTACTGCAAGGACTTGATTTTTTTTATGGTTCTCTTCAACACTTTTCTCTGCCGTTCTAATCACTGCTTTACACATTTTATTTTATTTTTCTAGTTTTGTGATGAAGTGAGAATTTTTTTGTTTTCTCTTTTCCAAGTGGTTAGAAAACCTAGAATATATTCCTTCCAGAGTCCCTATTCTTCTTTACGGTCAAAAATTGTGCAAACATACGTGATGAACTTTGTGTGTGTGATTGTGTATGTGTGTGTATATCCTATAGAATGTTTGAGAGCAGAGCTTTGAAATTCTGTGTACATTTACAATTTATGAGATATTCCAAAAAAAACTTCCTTTCTATGTTTGGTTCTCACTTATTCTTTTTTTGAAACTTACTTTGTGTTTGTTCCTAAATGCTTTAGGATTTTATATGGATAGTACTTGTAAAAGAATTCCTCATTTATCCTATCCATGGCCAATAATTTATTTTTAAAATGTCTCTTTCTGTAGAAGAGAATTCTATCATTTTGAGTCTATTTTGCACCACTGCTAAATCGCTAAAGAATGGTATTTTCTTTTTCACAAGCCAAAGAAAAAAAATATTCAAGTTGTATATTGCAGGTGCACAAATCTGCTTCCATGAAAGCAAAACAAAACTATAGTCTCTTTGACAAAGAGCTTGACAAAACGACATAAGCAAGCATTAGTATATTGTTTTTTAGTTCATTCACTTTTCCCAAATATAACACTCACCCAAAAGTTCTTGTACTAAGAATACAAACATCTATGACATTACCCTCTCAAACTGAGAGGTATTTTCTAAATGATATGATTAACCACTAATAAACATTTTCTTTTTATATATATGCTTCTACATAATCTGAAAAGAAGAATACTTTCATAAATAACTACAGTATAACTATTAAAGTCAAGAAATTTAGTATTGGATAAAATATATTACTTAAGATACAGCTTATATTCAAATTCTCCAATTTCCTCATGATATATTTTATAATGTTTAATTGGTCTCTCATCCAACTTAGAGGAATGCATTAAATGTATTTATCATGTCTCTAGCTTCCTATTATGTGACACTCTTTAATTTATGACACAAATTTAAAAAAATAATAAAGTGCACAAAATTCATTTCTTTCTACATAATATATTCACTATATATATATATATATATATATATATGTATATAAAATTTTATTCTGATATCTCCAATCAATATTAAAAAGTAAAGTACTAAAAAGAGTTTGTTGGTTCTTCTTTGGTTTTGCTTTTGTTTTTTAACTGAAGGCTATTTTTTTGTTGTTTATATTTGTGAGATATATTTTGGAGGGAATGATCAGTTCATGTACATATATAAATTCATTGGTATAAACAACTTACAAAATTATGTTTAAAATATTCTCTTATTTTGGGACACCTGGGTGGCTCAGTCAATTAAGACTTCAGCTCAGGTCATTATCTTGTGGTTTGTGAGTTCCAGTCCTGCATCAGGCTCTGTGCTGACAGCTTGGAGTCTGGAGCCTGCTTTGGAGTCTGTGTCCTCTTCTCCCTCTGCCCCTACCCCACTCACCCTCTGTCTCTCTCTCTTTTTCTCTCTCTCTCTCAAAACATAAACACCTAAAAAAATTTAAAAATTTCTCTTATTTAAAAAAATCCTGCTGTTTTAGTTATGCACTTTTTTCTCTTCCCACTTTTATGTATTTTCTCTTTTTCCTTTTCTTGATATATTTTTAAAGCTACTTGTTTATCACTTTTTTCAGAGAACCATCCTTAGGCTTTGCTGATCTCTATCATATCTTTCAAGTTGATTGTATGAAAATCTACTTTTAATGACTTTTGTTTCTACTTGCTTTGTTTTATTTTTTTTGTAGATGTTTTCCTGTCTTCTCAAGTTGTATTATTAGCTCATAAATGTTTATTTTTACCTTTTAAATAATATAAGTATTTTAGGAAATATATTCCTTGATATCCTGTTTTACTTAAATGCCACAAAATATTTATTATTATTATTATTATTATTATTATTATTATTATTACTTTTTAGTGCAGTTGACACACAATGTTACATTAGTTTCAGGTATACAACATAGTGATTCTACAATTTTATACATTGTACTGTGCTCATCACAAGTATAGCTACCATGTAACTGGAAGCCTGGATCTCCCACCCACCTTCACCTATTTTGCTTATCTCCGTAAACTTCTTCCCTTCTGGCAACCATCAGTTTGTTCTCCATGTTTTTGGGTCTGTTTCTGCTTTCTTATTTGCTTATTCTTCTTTTTAAGATTCTACATATTATTGAGATCATATGATATTTGCCTATCTCAGTCTGATTTATTTCCTTAGCACAATACCCTCTAGATTTACTCATAATGGTCACAAATGGTCTGATCTTACCCTTTTTATGGCCATATATATATATATATATACACACACATATATATATACATATATATATATTTGGTCATGATAATTAATTGTATCATATATATTTTATACATAATTAACAATATTTTATCTTTGAAGTCTATTATTTTAAAGAGAGCTGGGTGTTAAATTATTTAATTATATTTATCGCTTTGTCAATAGTTCGTGTAATCCTGTCACTTTTTGTTTCATATAATTGGAACTCATATTATGAAAATTATATAGGTTTGAATTTAATTAGACATTTGATTCTCTTAATAATTTTGCCATAAATTTTATTTAATTTGAGTTTAATAACTTCTTCCAATTTCATTTTCCTTTTATGTGTTTCTATATAGACTATCAAACTCATTTGTTTGGTTCATTATGCATAGGTTTGTGTATCAGCCAAGATTCTCCAGAACTACATCAGCTCTCCTAGGTCTCCAGATTGCTAACTGCAGATCTTGGGACTTGTCAGCCTCCACAATTCTGTTAGTTCCTTATAATAAATAAATGATGATAGATAGATAGGTAGATAGATAGCCTATGAGTTCTGTTTCTCTGGAGAACCTTGACTTTACATATATAATATGCTCCTTCAACAATAGGTAGGAAAGGCATATTTACTTTTCTGAAGTACACATGGGTTTTTACGAAAGCTTATAACATAGCTTGTAAATCAAGCATTTACAAATTTCAGAAAGTTGGTAACATACAGAATACTTGGACCACCATGTAAAAGACAAAAATTTGTGGAAAAATATGTAATGAACACAGCCAGAAAACTTGAAATTAAGAACATATAGGTCAAAGAAGAAGTCATGATGCATATTAGGGAGTAACTTGAACTTTAAAATAAGCTAAACACATCATTAAAATTTTTAGGATATACAATTTAAAAATAGGCAGAGAACCTGAATAGACATGTTTTCAAAGAAAACATACAGATGGCCAACAGACACATGAAAAGATGTTCAACATCACTGATCATTAGGAAAATGCAAATCAAAACCACAGGGATATGCCACTTCACACCTATCAGAATGGCTAAAATTAACAACACAGAAATCAATAGGTGTTGCCAAGGATGCCGAGAAAGGGGTACCCTCTTACACTGTTGGTGGAAATGGAAACTGGTGCAGCCACTTGAAGAACTATATGGAGGTTCCTCAAAAAGTTAAAAATAGAACTATACTCTGATGCAGGAATTGCACTACTAGATATTTACCCAAAGGATACAAAAATAATAATTTGAAGAGATACATGCACCCTGATGTTTATAGCAGCATTATCAACAGTAGCCAAATTATGGGAAGAGCCCAAATGTTTTTCGACTGATAAATGGATACATAATTTGCAGTATATATATATATATATATATATATATATATATATATATATATATATGTGTGTGTGTGTGTCCCATATATATACAATGGAATACTATTCAACCATAAAAATAATGAATTCTTGTCATTTCCAATGATGTGGAAGGAGCTAGAAAGTATTATGCTAAGTGAAACAAGTCAGAGAAAGACAAATACCATCTGATGTCACTCATATGTGGCATTTAAGAACAAAACAAATGAGCAAAGGGAACATAAGAGAGAAAAAGAGAGAGAGAGAGAGAGAGAGAGAGAGGCACACCAGGAAACAGACACTTAACTACAGACAACAGAGTGATGGTTACCAGAATAGAGGTAGGTGGGAGGTGGATTAAGTAGGTCACGGGGATTAAGAAGGGTACTTGTTGTGATAAGCACCAGGTGTTGGATGTAAGGGTAGAATCACTAAATTCTGCACCTGAAACTAATATTATACTGTATGTTAATTGAGTGGAATTTAAGTAAAGCTCCCAAAACACATAAAAAATTTGTGTAAAAAATAAAACAAAATCCATCTTATCTTCTGTATCAATTAAAGCATTTTTAATTCCATATCCTGTTACCTAACTGAAAATTAAATATTCTTTGAGTTGCTATCCTCAAAATTTAATCTATATAATTCACTTTAATTAAAAGTAATTATATATTTTTAACTTTCTCTACAATTATACAGATCTTCCTCAACTTACAATGTGGTTAGTTACAATAAACTCATTCTAAGTTGAAAATATGCTAAGCCAAAAACTACATTTAATACACTTCACCTATTAAACATCAAAGCTTAGCCTAGACTACCTTAAACATACTCAGAACACTTACATTAGCCTATAGTTGGGGAAAATCATCTAAAACAAAGCCTATTTTACAATAAAGTGTTGAATATCTCATGTAATTTGTTGAATACTGAACTAAAATGAAAAACAGAATGGCCATATTGTGCTAAAACGGTTGTAAGTGTATCGGTTGTACATTTTTGGGATCCTGTAGCCAACTGGAAGCTGAGACTTACTGTCACTATGCAGCATAATGAGAGAGTATCCTATTGCCTATCACTAACCTGGGGAAATACCAAAATTCAACATTTGAAGTACAGTTTCTACTGAATGGATATGTGTATTATTATGAAGTGAAAAACATTGTAAGTCAAATCATTGTAGGGGTGCCTGGGAGGCTCTGTCAGTTAAACATCTGACTCTTGATTTTGGCTCAGGTCATAAACTCATGGTTTGTGGGATCAAGCCCAGCGTTGGGCTCTGCTCTGACAGCATACAGCCTGCTTGGTATCCTCTCTCTTACTCCCTCTCTGCCCCTCCACCCCCCCCCCATCTTTCAAAATAAGTAAATAAACATTAAAAAAAAAACATTGTAAATCAGGGATGTCGAGTAGAAACAGCTGTTACAATTCATATTTTACAGACAATGAGGCTGAGACTGAGTTTTAGTGGTTTGAACACAATTTGTAGTTTGTTCCAACTCTAAAGCATGTGATTACTTTCATGTTTGTGTGTGTGTGTGTGTGTGTGTGTGTGCATTTGCATTTTTTTGTTTGTTTTACTTCTCAGGCATTTGACTTGAGTTGTACTTTTAAAAGTCATGCTGAAAATAATTGTTGCTCTACTGGGTCACAAAACAGCCCTTCATAAGTATACAAGAATTGAGATCATACCATGCACACTTTCAGACCACAATGCTATGAAGCTTGAAACCAACTACAGGAAAAAGTCTGCAAAACCTCCAAAAGCATGCAGGTTAAAGAACACCCTACTAAACAATGAATGGGCCAACCAGGCAATTAGAGAAGAAATTAAGAAATATATGGAAACAAATGAAAATGAAAACACAACAATCCAAACACTTTGGGATCCAGTGAAGACAGTGCTGAGAGGAAAATACACTGCAATCGAGGCCTATCTCAAGAAACAAGAAAAATCCCAAATACAAAATCTAACAGCACACCTAAAGGAAATAGAAGCAGAACAGCAAAGACACGCCAAACCCAGCAGAGGAAGAGAAATAATATAGATCAGAGCAGAAATAAATAATATAGAATCTAAAAAAACTGTAGAGCAGATCAATGAAACCAAGAGTTGTTTTCCTGAAAAAATAAACAAAATTGTTAAACTTCTAGCCAGGCTTCTCAAAAAGAAAAGGGAGATGACCCAAATAGATAAAATCATGAATGAAAATGGAATTATTACAACCAATCCCTCAGGAATATAAGCAATTATCAGGGAATACTATGAAAAATTATATGCCAACAAACTGGACAACCTGGGAGAAATGGACAAATTCCTAAACATCCACACGCTTCCAAAACTCAAACAGGAAGAAATAGAAAACCTGAAGAGACCCATAACCAGCGACGAAATTGAATCAGTTATCAAAAATCTCCCCATAAATAAGAGTCCAGGACGAGATGGCTTTCCAGGGAAATTCTACCAGACATTTAAAGCAGAAATAATACCTATCCTTCTCAAGCTATTCCAAAAAATAGAAAGGGAAGGAAAACTTCCAGACTCATTCTATGAAGCCAGCATTACTTTGATTCCTAAACCAGACAGAGACCCAGTAAAAAAAGAGAACTACAGGCCAATATCCTTGATGAATATGGATGCAAAAATTCTCAATAAGATACTAGCAAATCGAATTCAACAGCATATAAAAAGAATTATACACCATGATCAAGTGGGATTCATTCCTGGGATGCAGGGCTGGTTCAACATTCGCAAATCAACCAATGTGATACATCACACTAATAAAATAAAAGATAAGAACCATATGATCCTGTCCATCGATTTTCAACTTAGAATGAGTTTAGAAGCATTTGACAAAACTCAGCATCATTTCTTAATAAAACCCCTCGAGAAAGTTGGGATAGAAGGAACGTAATTCAACATCAGAAAAGCCATTTATGAAAAGTCCACAGCTAATATCATCCTCAATGGGGAAAAACTGAGAGCTTTCCCCCTGAGATCAGGAACACGACAGGGATATCCACTTTCACCGCTGTTGTTTAATATAGGGTTGGAATTTCCAGCAACAGCAATCAGACAACAAAATGAAATCAAAGGCATCAAAATTGACAATGAATGAAGTCAAGCTTTCACTTTTAGCAGATGACATGATGTTATACATAGAAAACCTGATGGACTCCACCAAGGTCTGCTAGAACTGATACATGAATTTAGCAAAGTTGCAGGATACAAAATCAATGTACAGAAATCAGTTGCATTCTTATACACTAATAATGAAGCAACAGAAAGACAAATAAAGAAACTGATCCCATTCACAATTGCACCAAGAAGCATAAAATACCTAGGAATAAATCTAATCAAAGATGTAAAAGATCTGTATGCTGAAAACTATAGAAAGTTTATGAAGGAAATTGAGGAAGATATAAAGAAATGGAAAAACATTCCATGCTTATGGATTGGAAGAGCAAATATTGTTAATATGTCAATACTACCCAAAGCTATCTACACATTCAATGCAATCCCAATCAAAATTGCACCAGCATTCTTCTCAAAGCTAGAACAAGCAATCCTAAAATTCATATGGAACCACAAAAGGCCCCGAATAGCCAAAGTAATTTTGAAGAAGACCAAAGCAGGAGGCATCACAATCCCAGACTTTAGCCTCTACTACAAAGCTGTAATCATCAAGACAGCATGGTATTGGCACAAAAACCGACACATAGACCAATGGAATAGAATAGAAACTCCAGAACTAGACCCACAAAAGTATGGTCAACTAATTTTGACAAAGAAGGAAAGAATATCCAGTGGAAAAAAGACAGTCTCTTTAACAAATGGTGCTGGGATAACTGGACAGCAACATGCAGAAGGATGAAACTAGACCACTTTCTCACACCATTCACAAAAATAAACTCAAAATGGATAAAGGACCTGAATGTGAGACTGGAAACCATCAAAACCCTAGAGGAGAAAGCAGGAAAAAACCTCTCTGACCTCAGCAGCAACAATTTCTTATTTGACACATCCCCAAAGGCAAGGGAATGAAAAGCAAAAATGAACTATTGGGACCTCATGAAGATAAAAAGCTTCTGCACAGCAAAGGAAAAAAGGCAACCAACGGAATGGGAAAAGATATTTTCAAATGACATATCAGACAAAGGGCTAGTATCCAAAATCTATAAAGAGCTCACCAAGACTCCACACCCATAAAACAAATAATCCAGTGAAGAAATGGGCAGAAAACATGAATAGACACTTCTCTAAAGAAGACATCCAGATGGCCAACAGGAACATGAAAAGATGCTCAACGTTGCTCCTCATCAGGGAAATACAAATCAAAACCACACTCAGATATCACCTCACGCCAGTCAGAGTGGCTAAAATGAAAAAAATCAGGAGACTATAGATGCTGGTGAGGATGTGGAGAAACGGGAACCCTCTTGCACTGTTGGTGGGAATGCAAATTGGTGCAGCCAGTCTGGAAAACAGTGTGGAGGTTCCTCAAAAAATTAAAAATAGACCTACCGTATGACCCAGCAATAGCACTGCTAGGAATTTACCCAAAGGATACATAGGGGCACTTGTACCCCAATGTTTATAGCAGCACTCTCAACAATAGCCAAATTATGGAAAGAGCCTAAATGTCCATCAACTGACGAATGGATAAAGAAATTGTGGTTTATATACACAATGGAGTACTACGTGGCAATGAGAAAGAATGAAATATGACCCTTTGTAGCAAGTGGATGGGACTGGAGAGTGTTATGTTAACTGAAATAAGCCATACAGAGAAAGACAGATACCATATGTTTTCACTTTTATGTGGATCCTGAGAAACTTAACAGAAACCCATGGGGGAGGGGAAGGGAAACAAAAAAAGAGGTTAGAGTGGGAGAGAGCCAAAGCATAAGAGACTCTAAAAACTCAGAACAAACTGAGGGTAGATGGGGGGTGGAAGTGGGGGGAGGGTGGTTGATGGGTTTTGAGGAGGGCACCAGTTGGGATGAGCACTGGGTGTTGTATGGAAACCAATTTGACAATAAATTTCATATTTAAAAAAAATAAAAAAAAATAAAAATAAATAAACCATTAATAATTAAAGGAGGAAAAAAAGAAAATAATTAATGCTCTATCTGCTTTACAGTTTGGTATATGAAAAAATTAGATAATGCATAACAAGAAAAATTAGGTGAAATTTAAGATGTATGATATTGTATGTTGTCACTCAGAATATCAGTGTTGCATTTCTCATGATGATTATTGCAAAATTTTCAAAGTCTGTGGTTTTGTGTTTGAATTTAGCCAACAAGATGGCTTGTATATACTTGCATGAAAATGGCCAAGGATGATACTCCAATGGAGGGTAACTGAAATTTAAAGCAGTCATCCGGCTATGACAGGAAAATAATTTCCAATATTTCATAGAAACCGGTGTGGTATTCATTGAATAGCCGTCAACAAAAGCACAAGCTCAAGTAGCTTTCACTATCTTTATTCTGTGTTAGACAAAGCCACACCTCATAAGGGACCAGGCTTATTTGTAATTCATTTGCTTGACCCAGATGGTGAAGTCTAAATGTAATTGCAATATCAGCCTAAATTACCCCATGCTGTTTTGAGTGACTCACGTGTGCCATACTATACACAGTTAACAAGAATAAAGCAATACTGAGTTCAAACATTTCGCAAAGAAGTGAGCACATGGGGCACACTGGATTCACAGAGAATGCTCATTAAAACCACTGAACATTTTGCACAGGTAAGGATTTTGGTATTGGGCCTGTGGTGTCCATGTTACTATGGCAATAACTATTATCACTAGAGCTAATGCATTTCTGACCTGCAGTGTTTAATAACACTCACACACCTCAAAGGGATCTAATCAGAATTTATTAATTTTTGTAAAACAGTGTCAATTTAAAAATGCAACGTAAGATCTAAGTATTAATTTTTTTTTCTCGGTGTAACTTAAAATGTAACTATGTGACAAAATTCCATATACCCTACAGCACCAATTAAAACTTAACATCTTTGATACTAGTGCTTCTTTGGTCTCCCTTTTGAGCAAGAATCTTCAAAAGAACAGTTCGGCAATTTCTGGTCCTATACTTATTTGAGCTTTGCATTCAATACCTTCCCCTCCCCTACTGCTTTTCTCTATTAGAAGAAAAAATAAGAATACTCTTTTGAAACTTAGACTTGCTTAGTCCACTTTTAAAGAGCAAGATAGAAAATTTACTACTCTTGCCATTAAATATTACAGTGGGACTAATATACTGAACTTAATATGTAAGGGCAGTTCTTTATCCCAGAAAAAGCAAATTGTCTTCTTAAATTACTGGTTACTGGGAAGTCATATATTAAAGAGTAACATGTTTGGAACTCAAGTGAAAAGCCACTTTATCCAATAGGAATAATGTAAAGTAAATTAAACTGTTGCCATCTAGGATTTTATTAAGTTCTGACAGCTTTAGTATACTTATACTTGAAACCTTTTATGGTCAACTTTTGAGCATGCATTTATGGATTAGCTAAATTAACAAAGATTTTAAAAGTGTTTCTTATTGTCTACTCCTAGGCATCAAAGATATGACTACCAGTTTTCAAATTCATGGCTACAAGCCCAGAATAAATTTCATGGGTAGTCTATAGTAGATAAAGGTATTAGGGAAATCCTAAAAGACTGGCAGTATGTGAATAAGAATATCCTGATTATTAACATTAGCTCTCTGTCCAACCAGCACAATGCCTTTTGGAGATATCACCTTGGATCTGTTTCCACCACTGTACAGTGAAGTTCATCTTAGAAAGTACTCAATTGTATCTTCTAGCTTTAAATTTAAGGGTTCATGCTCACGGTGCAATGTGGAACAGTGAGAAAATCCAGAGATTAAAAAATAGAAAAAGAATCTGAGTTCAACGTAATATTCACCCTTGGCGATGTGATCTAGCCACCAGACCATACGCAAGTGCTGTTGGTAATGTAAACTCTTTCCATTTTTGTAAGAGTACGTCTGCTATAGATGTTCTAGATCTCATGGGATGCCTGAGTGGGGAGCTAAGACTATTTCTTTGGAGTCATAAGCACCAGTTGGAAGGTGGAGGTTGTCAGTAGACTTGAAATAGAGTAAATTGGGTGATTTAATCGTTTTGTGTTTGTGGTTTTATAAACTATAACTTTATATTTAGAAATGAATAACAATTTGAAAGTTCTTTTAGTTTGTCTTAACAAATTCAAACTTTAGTCCATTCACTTTAAATTTAAAAAATGCAACTATGTTATGGGTTTATGGGATAAAGTACTTTATTTATAAAGTGCTTTATTTTGTGTGTGTGTGTATGTGTGTGTGCGCGTGCATGCCTGGCTACAATGTGGTTCTGTAACAATCATAAAATCTCAGCAATCTGCAAATACTAATATTCAATCATGTGCCTGCAGATGAGCTTATAGTTGGCTCAATTTATAAATCGGTTGAGCTGTATTTGGCCTCTTCTCACTTCTGTACGAGTCTGGAGGTCATAAGATCTAGCTGGGCTCAGCTGTGCTCAGCTACATCCCCACTCTTGAATCTGCTCCACATATCTGTCATTCCTATTCCTTGAACCAGTGGGGTAGTCTGGGCATGTTCTTCTCAAGGAATTGGCAGAGCACATGGTATTTAATAGGTGGTATATGTCCTCAAAGCTGTTCATTTTCTCAAGGTTGGCTTAGCTAGTACTTGAGTTTTCCAATACAAACTTAGGAATCTGCATGTTAATGTCTCAAGCACTCTGGCTTGAGTTTATTTGTTTTATTGAATCTATATATCGTGAATCAGATACCCAGTGTATGAATATGACACATTTTTCCTCTTAACATGTTTTCATCATTTTCTCTAATACTTAGTTGTTTAAAAATATTAAATGATTAATTTTTTAATTATTCTAATATCTTATTAACAGTATATAAATGATATCTGTATTTTGGAACCAACTGTTAGAATGTGAAATTCTTTGTGATTTTTGCAAACAACTGCATCGTCTTTAATTTTTCCTCTCTATTTCTTATTTTACTTTTTTTTCCTCTCTTACTGTTTCTATTGGCTATGATCTCTGTTATGATGAATAGAGGTGGAAATGATGAATAGAGTAGGATTCTTTACTTCAACTCCCAGGGTTCCTTGTATCGCTGCTTCAAATAATGAAGAGATGAACATACAATAAAATGAGCAGCAAGTAAGAATTTTATTAGGATATAGATCAGAAAAAATGAATAGTATGAAAGCTCTCTTTACAGAGAGGGGGCATTCAAATGTGAATGCCCCCGACTATAGGCAAGGGACTTTGTTTTATGTTTTTCATTTTTCCCTTCCCCTGCTTCCTTATCAGGTTCTACCCTAATTGGTTTGATAGCTCTAGGTGCTGGGTTGTCCATCCCTGATTGGCTCAATTCCATTGTGTAAGGAGTCAGACTATGGTCATACTGTCCCTCGTATGATACATGTTTTAGGATTCACTTATTTTAGTTGGGTATTTTGTTTGTCAAATTGCTGAGGGGAACCTGAGGGGGAGAAGGTTGTGTTTGTTACATTCTTTCTTTTTCTTTATTGCTATTATTATTAATTATATTCTCAGATTAGTTAACATACACTGTAGTCTTGGCTTCAGGAGTAGAACATAGTGATTCATCTCTTACATATGACCCCCAGTGCTCATCCCAAAAAGTGCCCTCTTTAATGCCTGTCACCGACTTAACTGGTCTCCCCAGCCCCTCACCAACCCTCAGTTTGTTTTCTGTATTTAAAACTCTTTTTTGGTTTGCCTTCCTCTCTGTTTTTATTTTATTTTGCTTTCCCTTTCCCTATGTCCATGTTAAGTTTCTCAAATTCTACATATGAATGAAACCATATATCTATCTCGGACTGACTTATTTCACTTAGCATAATACCCTCCGGTTCCATCCACATTGTTGCAAATGGCAGGATTTCATTCTTTTTCATCGCCAAGTGGTATTCCATTGTATATAAATACCACATCTTCTTAATCCATTAATCAGTTGATGGGCATTTGGGCTCTTCCCATAATTTAGCTATTGACAATAGTGTTGCTATAAACATCCTGGGGTCCATGTGTCCCTTCAAATCAGCATGTTTGTATCCTTTGGATAAATTCCTAGTAGTGCAATTGCTAGGTCATACAATAGTTCTATTTTTAATTTTTGGAAAAACGTCCATACTGTTTTGCAGAGTGGCTGCACCAATTTGCATTCCCAACAACAGTACAATAGGGTTCCCCTTTCTCCACATTCTCCACAACATCTATTGTTTCCTGAGTTGTTAATTTTAGCCATTGTGACCAGTGTGAGGTGGTATCTTGTGGTTTTAATTTGTATTTCCCTGATGATGAGTGATGTTGAGCATCTTCTTATGTGTCTGTTAGCCATCTGGATGTTTTCTCTGGAAATATGTCTATTCATGTCCTTTGCCCATGTCTCCACTGGATCATATGGGGATTTTTTGTGTGTGTTGAGTTTGGTAAGTTCTTTATAGATTTTGGATATTAACCCTCTCTCTGATACGTCATTTGTAAATATCTCCTTCCATTCTGTCAGTTGACTTTTAGTTTTATTGTTTCCTTTGCTGTGAAGAAGCTTTTTATCTTGGTGAGGTCCCAATAGTTCATTTCTGTTACATTCTTTTTGAAAATGTTTATTTATTTATTTGAAAGAGAGAGAGAGAGAAAGAGAGAACAAGTGGGGGAGGGGCAGAGAGAGAGATTGGGAGACACTGAATCCAAAAGCAGGCTCCTGGCAATGAACTGTGAGCACAGAGCCAGATGTGGGGCTTAAACCCTCAAACCATGAGATCATGACCTGAGCTGAAGTCGGATGCTTAACCAGCTGAGCCACTCAGGTGCCCCATTTCTGTTACATTATTGAGAGTAAACTTGCACCTGAGGAAGTGTGCTCATAGACAGATGCTCCTGGTGTTGTTTCAAATTGTGTTTTTCCCCCACACAGGACCCCCAGTCTTAACTTTTCCTTCTTCCTACTGAATCCTATCTTTCCTTATCATAGCAGTTTCCATTGTCTTCTTTCTAGTCTCTAGGAAAAAAACATTCAATGAGTTAAAATTAAGTAGTATAATGTTTGCGTTCTTTTTTAAATGTTTTATTATAACTGTATGTAAGTATATATGTGCTAGAGTAAACAAATATCAGCTGAGCGGTATGATGAATTTTTTCAAAGTGAACACATTTGTATATAAAGAATAGTAATAATTCAAGATATAGAATATTTTTAGATTTTCAAAATCCTCCTTCATGCTATTTACAACCCCCTAAATTGAACACATTTCCTAACATTTATATACATAGACTCATCCACTCTATACTCAGTTATTTTTGCCTGTTTTCCATAATATTATGTCTGTCTGCATCATCCATGTTGTTGCATATTTCATATTTCACTCTCTTCCATTTTAGTATAGTTCTCTATAATATGAATATGTCATACTTTATTCATTCCATTGTTAATTGAAATAGTCCTTTAAGTTTTCAGTTTAAGCCTACAACAAAAACAAAATAAAATGCTGCTATAGAACTTCCAATTCTGGGAATTTGGAGACAACATACTTTTTCCCTTTGCCTCCTACTAAGTACAACTAAATACTTAGACATTTTATATATATATATATATATATATATATATATATATATATATATATATATATATATAATTATATATTATCTTGTTAATATAATATAATATATTTAATATAATATAATTGTTAATATATTATATATATATATATATATATATATATATATATATATATATATATAAAACATAAGAAGACTCTGAAAGGTGAGGAGAGGAAAACAGGATCCAGGATCCAAGGAATAATACAATAGTGACCTCCTTAAGATTTTTTTTTCTCATGTACCCAATATTGCAGATGCAGAAGCTGGCAACTCAGAAACATGTAGTGCAGACGACGACAACAACAACAACAACAACAACAACAACAACAATAAAAGCCTCAACAAAGAGTGTTCTCTCTAGCTAAAAGATGAAGAAAGGAGAAGCCTAACAGGACAGAAAACTTTAGACAAAAATGGGTCCCCTTCAGCATAACATAAAACATTTTAAACAGCAATAACCCAATTATTTAACACTTAATGAACTCATTAGTGACTATGTTTGTTTGTAGTATGCAATGATCTTGTACATAATCAAATATAAATTTTGATTCCCATTCGCACAATGAGCACATATAATAAAAATGCAAAACATTAATGATGCTAGAAATATTGTCTTCATGGAGCACAGATTGATGGTATTCTTCAGTGCCTAGTAGAAGGATATTTTGGGATCTATGAAAGGCTAAGCCTCAACGAAGGATGGGGAAGATCATAATAATAATGCAGAATATATTAAAAAGGCATGGACAGTCAATATATTTAAATGCCATGAACAGCAAATTGAGGCCTACTGGAGAAACGCTGAGGAGTAACTGCAATGCACTTTACATGCTCTTTTTGAGGACTTAAACAAAATACGTTTCCTTACTGGCATGCATGCAGGTTGAATACAGCAGGGTTTTTTTTTTTTTTTCAGATAATGTATTTTAAAGAAAAAGTTATGTCATTATTAAAGAAACTATTTTGATAAAGAGAATTTTGATAGCAAGAAGTAGGTGTATTTTGGGGAGAATGATTTTAAGAGTTTAACTTATTTTACTATCTTTGCCCAGTATTAGTTATTAGTCATCCTTATATTCTAATTATGACCAAGTGAAAAATAGTTCATTAAAACAATTAAATGCATTTGCATTTCTGAGTCCTAAATGCCTGACTTGAATTTCCTGAATTAATGTCTATCAAGTAACTCAAAACAATAATTTATCAGTGGATGCCCTATATAGTGCAATATGCTATGTTATAAGGGAAAGAATTCTGAGTCTAGAGTCAGAAAAAAATGGGATTTATTTTGTGATGCAAGATTTCCAAATTTCAGAAAGTCTTTTTTCTCCTTGGAGCTACTGTTCCTTTATATTAGCAAAGTTATGTCTAGAGCTTACAGAATTTTAATGGTGACAAAATGAAATGAAGTAGAAGTGTATTTCATACTAGGAAATGCTAGATAAGTGTAGCATATTAATCAGAATGATGATGATGTACTTCTGGTCATGCATGAGACGTGAGCCAAATGTTTTTCTGTGTTACTGAAGCAGCCAGTTTTTGTCTTAGGTCATAATGCACACCAGACATGCAGATGAGGTTTTACCTAATATAGGAAAACAAGTACTTACCTACCATGTGTCTTGTTAGATAACATAAAAAATACCGCATCTATTTTAATGAATTTGAACCCCCAAAGAGTCAATATTGGAAAGTTAACATGTCTTAGCACTGTGTTAGGCATAGTTGCATACAAAAGAGTGTAATTTGGTAAATTGTAAGAATTTCCTATTTTTATTTTTCATATTAAACCAAACTTGCAATCACAAGATGTTATCTGAAGTGAAAGTGGCAATGTTTAAACTAAAATCTAATCACTTCACAGCACACATATAAAATTCTCTTAAAGACATGGCAAAGGATTCTACATAATATTTTATTTTCATCTCGCCTTGTTATTCAGATTACCCTTTTTATGTTTTTCTTAAAAAGAAAATGAATTCGTAGTTGTATTATCTCATACACATACTCAAAAAATGAAACTTATGGAAATTCCAGTCAGTCACGTATAACAGATATGACTTGTCATAGCCCTGAAATTCCTGATAACATCTATCCTGAGTTAGCAAGATGGAGATCATGTTTCAGTACATGAATCTGATATTAAAAGCCGATCCTCCCCTGGCTTTGAGCCTGATGACAGATATATAGAATCACATTTTCCAGATATGGCTTTAAGAATGGAAGCAGAAGAAAGAATCTGAAATCCATGTTCCTAACAGGCCTCACTCTTAAATGAAAATACCTCTACATTGGAATTCAGAAGTTTCATCATTACTCTTAGGTCAACAGCAGTGCTAACACATTGTATTATACTAGAATCATTCTATTATTTTATACAAAACAACTCATTGTGTAGTATGGTGCCAGACCAAGTCTCTGAAATTTAAAATAGGCTTATAGTTTTGTGCATGAAAAACTAACACACAAACACTTTAATGACTACTGTCTATTGTAATGACTTTTGTTTTTTTATGTAGATTGTTAAAGATCAGAATATAAAGACTACACTTTCCAGTTCAAGTAATGCTGATTTGGGCATGGTAAATTCATTTTACAGTATTGGATGAAAATTTTGAATGGAAGTGCATTTAATGTATTCTACTCATTTGGGGAGGAAAGTGGCAGAAGACAAAACAAAATAAAGTTATGTCAGTAATCAAAAATATACTTTTCCTGGGGCGCCTGGGCGGCTCCATCGGTTAAGCGTTCAGCTTCGGCTCAGGTCATGATCTCATGGTTCCTGAGTTCAAGCCCCACATGGTGCTCTGTGCTGACAGCTCAGAGCCTGCTTGGGATTCTCTCTCTCTCTGCCCCTCCCCACTTGTGTTCTGTCTCTGCCTCTGTCTCTCTCTCTCTCAAAAATAAACATTAAATTTTTTTAAATATAGTTTTCCAGGTTATTTTTATTATTCTTCCCCTATTCATAGTATAGAATTTCTCTTATCAGCTCCCTTGTATCCGGAAGCAGTTATAAAATTTGTTCTCGACCATGGCTTATGAGTACAGTGGTACCTGTCATTTTCAGCTTGGATACTGTATGTCAGTGTGAGACATTCCAGAACTCCCTTTTCTTTTGCCACTCCACTTCCCCCAAGTTAAGGCGACGTCTACCAGAGTCTCCAGCACACCCAAAATGAACATGTAGAATAACCAAGAAAACAAACTCTACTTTAAAAGAATAAGATTTGGGGATTGTTTGTTATTTCAATATAACCCAGCCAGTCTCGCTTACTTAATACTGGAATTATAACACTGCTAATAACAGAAACACTCTGCTGTGTGTAGCATTGGCTGGGAGGTTGATAGTGAGCAGTAAAGTGTACTTTGGTTGGAAAGCAGAATAGCTATCTATGTGATGCAGCTATAGGAAATATTTGGTCAAAATGCTACCTTTCATAACATGGAAGGCATGGTCAATGAAACTACCTCTAAAGGAAGCGATTGGAAAACAGAAAGCAAATGGTATCTATTGATTGCTGTTGACTCAATCTGTAAAGGATTAGATGAGTTAGATGAGTTCTAAGCTCAATAAAGGAAAAAAAATTCAATTTAAGAAATGTAAGGTAATAACAGAAGAAGTCTAAAAATTATAGACACTTCTAGTTGAGAAGCGAAAACAGCTTCCAACTTGTAAAGCATCAAATCAGGGATATAACAGTCACTTCCATTGTTGAAATCCCAGCATATATTTGACCAAGATGGCCTAATTAATGTTCGCTTCAGCTTGACTAAACTTTAGACAGGCTTCTTTCTCACACTAGACCCTTGGCCTTATTTTAGAGCATTGGCTTTAGAAAACTTCAATTATAAATTCTTTCTCTGTCCCTTTAGGATATATCTTTTCCCAGCATCTTGATAGTTTTAGAACCTAGGAATGTCTTTTTTAAAGACCTGAGCTGTCTCTTTGAAATGTGACGATCACCCTAGGTGCATACAATGTTTATTTGTCAATCATACCTCAAATCTGGGGAGTGGGGAGAAATATAAGGCTTCTGTCTCTCAATATATGTGGGGCAATAGATACTAACTTCAGAGCACAGATCAGCAAACACAATTGGTCTAATTGCATTGACAAACCTTTCCCCAAATATCCCCAGAGCTTTGCCATTAGCTCAAACTAGTGCTTATCCCCTCTCCACCACATTTTAAGATAAGATTTAAATACTGCAAAAAGTGTCAAAGAACTCTTCATAACTGACACTAGAGAGTTAATAGGCACTGAATCTATTTAACTTGACTTTCAGTGACACTCTTTTTTTTTTTTTAATTGGGTTATTCTTATTCTTATTTTTTTATTTTAGAGAGAGAGCAAGACCAGGAGTGGAGGGAGAAGGGTAGAGGGAGAGAGTCAGAGAATCTAAAGCAGGCTCCATACTCAGCATGGAGTGCCACACAGGGTTCACTGGGACTCAATCCCACGACCCTGAGATCATGACATGAGCCAAAATCAAGAGTCAGATGCTCAACCAATTGAGCCACCCAGGTGCCCCACAGTGTCAATCTTAAGAGAACAATGATGATACAGACACTATTAAGTGTAACCAATCGGGGAGCACCTGGCTGACTCAGTCAGAGGAATGTGTAGCTCTTGACCTCGGGGTTGTGAGTTGGAGCCTTATTTAGGGTGTAGAGATTACTCAAGGAAAAAAAAACTCAAAAAAAATGTAGCCTATCAGCTATTTGGGTGGCTCTTAACTCTAATTATGAATAGTACATAGCCAGTTATTGTCGGTAATTGTCAAATATATATGAGCAATGATGAAAAGCTTTCCTTTTAGTTATTCCTTTAAGACACATCTCTTATAGTCCCATACAAATGCATAAATTTAAACAACAGAAACGTAAACAAATTCATTTTGCAACCTCTGCATTTATTCTAAAATAAGAGAATTCAAGGAGAATTTTGAATGCAAGGATTCTACAAGATTTCTCTAGGTGTTATCGGTGATCCTGAGGTGAAAAAAAAATCGCATTTGAGCTTCACTTGCTACATGATGCTATTATTTATAATGATGGATAGTGACTAAGTAGGCCTGCTTACAATTTTGTTAGAGGTCTTTCATCCTCATATGGTACTCCATAATTAAGACCGTGTTTTGGTATTTGTGTCTATTTTCAATTTGTGAATGAAAAAGGGGAGGCCATGAATAAGTGGTAAGTGCTGAATCACAGAGAGGGGAAAATGATAGGCTGATGCTGATTCTGTCAACAGCCTCTTACAGTCTACTGAGTGACATTACTGTAGCAAGAAGGCTCTACTAATGTAATTGAAAACTAGAGGAAATTTTTATTATAAAGAACGAATATTTATGCATTACAACTCAGCTCCTTCTCTGCTGTGGTGCTTTTTTGCAGATATTGAGTAGGTTAGACACTATACTGTAAGGTTTTTATATGTTTTGTCATTTCAGTGACATATTTATTTTTCACTTTTATCGCATTTTAAATAATACTAGAGTTTGTGTTTTATAAAATGTTTAAATTTTCAACACGGAAATTTCTGAAGCAAAGATGTGAGGCAGAAGAGGATAATTCTAATCCTAGGACCTAGACAATTCTGGTGAGGTGAGTGACAGGTAAGTAATGAAAAATTAAAACTTAACTTACTGGCATGTAAAATTATAAAACATGAAATACTAGAAAAAATGCAGTATGAGAAATTGAAAACATTTTTTCTCCAAGCAATAAAATGAATCCAGGTGTGAATAGTGCGTCACATAGGCTGAAGATATTTTGTGTATTAAACTGAAAAGCAAACACTCCTGCATTTAGGGTGGTTATAAACAAATTTTACCAAAAATGTGATGCTGTAGCATTAATGAAATTTGTAAATGATGGTGATGTTAAAGAAAACGTTTTCTGTTACAGAGAGCAGACTGAAATAAGCAATAGCCAAGATATATTTAAAGTTTTGTCTTTATACCTAAAAATAAACATTGTCTTGGATAAACTATGTTGATATTTATACTGATACTGCCCCAAATGGTTGTTTCCATAAGAGTTTTTGCCTCTCTGGTAAGTAAAAGTAAACCCAGATACATTCAGCAAGCCATTTTCTTCCCAGAAAAGTTTGGTACATAAATTCTTGGAGATGAAATGAAAAAAAAAAATCTGGAAGATGCTACAAAAACTATCTTCTTTATTAAACCAATATCTGTTTATTTGATGATATATAAAAATCTGTGCAAAAACCTGGGAAAAGAAACAATATATTTTCTAGTACATAGAGAAATCCAGTGGCTTAATAGAAAAGCCCTCAAAAGGGAATATTTTAGCAGAAAAAAAAGGTAATCACAGTAGTATATTCAAGGAAACATTAGGTAAAAATGATAGGTCACATAAATGAGAAATTAACCCTTTTCATTATAAGCTACTAAGATTTGAAAGTTGTTTATTACAATAGCACAATTTAACTCATCTAGATCTAAGCATTACATAATATGAAAAATAAAGAACAGGGGCACCTGGGTGGCTCAGTCAGTTGGTTAGGTGTCCAACTCTTGGTTTGGGCTCAACGTCATGATCTCAAGATTGTGAGATCGAGCCCCACGTCAGGTTCTGTGCTGGGCATGGAGCCTGCTTAAGATTATTTCTTTCTTCCTTTACTCCTCTCTGTCTCTCTGAAAACATGCAAACAACAACAGCAACAACAGCAGCAACAACAACAACGACAACGACAACGACAACAACAAAAGAACAGCAAATATGGCTGGATCATGTTTCTAACAGAGGGGTCCAATGGAACATTCTTTCAAACACAGGACAGCATATTATTTTAATACCATATTAAATACAGGTATAAAAAATGTTCTGAATAAAACCAGGGTTGTTACAGCCAGTAACACCCACAATTGTCAAGTGTATTCTTAAGCAAATATTATACGGAAGAAAGAAGATTCTCATTAGTGACATTTAGAATTACTTTGAAATTCCTCACATCATTCAATTTTTAAAATATATTTTGATTTTGAGGTGAGGAAAACAAAAATTACAACATAGATGTCATATTTCAAGATACAGAAACATTTTCAAATAAATATATGTGTAGAACCAAAAGGCAATGTGCTATTGCTTAATGTAACTGTTTTAGAAAAAATTTTCCCTAAGCTAGAGCTACATATCTCTTTATTAAATTTCATAGGCATGCATACAGGGAATATTGTGCAATGGATCACAAAAGAAAAAATCAAAATACAGAGAAAAAAGTGTGGTTACATTCAAACCTGTCTGCATGATTAGATATGTTATTTTCACCAATTAAGTATTACTTACATGTTATTTTCACAAAGCCATCATGTTTGGTATAGCTTTGTAATTTCTAAACTACACGACACCATTAAAAAATGTTTATTTTTCCTCTATTTCTTCCAACCTATTCAATATATTCTTGGAACCTACAATTTTATTTATTATATTTTATTTACTTATTTTGAGAGAGAGAGAAAGTTTGCTTGTGTGCAAGTGGGGGAGGAACAAAGAGGGAAGGAAAGAGACAATCCCAAGCATAGGCAAGGCTCAATCTCAGGAATCATGAGATCAAGACCCGAGCCAAAATCAAGAGTCAGATGCTTAACTGACTGAGCCACACAGGCACCCTTTGGAACCTACAACTTTAATTAAAAATTAAATTGCATGTGCATATAAGAGAATTCTGGGCATTAAAAACTAACTATAGCCTTCACAGATTGTGATATATGTAAAGATATTTACAGGTGTCCCTAAGTGCCTTGAGTACCTGGGTATAAACACTATTTAGAAGATACATCTTTAATGCAACACATTGATAGGCTGCTAGTATAATAGTCATTTGTTAACTTTTCTCACTGTCTATACCCAAATTTTCTTCCTGGTTTTCAGAAATGCTACATTTCATGAATATCTGCCTTCGGAAATTGAATAAAGGAAGACAGAGTAGGAATTTTCTGTTGGTGTTGAGGCATGGGAACATTACTTAGACTTGGCCAGGTGGATCTCCAGCTGCGATTTTGTGAAACAAGTAATTTTTTTGTTTGATGTCAAAGTAGGGAGATGGCAATATAGATTCTCATTGGTGGTATTATCATATAATAATGGTGAGGTCCTGGCCAAACGTTTTGGCTGCTTCTTGCCCTTTGATTCCTATTCATTGGTGGGGCCTGGTCCAGCTAATCTGTCACTCTTTTTTCTAATAACTAACTCACTCAAATAATACACTACATATTAAAGTATGTCTATGAAAAAGTAATGCTAGAGCCATGCACAACAAAAATAAATTCAGCAAGACATAAAAGAATAGCTCTGGAAAGTTCACACAAGCAGAATTCCTTACCCTCACCAAATAGCTCTTATAAAACCTTTGGTAACTAGTTTATAAAAGTGCAGTAAAAGCATATAGTTTCTCTATCACAGTTATAATTATATACCAAGTCATACCCAGTTCCTTCAACACACAGATACCTACTATGTAATTCCTTCATGAAGACTGAAAACTCTTAAATTCTTTCAGGATACCAGCACATAATGGAGTTAGACTCTAGCTTGATTTGTTTATTAATAGTTACTTATTATATTAGGTAGTTTAAATTATGTGTATTTGTTACAAGGATTCTAGCTGCTGTAACAAACAAATCCCCAAATCTAATATGTTTCAAATATGATAGAAGCTTATTTTTCAGCCATATAAATTCTAAAAATGTGTGTGGCTAATAAGGGTTGATCTATCTCCCAAACAGAGATTTAGGGACCCAGACTCTTTCCTTCTTGGGGCTCTCTGTTTTTTCAACACACAGACTGGAGAAGGAAAAAGACTTATAAATCATTATTGTAAACCTTCTAAGCTCAGGCCTGGAAATGTTACAGCTAAATATTCTACTGGCCAAAGTTCAGCCATATATGACCACACTTGACTTCCAACAAGCAGAGAAATAAAGTTTAGTTGTGTTCCAGAAAGAAGAAAAAATTGATTTGATGAGTAGCCTACCAGTATACATCACATGACATTTCTATTTCAGTTATTCACCCTATAGTCTAAATGAGCATCATAAAAATGCAAATCCATGGGGCACATAGGTGGCCCAGTCAATTAAGTATCTGACTTTGGTTCAGGTCATTATCTCGTGGTTCATGGATTTGAGCCCCGCATCTTCACCACTGTCAGCTCTGAGCCCACTTTAGATCCTCTGTTCCCCTTTCTCTCTGCCTGTCCCCTGCTCACTCTCTCTGAAAAATGAATAAGCACTTAAAAAAATGAAAATCCATACATGTAATTCTCTAAACTTGAGATCTTTACTGTCATTGCATTATCCTCCACATAAAATCTAAATTCATTAACATTATATAGAAAGTACCTTAGGATCAAGTTTTCTTGTAAGTTCTTTAACCTCATTTTCTATGCACATTTAACTTCAGCCATTTTAAACTAGTTAATTACACAAATTAATCCACAAATTTGCAATCTACATCTCAAATCTGACCTATTACATGTATTATTTTTATCTGAAATGACTTGACCTTCCACTTCACCTGAGGAACTCCTATTTGTTCTTAATTCCTTAGTTCAGAATCACCTAATCTAGCAAACATGTATGTATTTCATTCCTTTACTCTGTGTTCTAAACTTATGCTTTCAATACACCACATCATTTTTGAGTATATCCGAGTTTTCTCTTCTTCCTCCCCATTAAAGAAGAGTCTAGGTTTATGTGAATTTACTTTCCCTTGTTCCCCTTGATATAAAATTTCACCAACCAAGAATGAGTCCACAGGCTCTTATGAATAAAATCATAGATATGTTGGGCAAGATTGCTACTGAGGCCCATTTCTTGAGATAAATAAATAAATAAATAAATAAATAAATAAATAAATGCAAAAGAAATGTGTTGGGCAGGAAAATTACGAGTTAGGCAGATACATCCAAGAATAACAAAGGAAAGGAAGATACTCCCATTGCTAAAGTACTAGTGGATGACAGGTAAAAAACATGTCATGTTACAAATGTAGCAAACTTCCCAAGTACTAGTAGATGATTGACAGAAAACATGCCACATTGTGAAAGCAGCAAATTTGGAAGGGAAGGCAGGACAAGGTGGAGCGATCACAATAATGAATCTGATGCCTGAGGAAAGAGAAACCCCGAAGAGACAAAGGCATGAGAAAAGAAGAGATCATTGTTTCCTGTGTTCTTAGAAGTTTCTTCAAGAAAGAGAAGGGAGGTAAAAATCAGAATTCATTCTGTATTATGCTCTTTTGAAAGGGAAACCACTCTGCAACTGATCTACATGGACTTCATTTGAGTTGGATTTGTTCTCCTGTCTCTCCCACTAGACACTAGGGTACTTGAATTCCTAGTGCAGTGCCTATTTGGAATTCATAAATCTTCACTCAGATTCAAAGTAACCTTCTTTTAAGAACTAATACCATAGATTAAAGAATACAAACATAAACAGAGTAGTCTTAAAGGTAGGTAGAGATAGAGCTAAATGTACAGAGGAAAATATATTATAAAGGCTGGCTACTATGCATGCATTATGTGTGAAGCTTATATTTCCCTTTCCCTATTTTCTCAGAGGAGAGGGAAATTGCACCCTCTATCCAGAAGGGAATTTTGGAAATGAGACTGTATCTCCAGAAGGGTGCATTGGAAGAATAGTATAGTATTCTACCAGAGTAGTATTGGAAAATTATTTCCCTTTCAGCCCTCTCGGCTGTGGCTTGCTCTTCCTCACAGAAGGACTGATACATAATTGTTGAAGTTGAGACAAGGCATGCAGCTTGCATAGCTCAGACATGCTTCAATGATGAGACTGGGAAAATCTGTCTGCAAATAATATGATTTCTTTCAGCTCTTGTTCTCCATGCAGGTAACGCTGGGGAAGGACAGAAGATTGTAAAATAACTTTCTGCTTTGCATGGGAGTATTCAGGAGAAGATTAAGAAGCTGATTGTTCTTTGGATTCAAGCAAGATTCTCCAATCTAGCTTTAAATGTAAGATAGCTGATCCATGAGTAGTGTGTGTGTGTGTGTGTGTGTGTGTGTGTGTGTGTGTGTGTGTGTGTGTTTGTAATGTTTAAAAATGGTGAGATGCAATGTATGGTTAATTATCACCCCCAAACTCCCTGATCTCCTCCCCCCTGTCAATTTTTAAGTCCAAACCCAGAATTTTCAATCCATAATTATAATTGGGGAGGCTCTTTCTACTCTCATGTGATTCTAAAGCCTTCCCCCATAATCTGAATCCAATGGAGTTAATTTTATAATATATCTCTGGTTGCCTAACACCTTTCATCTCAGAAGCTCAAAATTTGCATGGAGAAAAAGTCTCTTCTGAATGCTAAGCTGACAAAATTGGACATGGCCTGCTAGACTGTGAGAACAATGTACCTGAATTGTAATTCTTGTTCTTGCAGGCAAAGTTTCTCTCTCATGTTCATAGAATCTTTAATAAGAATTTTTACTTGCAGTGTTTTGTTGTAATACATCCTACCATGTTAATTCTAATTCTTAACAACTATTTTATCATAGCACAAGATTAAATTCATATGATAGTGAAGAATAAATATTTTAAAAAAATAATTACCATGACAGATTCTGCTTATGAAAGAAGATAGCTGTTTTCCCTGTCTTGGAGACAATGATACTTCCAAATCTCAAGAAGTTAAAGCATTAAATATGTGTCTTTCTTCTCATGTATCACATAGAATGAAATTTGTCCAGCTATTCCTCACTCTCTTTCCAATTTCTGATTTTTCCATCTAAGAATTGGAACAATATCTAGGGTGTGAATTGAAATAAAATTGAAAACGAAACAAGTTCTTTTTCTTCCTATATAGAGGTTCTGAATTTTATATATACTAAATCTTGTGTAATAATCTTTGCCCTAAACCCAAATCAAGATTCAAAAACTCGGCGTTTATTGAGATAACATACTAAATAGTTATGGTGATTAGCTAACAAGGAAATGAAATATATAACAAAATTTATTGATATAAACTTTGACATGTCTGACAAGTATTATGAGAAAATTACTACCTTGTCATCCATCACATTATCAGAGTTTATCTGAGAATATAGTGATGAAATTATTTGATGTTCATAGGTAATAAAAGCAGAATTTAATATATCCTTTTTAAAAAATAACCCTCCAACATGAGATATTTGCAAATATTCCAAAATTGGTAGCGTCCCTATACTCTCTAATATGTTGGGTTATGTGTCATATAATTATATAATATAATCTAATAAAATATTACTTTTCTATTAAATGTAGTTGTTAAAAGTTACCCAGTGCCTCACTGTAGTTGTTCCACTCAATGAAAAAATATCAAAATTTGTTAGAATAACTAAAATTATCTATTGACTATAGAATTGTTTTAATTTGTTAAAGAGATTAATAACATATATATATATTTTATATATGCATGCATACGTTATTGTGATATGCCACATCACATATTAGCTAAAGGAGTCATTATATTTAATGGTATTTGAAATGTATTTTGATGCATCATCCTACCTAAATGCATTCCCTTTTATATTTTTTTATTTTTATTTATTTATTATCTGAGAGAGAGAAAAAGTGCAAGTGGGGGAGGGGCAGAGAGAGGGAAAGGATGTTAAGCAGGCCCCATGCCCAGCAGTGAGCATGACACGGAGCCGGATTTTACAATTCTGACATCATGACCTGAGCTTAAATCAAGAGACAGATGCTTAATTGACTGAGCCACCCAGGCTTCCCTACTGTCTCTGTTTTTTTTTTTTTTTTTAATTTTTTTTTTTTCAACGTTTATTTATTTTTGGGACAGAGAGAGACAGAGCATGAACGGGAGAGGGGCAGAGAGAGAGAGGGAGACACAGAATCGGAAACAGGCTCCAGGCTCTGAGCCATCAGCCCAGAGCCCCACGCGGGGCTCGAACCCACGGACCGCGAGATCGTGACCTGGCTGAAGTCGGACGCTTAACAGACTGCGCCACCCAGGCGCCCCCCCTACTGTCTCTGTTTTAGAAAGAACTACAGAAGTTTTATATCAACATGCAAGGGACAACAGTACCAATAGCATTAGAATAGAGAAATAATAAAACGCAAAAGTTAATTTAAGAAGAAAGAAAAATGTAAGTACCCTTTATTATTTAACTGTGAAAATACTGCTAATGTAGAATGAGGCTCTTAAATATGGAGTTGAGCACACTCTAGGATGATGTTTGTTCAAAAAAGAATAATGTACAAAATGAAAAGTGTAAAGCTGCCTGATATTCTTAATACGATCTCGTATCTGAAATCTGTACCCCATAGTTGAGAGGAAAGATGAGATTTTGGATTATGTCCAGGATTTTAGAATCAGACAAATGTGAAACTGAATGCAGGCTGTGCCTTATCATGTAGTTTTCATTAATTCAACAAATACTTCCCAACACCTGCTATATATCACAAACCTATAACAGAATTCAATAAACTAATTGTGAGAAAATCAAATAAAAAATTCTTGTTATTTATTCTCTCTAAATGTCATGTCCTCATAAATTATTGATTATAAGAATCAAAATTAAAAAACTGTAATACCGTGGTATAAAGTAATAAAACAGCTGTAGCTTTCTTATATGACTACTCTATTAACACACACAAAATTTTGCAAGTAGGAATAATGCAACAGAAAAGGATTTCACACATCCTAGACATTAAACACTTACACAGAGTCAGTAAGATTATAAGTAAACTGTGACAGTCTCAGCACTGTTGAAAATGAGCAGTTAAAAGTGAATTTTGTTAAAAAAAAATTACATCCTGAGTCTCACAGTGATTTTGACAGAGAGCAGGAAAATACTGGCTTGCTACGTTTGTGAATATATGAATATTTGGGTGTATATGCGTATGTATTTATACACAAATGTATATACACAAATGTACAAAGTGGATCCCACTTTTTTGGGGTGATGTCAAATGGCTATAAGTAAGCAATTTGAAATTAATCAGAAGCCGCAGAAAATACAAACCACATATTAAAAAGGTGCTGTGAAAAACTACTATACCCCTTTATATAGTTAACTCCTTTCTTTACTGCCAAACACTCCTATCACCGAGGAATTGTGTCGCTCTAAACTGCCAACATTTTCACCATTTTACCTTCTGTGTATATCTCTGAGATGCTCATTACATCCAATTCACTTTACAAGGTACTCCTTCAATTTCATGTTAAACAGATACTGACTGTGCAAGTTGCTTTCTTTGGAAATTGAGAAAAGACAACTTAATTGATTGAACAAATAATAATCTGGTATATGCAAAGCATATCCACAGATAACCTAATCCAGAATTTAAAATATGTACGATGTTAGGTATTAAGCAAGTAATTAAAAATGAAGTGCAATGACAATAAAAGAGAAAGAAAGGCAATAAAATGAGGGCATGAACAGAGAGATTTAATCTAGACTAGGCAAAAGTGTTTACCAGAATAAACATAATTAACAATGTAATTAACCATTGGAAGCAGATGGTGGAAGGAAGGAAATCTTCAGGCAAAAAAGATATGCATGTTCAAAGGCCCCACACAATGAGAAAGCATGACACTATTCAGAATCTGACCCTCTGAGCCAGAAGCACTGACAATGAGCATAAGTGTGTGGACTTGCAGAAAAAGAAATAAACTAGGTTGTTCAGGGCTTTGAAGCCATGCTAAAGATTTTGTTCTTAGAAGCAAAGGAAAGTGATTTAAGGATTCTAAAATTGTATTAATATACTTTTAATTTTAAAATACCATTCTGACAAATGATTTGGAGAAATTAATAGCGGATGTGATGGGACCAGTTCAAAGATCATTGCTTCTTAGCTCTTTGA
Source organism: Puma concolor (assembly GCF_028749965.1). Taxonomy (NCBI): domain Eukaryota; kingdom Metazoa; phylum Chordata; class Mammalia; order Carnivora; family Felidae; genus Puma; species Puma concolor. The sequence continues at coordinate 37,806,761 of NC_141679.1, forward strand.
GGGAGAAATGAGTTTGTGAGTTTTGAATTAAAGCAATAAACATGGAGAAGGCTAAGTGTATTTAAAATGCATGTAGAAGGTAAACTAGATAGGACATGTTCATGGATTATATAGGGGCCATGAACAAGAAGGCAGTGTTGAGGGTGAATCCTAGGTTTCTGACCAAGATACTGAAATAAGGGATAAGACCATGGTCTCAACTGGGGAGTATGCTTAGTTTTTAGTCTCATGAGTTTGTATTTAGACACGAGACAGAGACAGTTTCAAATTTAGCTTCAGGAAGCAAACAATGAGATGGAGATTATATGCAGATTTATATCTGGAACGTTCTAAGAAGGAAACAGGCCTAGACACGGGGGGGAAATTGGTCTGTGGAAGAGTAATCCCAATGAAGGCTTCAGAACACACCCTGGGGAACTTGATGCTAGGATAGATCTTCAGAGTTTTCCATGTTGGGCGTGGGGGGGGGGGATGGCGGTGGGCAGGCCTTTATATCATTTCCACAGTCTTCCATGCAATTTTGTTATTTTATCTCCCTTAGCGCTGGCATTTATGTCTTCGTGTTTGTGTGAATTATTCTGTATAATATGTTAGCACCATCCCCCAAGATTCTCCCAATGTATACAATCTTGACTCCTGGGGAGTGCTCCCACATTAATAAATCTTTCCTTATCCGACCTTGTGTCCCACTCACCTTTGATGTCACGCCTTCAGAATGTAGTCCTGTGGTACTCCTCCAGACCATTGCTGGCACCTATTGTTTAGGGGCTACAACTTTTTAGGTATATATTCCTCCACATGGCTAATGACGCCACATGACCTTAGTTATTGGCATCTTCTGTATCATATCCAAGCATATCCTAATAGGAAGGAGTGAACATTTTGCTCAGTGTCAGAGAGTTCAGGGCAATTTGGGAATTCAAGATTTTCAGATGCATCAGTCTAGATATCATTATCCATATGTCAGGGTCACATTTTTTCCACTCTCAGGCCTTGATGGCATAGCAGGCCAGTGTTGGAAGTTTAACTCCCTTTGATTTCTCTAGATTTTCGATTATGATAAGCCCAAAATCTTGTTTACAACTTCCTTTGTCTTTAAGCTACAAGAAATGATAGCCTCTTTTTTTTTTTTTTTTAAGTTTAGTTACTAATTTTGAGAAAGAGAGGGGAGGGGGTGGAGCATGAGCTGGGGAGGGGCAGAGAGAGAGAGAGAGAGAGAGAGGAGAGAATCCCAAGAAGGTAGCAGAGCCCAACGTGATGCTCTCTTCAACCCATGAACTGATGCCATGACCTGAGCCAATAAAAAGATGCTTAACTGAGCCACACAGGAACCCCAAGAAATGATAGCCTCCTTACAAGCTACTGAGAAGGCCTTCTGGCTTCATACTTAGCTTTTCATTGCTGATTAATCACTCTTACCCTTTAATTATCTTTTCCCAAAGCGTCAGAGAGCAGTCAACGCTAGTAACAACTACCAAATTATCTCTCTTTTGTAACTGCTTCATACATCACAGCAGCTAGTAGCTTCTCCTGTATCAAATTATCATCCTAGTTCATCACTAGGGAAAGTTTTAACATTGTCCTACCATCTTATGTCAGATACTGTCTGAGCTTGCTTGAGCCAGTGAAGGTATCTTCACTGCCAGCTGGGTAAGGTGAGATCCAGCTGTCTATCTGATTTTAGTATCTGTTTTTTTGAATCATGCCTGGTATGGATTGCCACAGATTGTGCTCCATGAGAAGCAAGCCCTGGATGGAGAACCACCTGTGGAAGGAAAAGAGAAAAAGCAGTATTGGGCACAGAAAAAAAAAGGTGCCTTGTAATGTAGTCTCAGCAGAAGAATTCAGCGAACCACTCTGAGACTGGTCTAGACACAGTTATCCTCATATAGGGAGAGAGTGTTGGGCAATGTGTCCCCATATAGCAAGAGATTTTATGTAAGCTTCCCTGGCTAGAGGGAAAGGTCTTGGGAGTAATGACTCTCATCAGCTGATTATAGTCTTTAAAGGACTGACAGCTGAGAGTTGTTTGCTGGTCGTATTTCTGCAAGTGTATAAGTAAGTCTCTCATTCCTAAGGGGGCCATCTGGCTGGGCCTCCAACTGCCCATTACAACAATGAAGCTAAATTTGATAAGACAAGTGGCTATATGGATCTGGAATATCAGCAGGCAGATTTATGGCGGAGATCAATGTAAGTGAGGTAACTGTACGGGTATCAATGAAGTCACGACCTGTTTAAAACTATCTAGGGAGGGGCGCCTGGGTGGCGCAGTCGGTTAAGCGTCCGACTTCAGCCAGGTCACGATCTCGCGGTCCGTGAGTTCGAGCCCCGCGTCGGGCTCTGGGCTGATGGCTCAGAGCCTGGAGCCTGTTTCCGATTCTGTGTCTCCCTCTCTCTCTGCCCCTCGCCCGTTCATGCTCTGTCTCTCTCTGTCCCAAAAATAAATAAACGTTGAAAAAAAAAATTAAAAAAAAAAAACTATCTAGGGAAAAGTAGGAGGAACACAGCTCAGACTGGGTTTCAGGGAGTGAACAAGCTAAGGAGGGTGAATTTACAAAGGAGAGCGAGAGAAGATTCTAAGAAGTTTACAATTATTCAACTTAAATTCAGAGATTTTCTTTCTTAAAATTAGATCTTCATTTTCTTAGTAGTATTGTTCACCTCTTTTGAATTATGTGGGTGGGCTTTTAATAATTTGGGACTCACAGAATTTCAGAAACAGAAAAATAAAACATGTTATATTTACTTCAGGAAAAATAAGGTTTTATTTGAAAGAACATGAATAAGTTTAAAAGGTGGAAAGATTCTACAAATAGAGAATTAGTGTAGTGCCTTTCAGTGACCTCGGGCCAGAATTAGCCCAGAAGACATTTATCTATGTGAGACAAACAGAAAAAGAGAATTAATACAAAGTGGATTGTTGCTTCAAATAGTCATTCTTAAAATTATAGGACTTCAAGCCTGACAGACTGCTTTGGAATCCACTTCTCATGTCTTTAGAACAATTGGGTTCAGGTCTAAGGGAGTTCAGAATGAACTAGAATCACCATTATTGCTTCTTCAGACAGATTTCAGTAAAAATGCTAGTGAAGAACTCCAGTTCAAAGCATACAGACTTATTTCACAACCTAACGTAGCTGGTTTTAGAATTAAGGAAGGAATATGCTTACCCAGATGAATGGGATAAATATTTGCTGGACAATGTAAAAAGTTTTTCCTAAACCATAATTAAAAACCAAACACACTTGTGTGTTTATCTTCCTAAAATTGTAAGGACAGATGTAGAGACAATATTTTCTATAGTGAATGTTTTCAGGAGTTCAAAAATAAACTAAGGAATAGGTATATATCAATAACACCAAGGTAAATTCTCTCTAATCAATAAATAAAGTTAAAAATTTTAAATACAATCTTCACATTTGATCTAAAATTCTTAGTTGACACATTTGGAAAACATAGTATTTTGTGTTCAATATTTGTAATGATGTTTTCTAATTTTGAAATGGTAAAAAAAAAAATTTGTTTTGTACCTTGGATGTGAGAAGGAAAAGGAGAACATTTTGAAGGTAATTATTTTACCAATTATTTGAATAGCCATTGATAAATATTTCTGCAAATGGAAATACGAAAACAGTCATATATTGAGATTTTTTCATAGATATCAGGTTATTAATATAAGGAGATTATCAGCAACTTAAATTATTTTCCATCTTAAATAAGTTTGCACATTGCTTAAAATATCCAATAGGATATTTGGTAATATAGTCCATAAAATTCTTTAGTACATAGATGAACAGCCAGATTGATGATACATATTTGAAGAGAACTTTGGCTAGCAAACATGGTTACATAATCTCCTTTTCACATATTCAGGCTTTATGAGCTGTTGATGAACTAAAATCTTTTGCAGAACTATGACCTCATAGCAACTAAATTTATTGAATGTGTTTTTCTGCTTTATCGACATTATACTTGTTTATATGTTGTTAGTAATTATGTGTTGCTTACAAAGGAGATCACATAGGATATAAATATAGATTTTCATTCAAAATAGATGGATAAAAGCAATATGACTCATATGGAAAAGCAATCTAGGCATTACTAAGTCATGAAAATGCTTTTTAAATAAGATTTTTTTAAACCCAAAAATATAAATCAAGAGGCATTATTCACTCCTACTTAAATTGCTATTCTGTATAACTGCTGATAAAATGTTAGTTTTAATTATCCTGCAGGAATAAAAGTGCTGTCTCTAAAAGGAAAAAAAAAACCTGCAAAAGGACTGTGTCTCTTGTCCTATTGATTTTTTTTTCCAAAGGAATAGATGCTTTTGTGACTGCTGGGCTGAGTCTAAAAGTAGATCTAAAAATAGTATGAAATTCCACTGCTCGTTTTAATGAAATCAGAGTTTTGGTTTTAATACCTTCAAGTTATAAAGACATGCTGTTAAATAAATTATAGCATGTTTAAAATTTATGTTTATTTTTCCTATTATGAATTAACTGAGGAGTTATAAGCTGCTGGGGTGGGAGGCAGAGATATAAAAATTAGCACCAACTAAAACCAAATGTGTTTAACTGTTTGATAATGTGAATTCATTGAAATTCACTTTTTATCTTGACAGATGAGTGGTATCAATAAATAGTATATCTTTGATACAATTTAATTTTCATGAGACCTGCATGAACATACAATTCTAGTGACTATATTTCCCCTTTTCACTATTAGTTATATAGCAGCCAATTCTCTTTTACTATTTTATATGAGGTGGAACGGAGGATTCTACGTACTCTACTAGTTTAATAAAAGCTGTTTAAATTTAACAGAGTCTTAGATGGAAATATATTTCTTAGAAGTCAGCAAGAATGTGGCCAGACAGACATTGGCTCCTTGAGAACATATCTTACATAATTTATCTAACAATCCGAAGCATGGTATGTGACATAAAGTTGGTGTTTAATAAATATTTGTATATTGGATTTTAATGGTCAGGAAATTATATAACAGAGCTGTAAAACTGACATTTGTCAATCGACCCTCTGACCATCTGACCTGGGTAAAAACATTGTCCTTGTCTCCAAAATGGTAATGAATCCCCAGCCCCAGTAGTATATTTTCTACCTAACTAAAAAATTCTTTAGTATTGTGGATAATTCAGCCAGCAGCAGCAGCAAACTATCCTTGTAACCTGTGAAGATAAAATCTATTTTTTTCTGATCTCCTAATCCCCCGATTTAAGGGGGCTTACAGAATGAAATAATTACTGAAATTTGAAGTTGTTGACACTTTTTCCCTAGTCCCTCATAAAGTGCCTCATCTCTCAGTACAACAGTATCAGTGGTGCTCATGGGTGATAACAAAGAAACAAACGTGCAAGTCAAACAAAAATACTATACAGGTGCTTCAAGAAAATTATTGATACACATATGCTATAAACTCAGAGATATTTTATGTAAAGTATGAAAGATAAAATGGGGAATCTCACCTAAATGTTAATTAGTGCTAGAAAACTGTATGACAATTGAAATGAGGTTGTGTTGTTGTTTTAATCAAAATATTTAACAACTCAGTACTAACAGGCATGTGGCAAGATTAGGAAGACAGTATCTGGGACAGAGAAAGAAAATAAGATCATATTTAAGGATTAATCATTATGAATCTGATGCACTAGCTGTTTTGACATATATGACCTCATCCCCACAGCTAATAGTGTCAGAATCCTTATTGATATCCTTATTTGAGATTGAAAAATTATATTTCACAGATACTATTTGCTGAAGGTCATATGGCTAGTAAATGATAGTCAATGATTTTAATTAAGGTTCATCCTTCAAACTCTAAATTATAACTCAATATCATTAAGATAAAAATAATGAACATTTAAACCATATAGGTCAAAGAAAAGAGGTGGAGAAAATATTAAAATATTTCTGGAATGTAAGTTGCATGTAATGTAAACTGCACACACACACTTACCGTTTTGGGGGCTCTTCATTCCTCGTGTAGATCTGGCATTCCATCTGACACCCTACTCCTCATACCTGAAGGAATTCATTTAGTATTTATTGTACTGAAGTTCTGATAATTTTTTAACTTGTATATGTCAAGAAAACTTCCTTATTTCACTTTTGTTCTTCTTTGATGGTTTGTGCTCTTTGATATAACTATACATAATTTGAGGTTATTGTAGATTCACATGCAATTATAAGAAATAATACAATGAGATCCTGTGTATCCTTTATCCAGATTTCCCCAGTGATGACATTTTGCAGAACTATAATACATCACATCCAGGAACTTGACACTATTAAAATCCACCAATCTTACTTAGTATTTTTCCCAGTTTTATGTAACTCCATTTAAGCATGTGTGTATTTAGTTCTTTGCAGTTTATTACATTTGTAGGCTGTGTATCTACCATCACAGGCAAAATAGATAACCGTTCCATCACTGTAAGGAATGGTCAAGTTGCCCGTTTCGTTATTTTTACAATTTAGTTTTCAGGTTTATTGTGATATAAGTGACATAAAACCTTGTATAAGTTTAAGGTGTATATTGCAATGATTTGATATATGTATATGCTGTGAAATATTTACCAGAATAAGGTTAGCAATCAAATCTTTCACTTCTTGTGATACCATTGTGGTGGTGATATGCTGAGAACATTAAAGCTCCACTCTCAGGGCACCTGGGTGGCTCAGTCGGTTGGGCGGCCGACTTCGGCTCAGGTCACGATCTCGCGGACCGTGAGTTCGAGCCCTGCGTCGGGCTCTGTGCTTGTGGTGACAGCTCAGAGCCTGGAGCCTGTTTCAGATTCCGTGTCTCCCTCTCTCTCTGCCCCTCCCCCATTCATGCTCTGTCTCTCTCTGTCTCAAAAATAAATAAAACGTTAAAAAAAAAAAAGCTCCACTCCCATGGCAGCTTTCAATTATACAATATGATATAGTTTACTAGAGTCACTATGTTGTACACCAGATCCCCAGAACTTACTCATCTTATAACCGAAACTTTCTATTCTTTGACCAATATATCCCCGTTTCCCCAAACCTAAAGCCCTGGCAACCGTCAAGCTAGTCTCTATAATTTGATGTT